>NC_045709.1:62098825-62404252 GCF_009834535.1 Camelus ferus
AGAGACCTCAATTTAAAATGGCCTAATTGGGATTATTTTTGATACTCCAAAATTGATATTCTTGCTTGCACAGTTAGAAAAAGCCAGCCATAAGATCAAATAGACTGAACGGAATGCTTACTTAATTGGTATTTAGAAGCTTCTAAAAGAGGAAATGATAAAATAACTTCTTTGCAGGAAACTGACAATAAATTACTTGAAACTATACCAGAACTAAAAAAGACTGCTAGCACTGACACTGTCTCTCCCTCTGCTCCTCCCATGTATCCTCTTCTATCTGAATTGCCTGGTCCAGATGCTATCTCCTTTTCTCTTCTGTCTCTTTCACCTCCTGCTGTTCCCATTTCCCCAATATCAGATGATTAAAAATCAGAGGTGATTATAAATCCCCTTAAGTAGAAACCTATTACAGGGAGAGGTGAAGGATCCTTGGTGCTTATGTACACACCCTGGACATGAGTAGAATTTAGAGCCTTGGCTAAGGAATTTCCCAAATCCAAGGTAGGATCTACTGGGATTTGATAAGGAGTTTGAGTTCACCATTCAAACCTATGAGCCCAGGTTTAAGATCTGTATCAATTAGTTTCTGAAAACAAACCAAGGAAATGGATAGAGAAAGCATGTTGAAAACAACCTCTAACATACTTTAAATTACATAGTCCACAGGTTTTCACTGAATGCAAGGAATTATCTCAAAAATTGCTTGAATTTATCCCAGAGATTTTTCCAAAAACTACATTGGACCAAGATTCAAAAGTGCAAGCAAAGACCTGATGAATCAATTATGTACTATTATGAAAAGTTAAAAAATGTAAGGAATATTCTGGCTTGAAACCTGAATCATTCTCTAATCACCAAAATGATCTTTTAATTAACTCTGCTTTTTAGAAGGCTTAGATGAGGAATTGACTACTCTAGTCAAAAGGCAATCTATGTTGCTCTACGTTACCTACAAATACACTTGTTACACTGGCTGACCAACTTTTAAAATTATTTTAAAAAAGAAATAAAGGGGATAACTACAAAAAATATGAACCTTCAATTGGACCAATTAATTACTCAATGCCAGTTGAAGTTTAACTGATTCCTATTCAATCCACAATCAGATTGAAAAAACTAAAATTTACATTTGCTACAGAAAACCAGAGCATCAGAAAATTAATTTTAATTTAAGAAGGAGAAACCTAGAAGGAAAACTGGATTTGAGACCAGATTTACAAGATTAACAAGAATAAAGCTACTCCAGGGGAACATGAGGTGTTTTCTCCCCTTTCCCAATATAACACCCTAGGATAAGGAGAAATGATTTTAGATGTAGAAAAAATTAAAATCCTGAGAGATATATACGCCATCTTTTCAGTTTTGAGCCCTGCCAAAATTAAGGTCTCTCTCTCTCAGAATAATACCTCAGTACAGATAGTAGGGCTTTCTAATGTCCCTATTAAGGGTTTTGAATCTTTACATTTAGAATTCTACATAGGGTAACATAAAGCAAGACACTCCTTTTTTTTTTCTAGTAGAAAGGGCTCCCATTCTCCTGATAAGCAAAGATCTATTGGGAATTTATTAATTTCATATTTCCTTTATGCTTAAGGGATAAATGTTTCTATATCTGAATGACCAGTCAGACTTCTTTCAACTTATAATGATGAGGATGACGTTGAAAAAGCTTGATTCTACCAGCACTGAAAGAATACATTCTGGATCATCCATTAAGATATTCCTCATCATTCTGTAGTATCAAACTGAAATACCTTATTGTCCATATTCCTGAAAAACAGTGGCTTCTTTTCTGTGATAATACTCTGTAGCACATTTATATATATACACACACACACACACATATATATATATACACACATATATATATTTCTGTACATCCAGATTATTAGTATCTTATTGCCTTTACTTGAATGAGAAGCAAAATATATGGACTGTAATGTCACAGGATTATAAGGAAAGCCCCACTAACTTCTCACAGATAATAAAGCAGACCTAGAAAACCTTTTCAGAATTCTGACACTGAAGGAAAAATTACTTCTAGGAAAACTTGCTTTTCTCTCTCTGTGCCTTAAGACTAGGCTCTCAGGAATATTTATCTTATCTAGACCATCTCTAATACTTGAGATTGTAAAAAAAAAGAGGGGGATGAATGAAGCTTTTTTAAATTTAGCTCCTTCCAATGGTTAAAACTAGTGAGTTTTATATTGTAATATCTAATTCATGACCAAGCTTAGAAAATGAAACTATGAAATATATGGTTGGGAAAAGAGAGAACATGGGAGAGTAGAAAGACGTCCATAGCTCACCCTCTCCCACAAATACCCCAAGACCCACATACACAGACCCACTCAGCCAATCAAAGCACCTACAGAACTCCAACAGAACATAGCCCTCTTCAAAAGATAGAGACACCAAAAATCTGGTAGGAGAAAAGGAAAAAAGAAAGAACAAAAGGCAAAGCACAGTAGGACGGGACCCGTGAAGAGGAAGGGGCAAAGGGGGACTGGCACTTGTTCCACTGGGTCACCCCTCTCCAACTGAGAGGCCAGCAGGTCGGAGGGAGAGCATCCGAGGCTCAGATCTGTACAGAGAAGCCCATGACTGATAGAACTCAGTTAAACGGGCAAAGAGGGTCCCCCTGACACCGAGCCTGAAATGCGGGCTGTCAGCTGGGGGCAGGGCCAGGCTGCCCAGGCTGACCGAGGATGGGGGCGGCTGCACTGAGGCAGCCCCAGAGGAATTCAAGGGGCTGCAAACCACAGCTGTGGGTGTGCAGGGCAGAACAATCTGGGCCCTCCATAAAGCAACAAGTTTGATGTGACCTAGGGGGAAGGGTGAATACCCCCATCTCTGAAAGCCCACGGAAAGTTTTCAGGGGAAGAGAGGCGGGGCTCAGGCACAGCCGCCATATCCTCCAGCGCTTAGCATCCAGGTGGGGGAGGGGGCAAAACCTGCATCCGCACCGAAGGGCTTAGCAGCCTCAAAGGCCAGACGGACACTTGTCTACAGCCCAAGGCAGATAGGATCCTTCAATCTTGGTCCCTCAGAGAAATTGCTCCACCAAGACAAAAAAGGATGTTGTTTTGACCTGGAGCAGAGACAAGGCTGTTCCTCGGTCTTCCCCGAGTCCACCTGCGGAGCACCAACCCGAGGTGGAGCGTGCAGCAGCACAGAGTAGCACACAGACAAGCACTGAGAGAGGGAGGGCAGCACCCCACCTTGCAGGCAGGAACACAGCTCCTGACCACGCAACAGGGAAGGGGCGTGACCCATCCTCCTACCTGGCCAGTCGGCAATATCTGACTGCAGCGTCCAGAGGGGCAGTGACCCGACCACCCACAGCAAAGGAGAGCTGCACTTGACCCAGTGTTGGGAAGAGGCACGATCTGCTTGCCGACAGGTACAGGGAGCAGCACAGAAAATGGCGCCAACAGAGGGCCTCTGGAAACAGCAAGCTGAGCTTCCAAAACAGGATGAAGACAGAAAGATTTCACATTAAAAGCACACAGACTCCAGGAGAACAAAATCTCCCCCCTTTATTTTTTTTCAAATCTGTTTTTAACTGTTCTATTTTCTATTACCGTCTTAATTTTTACTTCTTAATTCATTTATATTTCTCTTGGGTTTTGATGTCCTGTTATTGATTAGACACAGGTTTCAAATACATATATTCATCTTCCACCCGCCTTTTTTTCTTAAAGGTTTTAAAAGGACGTCTCAACCTGATTAATACTCTGCTTCAACTCGCTCTTCTATTATTACTATACACTGTTTTCAAACCCTCTTTCTCCCTTCTTTTAAAATTCTTTCTCTCTCTCTCTTATTTCTTTTCTTTTTTCCTAAGTTCTATTCCTAAATAGACATTAGATAGATAAAATCCTTAAGGTCCAAAAGAGGCAACTGATACTCCATAAACCACAGTGCCAGAGAGGTATGAGCAAGATGAAGAAGCATAGAAACCTTTCCCAATTAAAAGAACAAGAGAAATCCCCTGAAAGAAAGATCAATGAAATAGATATCGATAGCTTACTGAGCAAGATTTCAAAAAATGAGTGATCAAAGTGCTGAAGGAATTAAAAGAGATAGTGTTTAGAGATATAAAATATGTCAAAAATGAAATTGAAGCTATAAAGAAGAGGCAAGTAGAATGGATAAACTCATTGACTGAGATGAGGAATAATCTAATAGACTTGCAAAGCCGACTAGATAATGCAGAGGAATGAATTAGTGATCTAGAAGACAGGGCAATAGAAAGCACACATTAGAAGAGCTACAAGAAAAACAAATAAAAAATAATGAAAATAGCATAAGGGACCTATGGGATAATATAAAGCATCCCAGTCTTCGCATAATCGGGGTCCCAGAAGGGGAAGAAAGATCAAATGGGGTTAAAAAGTTATTGGAAGAAAACATGACTGAAAACCTCCCAAACTTAAAGAAGGAATCAGATATCCAATACAGGAAGCTCAGAGGGTCCCAAATAGGAAGAACACAAATAGACCCACACCAAGACATATCATAATCAAGATGGCCAGAGTCAAGGATAAAGAAACTATTCTAAAGGCAGCAAGAGAAAAGCAAAGAGTAAGTTATAAGGGAACCCCCATAAGGCTCTCAGCTGATTTCTCTACACAAACACTACAGGCCAGAAGGGAATGGCAAGATATATTCAAAGTCCTGAATGAAAAAAAGATGCAGCCTAGGATATTTTATCCAGCAAGGATATCCTTCAGAAGAGAAGGAGAGATAAATAATTTCACAGACAAGAAAAAGCTGGAGGAGTTTAGCAACACTAAACCCATGCCAAAAGAAAGATTGAAAGGGCTATTCTAAATAGAAAAAGTAGCAGGATGCTACAGAAATGAGAAACTCACACTTGGAAAGGTGATAACTCATGAATTACAAATAAAATAAGTACAAAATTATAAAAGAAGACATACAAATCACTGAGAGTGGGAGAGGGATGCAGGGAAATATAGAATATATTTTTCTTTCTTTTTTGAACTTTTTTATCAGTAGGATGGATTTGAGATCATGTTACTCTCAGTTTAATAAAAACAGTTATATAATGGACTAATAGATTTACAAAAAAGGGTAACCACAAGCCAAAAACTTACAACAGAGTCATAAAAATTAAATAAAATCCATGATAATATGAAGGAAAATTATCAAACCACAAAAGGAAGAAGAAAGGAACAAAGATGATATACTAATCCAACTGCAAAGATAAGTTAGATAAGTTCAAAATGGCAATAAACACACATCTATCATTAATTACTGTAAATGTTAATGGAATAAATGCTCCAGTCAAAAGACTTAGAGTGGAAGACTGGATAATAAAGCGAGAACCTTCAATATGCTGCATACAAGAGACCCACTTTAGGGAGAGGGACAGAAATAGATTGAGTGTGCTGGGATGGAAAAGGTTATTCCATGCATATGGAAAAGCCAAAGAAGCAGGTGTTGCAGAACTGATTTAAGACAAAATAGACTTTAAAACAAAGGCCATAAAGATAGGTAAAGAAGGACATTTTATAATGATTAAAGGAGTGATACAAGATGAGGACATTACACTTGTTAATATATATGCACCCAATATAGGAACATCTAAGTAACACAGAAAAAAGGGGGATATTGATGGGAATACAATCATAGTTGGAGATTTTAACACTGCATTAACATCACTAGACAGATCTTCTGGACAGAAAATAAATAAGGCAACAGAGAAATTAAAGAATACAATAGAAAAACTACACTTGGTGGATATTTTCAGAGAATTACACCCCCCAAAATTAGGATATACTTCTTTTCAAGTGCACATGGAACATTTTCCAGGATTGATCACGTACTCGGGTGCAAAAGAAACCACAACAATTTTAAGAAGATAGAACATATCTCAAGCATCTTTACTGACCACAATGCCATGAAGCTTGAATTCAACACCCGAGAAACAAAGGAGAAAAAAAGGAAAGCATGGAGATTAAACAATATGTTATTGAAAAAACAATGGGTCAATGAGGAAATCAAAGCTGAAATTAAAAATTACCTTGAGACAAATGATAATGAAAGCACAACCATTGAAAATCTATGGGACACAGCTAAGGCAGTGCTAAGAGGGAAGTTTACAGTGATACAGGCCTTCATCTAAAAAGAATAAAAATCTCAAATAAACAAATTAACCTACCAGTTGAATGAAACAGAAAAAGAAGAACAAAAATCCCCAAAAGTCAGCAGAAGGAAGGAAATTATAAAGAACAGGGTGAAATTAAATACAATAAAGATTAAAAAGGTCATAGAAAAAAATCAACCAAACCAAAAGCTGGTTTTTGAAAAAGTAAATAAAATCGACAAACCTCCGACCAAACTCACAAAGAAGGAAAAAGAGAGACAACAAATTAGCAAAATAAGAAAGGAAAATGGAGAATTTGCAACAAATAACATTGAAATACAGAATATCATACGAGAATATTTTGAAAAACTATATGGAGCCAAACTGCATAACCTAGAGGAGATGGACAACGTGCTGGAAACATACTGTCCACCAAGACTGAATGAAGAAGAAACTGAACAATTGAACAATCCGATCACTAGAAAGGAAAAATAAACAGCAATTAAAAACCTCCCTACAAATAAAAGTCCAGGACCAGACGGCTTCACCAGGGAATTCTACCAAACATACAAAGAAGAACTCATACCATTCCTTCTCAAACTCTCCCAGATGATTGAAAAGGAGAGAATACTCCCAAACTCATTCTATGAAGCCACCATCTCCCTGATACCAAAACCAGGCAGACACTACAAAAAAAGAGAATTATAGGCCAATATCACTGATGAACATAGATGCCAAAATACTCACCAAAATATTAGCAAATAGAATCCAAAACACATGAAAAAGATTATACAACATGAACAAGTGGGATTCATCCCGGTGACTCAAGGGTGTTTCAACATACGGAAATCAATCAATGTAATACATCACATCGACAAAAGAAAGAACAAAAACCACATGATCTTCTCAATCGATGCAGAAAAAGCATTTGATAAAATTCAACACCCATTTATGATAAAAATTCTCACCATAGTGAGTATAGAGGGAACATATCTCAACATAGTAAAAGCTATATATGACAAACTTACAGCCAGCATAGTACTCAACAGTGAAAACTCAAAAGCTTCCCACTAAAATCTGGGACAAGACAAGGATGCCCACTATCACCACTCCTATTCAACATAGTCGTGGAAGTCCTAGTTCTAGCCACAGCAATCAGGCAAGAGAGAGATATAAAATGGATCCAAATTGGAAAAGAAAAGGTAAAAGTGTCACTATATGCCGATGACAAGTTTCTATATATAGAAAACCCTAAAAGGTCCACACCAAAACTACTAGAGCTGATTGAAGAATTCAGCAAGGTAGCAGGTTACAAAATTAACATTCAAAAATCAGTTGCATTTCTTTTCACTAACAAGGAATCAACAGAAAAAGAAAGTAAAGAAACAATCCCCTTTAAAATAGCACCCAAAGTAATAAAATATCTGGGAATGAATCTAACCAAAGAGGTGAAAGAATTATACACAGAAAACTATAAACCACTGATGAAGGAAATTAAAGAAGACTTTAAAAAATGGAAAGATATTCCATGCTCTTGAATTGGAAAAATCAATATTGTTAAAATGGTCACACTATCCAAGGCAATCTACAGATTTCATGCAACCCCTATCAAATTACCCAGGAAATATTTCATTGAATTAGAACAAATCATAATAAAACTTATATGGAGCCATTCAAGACCTAGAATTGCCAAAGCATTACTGAAGAGAAAGAAAGAGGGTAGAGGAATAACTCCTCCAGACTTCAGACAATACTATAGTGCTACAGTCATCAAGACATCATGGTATTGGTACTAAAACAGACATATATACCAATGGAACAGAATAGAGAGCCCAGGAATGAACCCACAAAATTTTGGTCAAGTAATCTTTGACAAAGTAGGCAAGAATATACAATGGAATAAAGACAGTCTCTTCAGCAAATGGTGTTGGGAAAACTGGACAGCAGCATGTAAAACAATGAGGCTAGAACACTCCTTTACATCATATACAGAAATCAATTCAAAATAGATCAAAGACTTAAACATAATACAAGATATATTAAACCTCCTAGAGGAAAACATAGGCAAAACATTATCTGACATACATATCAATAATTTTCTCCTAGAAGAAATAAAATTAAGAGTAAAGAAATGGAACCTAATGAAGCTTACAAGCTTCTGCACAGGAAAGGAAACCATAAGTAAAACAAAAAGTCAACCTACAGAATGGGAGAAAATTTTTGCAAATGGTACCGACAAAGGTTTGATCTCCAGAATATATAAGGAGCTCATATGACTATATAAGAAAAAAATAAACAACCCAATCCAAAATTGGGCAGAAGACCTAAACAAGGAATTCTCCAAGGAAGACATACAAATGATCAAATGGCACATGAAAAAATGTTCAATATCACTAATTATCAGAGAAATGCAAATCAAAACTACAATGAGGTATCACCTCACACCAGTCAGAATGGCTGTCATTCAAAAACCACAAGTGAGAAATGTTGGAGAGGCTGTGGAGAAAGGGGAACCCTCCTACACTACTGGTGGGAATGCAGTTTGATGCAGCCACTGTGGAAAACAGTGTGGAGATGCCTCAAAAGTCTAGGAATAGACTTACCGTATGAACCACGAATCCCACTCCTGGACTTATATACAGAAGGAACCCTACTTCAGGATGACACCTGTACCACAATGTTCATAGCAGCACTATTTACAATAGCCAAAACATGGAATCAGCCTAAATGTCCATCTACAAGTGATTGGATAAAGTAGAAGTGGTATATTTATACAATGGAATACTATTCAGCCATAAAAACCGACAACATAGCACCTTTTTCAGCAACATCGATGCTCCTGAATAATGTCATTCTGAGTGAAGTAAGCCATAAAGAGAAAGAAAAATACCATATGAGATCCCTCATATGTGGAATCTAAAAAACAAAAACAAAAACAAACAACCAGTCAAACAAGAAAAAAACAAAGTATAAATACAGGACAGAAATATTCTCATAGACATAGAATACAGACTTGTGTTTGCCACAGAGGAGGAGTGTGGGATGGGATAGACTGGGATTTCAAAATTGTAGAATAGATATACAAGATTATACTGTATAGCACAGCAAATCACAGAGGAATTCATGTAATAATGAGTGTGTATATGTCCATGTATGACTGAAAAATTGTGCTGAACACTAGAATTTCACCATTGCAAAATGATTATAAATCAATAAAAAATGTTTAAAAACAAAAAAAACCCCAAAATATAACACACACAAAAATAATCTATGGTTGTGTCTGTCTATATGTCTATGTGTGTATTATGTGTCTTTAGCTTTGTATGGTATTATAAAAATTAATTTGCAAATGAGACCTATTTAATTGGCCTAAAGTTAATTAAGTGCTTATATAAATTCTCAGAAATAGAAAAGAAACTGGCCAAAATGATTTTCATTTTCATGTGAACTAAGAAATATCCAGTATTACGTGAATACCTGGTAGTAAAGTTATTTTGCTGATTTAATTAATATAGACACGTCTTTACAGTCATCAACTTTAAGTATAATACCTTAGTTTTACCTAGGTTTAATAGAAGACAATAAGATTCTATTATATCTGTCACAACTTTGTCAGTAAGAAAAATACTTAAGAATTGTAAATTTTTTAAATGTAAAGTGAATGCAAATGAGATAGTAGCTTTTGGATGAACTTTTTAGGAGTGATATATTTTAGAGTTACCTTCTTTAAAAAATTTCTCTAGATATTTGGTAACCTAAAATTTTGAGTCGTGATAAAATAAGTTAAATGGTGGAAGTTTATTGAATAACTAGGTCATTCCCAAATATAGTAAGATACTGAAACATTAATTACTATATATTGGCTTCCTTTTACAGAGAAACTAAAGGTGTTTAAGACAATTAATCAATATGTTTAGTGCCAAAATGTGATATTTTCTATAAAAAGCACATTTTTTAGACATTATTATAAATATTGGTTTACCAATCTACAGAATACTAATGTAAAAGATAATTAATAATTGCTTACTTCTTAGTTTTCATTAGAAATTGAGATTTTAGGGGTTCAAGATTATATTTTCAAAATTTAATTAGAGCTACTAGAAAAAGTAAATATTGAAGTATACAGTAGGATGTGTGTTTTCAGTAAAAGAAAGTATGGTGAATGAAATTATATTTTGTTAATGGAAAAGAATGACTTTATCTTAAGGCTGGCTGCTTCTGAATGGAAAAGAAAATAAGGGACAAAATAATATTGATACAGAAATTTGTGGAAGGTTTTTGAAAGAGGAACCCTAAGAGTTTTATACATGGTCAGGAGTAGCTATGTTTAGAATAAGTTTAGTTGAGTAAATGAATTTTAGAAGTAAGTTGGTACAAGCCTAGGGTTAGTCGTCTCTTTCTCTGTTAAGAAGTAAGTTTTTTTTTTTAATGTTAATCTGCCTTTAGTAGCAGATTGTAAAGTTTCTTTTACCCGCTAAGTGATCTGTTCTGTATTTACTTTTGAAATATTTTATTGTTAATGAGTAAGTATTATTTCACAGTGACCTATTCGTTTGCCTGATCAAGTGTTATGACATTTTTTAACAAGCTTCTCTAATATCAAGTTTTAATTAGAGCTTTTTGGACTTCCAACTAACTCTGGGATGCTTCAGAGGGCCCTGAAACAACCCAAAGAGAGATTTTAAATTAGTAAATTTCATTTGGCATGTTAAATTACATGGGAACCATTTTCAAATGAATAATAAATCTTCTTTGGTTAAATTGTATGAGGAAATGTTATATTAATATAAGTATTCTAGAAATTATGCTGAATCCCTAAAAATCTAGTATGTCTGAAATGTTACCAGTCATAACTCTGGTTATTATAGTCAGGTTTCTTTATCAATTACAGTGTAACTAGATATTTATTTGTGCTTTTAAGCTTCTTATTATTTATGGACAGTTACTGTTTTATTCTGATGCTTTTACAAAATGCTTTCTCTTCAAGGAGATTTACTGGTTTCTGAAAAATTTCAGGTTATAGCACAGAACTGAAGTAGGTAAAAAAAAATTCTAAAAGTCTGATGGAAAATCTGATTTCATAAAACTGTTAACAAAAAGCACTAGTTAAGTAGAATTGAGTGAACTGGTGAATAGTGGTTATAATTTTTATGGTTCCTGTCTGAAACATTACTGGTTTTTAATCTGTGTTTTCTAGAAATAAAGAAATCATTTTCTTTAAGCTAATTATGATTCACAGTAATTTAGTAAATTATACTTATTTAAGCAGACTTGGAATAGTTATGATTTCTTTCTATCTGATCCCTCCAGAGACTGGAAATTCTTAAATTCCCAGCAGCTTTATCAGATAAATTAGGAAGATCACCTCCTAACATATGTATAGGAATCTCAAAGTATTTGGGGACTGCAAAAAAGAACATTTACCTAAATTGTAAGACAAAATTTGTGACATGTTCTATATGTGGCTTTCATGGCCTTAGGAGATCTTATTTAAATTTTAGTTTGAGACTTCTTATTAAAAGTTCTGGCAAAGCCAATTTAAAATAACCTGTATGATCAAATAATCAGAAAATTTGTGCATAAATTGACCTTGATTTGGCTATATTTGATAAAAATGAGGGTAATCTTAGAGAGAAAAATATGTTTCAGTGAATATTAAATTCTAATTTTGTTAATAAAGACCTGTATTCCTAACTAAGACTCACTTCCCATATTGGTTTGTCAATTTGTTATATTATTACTAAGTTTAGTTGAGTTATTAAAAGGACACTCTAAGTTGGTTTCTGAAACTTATCTCAGAAATCTATCTTTGGATTAAGATCCAGTGCCCCTGGCCTGCAACCAGGAGGTTATGCATACTAGAAAAGCCACACAATAAGTACTATCTCCAACCAAGATTGAAGGACTTTGTCAGGTATTCTTAAATAGCTCATACACAATGGACTGAAGGAAATTGACTCAGATTAATATTTCCACTTACAAAGGGCCTATGCACTGGGCTGGCCTATAGAGAGGACTGCTGACTTTAAAATCACCTTAAAACAATGCTCAGAGGAGAATCTACCAGACCAGGATGAGAAGACAACGACATCTGAGGTAGACAGCTGACCCAAGACACTGGACCAGGCCTGCATATCAATTACTTTGAAAATTGCTACAACTTTACTTATGAACTAAATGTACTTCACAGTCTTATGCAGAGTTACAGTTAATCGAACATTTAGGTTTATGGTCAATTACTTTTATACAGTTCTTCTGGGTTATCTTGCTGGGCTTCCCCACTCCAAGGCTCTTAGATAGCCCTTAGAAAATTTATTCTAGAAGAAAGAAATTATAGTTCTGTTTAAGCCACTATTGATATTACTAGATGGGATTCCCTCACCTGGCCTCACCTGCTCTGAGCCTGGCCATAAATAAAAATTTTCTTATTATATCACTCAACTTCAATCAAGGCAACAAACAAAATTTCAGAATATATATATTGTAAGACATATATATATATATATATATATATATATATATATATATATATATATCCCTCAATTATGGGAAGAACTTATATGGCTAATACCAGGCTATGGTCATTTAAGTTTAAATTTGCTCATTTTGGGAAAAATTAAACTATGCTAAGGATAACCAGCCTAATGAGACTAGGAAATTTGACTGCATGCCTTATAAACAATGCCTGTATAACATCTTCCTTAAAGATAAGGATCAGTACAGAACAGGTTAACTCAGATGACCTGAGGATATACTGAGTAGCACTTAATGGAAGTTCTTGCTTTAAATTCTTACTTATGACCTTACTAATACTGACACCTACATTATTATTATTTTGCCTGTTTTACAAAATTGTTGTTTCTTGCATTACCAAATGTGTGATTAATCCTCTGATAAAATAATGACTAGGTAACTTGAAGCAGTGGAACAGGTGTATACTTCTGTATCAAACCAAAAATTGTAATTGTGTAACTCTACATAAGGGGAGAAACAAGAGGCAATTTTCTTTCCTGGACCATAACAAGCTAGTAAGACAGGTGGTCCAGAGACTTTTGGCATTTGTTAATAAGGCCTAGTCCCATAACAGCACACTGAATGGCATATCAGTGAAATTCTTGCCTGATCTAGGAACAAGCATTCCTAGCACTGTGTGATGAAATGGTCACAAAATGCCTCCCTAACTATGGTCGAATTTATGACCATGAGGGGGTCCTGCTAACTAAGAATTAGCAATTGCCACCTAACTCTGCTTGGATTAAATTGTGAGACACTGACAGTCACTGGCCTCCAACACACTCTGAAAAGAGTTCAGGATGGAGGTCAGGAATGAGGCACTCTGTGCTCTTGGAAAACTGGCTGAACAGGTCTTCAGATAGATATTTTCAGAAGATTTTATTAGTCCAAATTTTTTCATCATTCCTATCTAGAAAAACACTATATTAATCAATGATGACAATTGTTACTTGTACCTAGTAGCAATCATCTGCCTGTGTGTGCTTGATTGTACATAGAACCCCCCCATTCACTGAAATCATATACAATACTAAGTTCTTCCCTGCCTACTCAGAACATTTTCTCAGAGCTTTCTGGGATGTTGTCACTCTAGCTATAGTCCTCATTTTGCCCCAAATAAAACTTAACCCACAACTCTCACATTGTGTGATGTTATTTCAGTCAACATATGTAGGTGTCTAAGAAACAAGCCATTCTTTCCTTTGTCAGAAGTCTTCTATCATACTCACCTTTAGAATATAAAGCTTCACTTAATTTAAAAAATTCCTCTATGAATTTTTTTCAGAAATTTCAAACTGTGTATTACATTCAAACCACTTGAACTATAGCTTTCATTTAATAGAAGAATACATTTAGGGGCCAAGATGGCAGAGTAGAAGGACGCTAGTAGCTCACCCTCTCCCACAAATACACCAAAAAGCACATCCATGGACCCACCCAGCCAATCAGAGCATCTGCTGAACTCCAACAGAACATTGCCTCTCCAAAAGACAAAGACACCAAGAATCTGGTAAAAGAAAAGGAAAAATAAGAAAGAAGGAAAAGCAAAACAGTGTGAGACCAGTCCTGTGGGTAGGGAGCAGCAAAGGATGAATAGTGCTTATTTGCTGAATCTCCCCCTCTCCAACGGAGAGGTCAGAGGGATGGAGGGGGAATCTCTGAGGCCCAGATCTGTGTGGAGCACACCTTGACCAACAGAACTAAGTTAAACTGGTATTGAAGGTCTCTGAAACTCCCAGCCCAAGAGGCAAATCAGCAGGTGGGGAACAGGACAGGCTGCCCAAGCTTGACAGAGGACAGGGGCAGCTGCACTGAGGCAACACCAGAGGACTGCAGGGTGCTACACGCCATGGATATATGGGTACACAGGGCAAAACAACCTGGGACCTCCATAAAACAACACAGCTGATGTACCCTGGGGGGAAGGGTACCATACACCCTATCTCGGAAACCTCGCCAAAGGTTTTTGGGCAAAGAGAGACAGGGCTCAGCCACAATCTCCATGTCCTCCAGTTCATAGCACCCAGGTGGGGTAGGGTAAAACCTAAATGTATACCAAAAGGCTTAGCAGCCTCAAAGACCAGTTGGAGACGTGTCTAAGCCTGAGGCAGATGGAATCTTTCTGCCCTGGTACTTCACATAACTCTCACCACCAAAACAAATAAGGAGGTGAGTTTTGGCATGGAGCAGTGGCAGGGATTTTCCTCTGTCTCCTATGGACTGCCTATGGAGTGCAGACCTGGGGTGGAGAGGGCAGCTGCACAGTGTAGGGGAGCGACTGGCACCAGGAGAGGGTGGGCGGCTACCCAACTTCCTGGCAGGAGAGAAGCACATGACTGTTGTGCTGTAGGGGGGGTTCAATGTGCCTGCCTACCTCGCCCAAGTGCATTTGACTGGGGCACCGGGAGAGGGAGTTACCTGGTCATCTACCATGTAAGAGTGCTGCACCTGACAGCAGTGTTGGGAGGGGGCATGATCTGCTTGCCAACAGACACTGGGAGCAGCACAGATGAGGGGCAACAACTGAGAGCCTCTGGAAGCAGCAAGCTGAGTTCACGAAATAGGGCAAAGACAGAAAAAATTCTCAATAAAATCATTAAGAGCAAAATCTCCATAAGAACACATTCCATCTTTCTTTAATCTTTTTTAATTTGTTTTATTTTCTATTACGTATTTAATTTGTATTTTTTAAACAATTCTATATGCTTCCAGTAACAATCCTTTTAATTTTTTAAAAAATATTTTATTATTGATATTTAAAAAAATCCACCTCTTTTCATTTTTATTTCTCTTGGTTTTGATCTCCTGTTATTGATTATACACAGGTTTTAATTTTTTTTGCTCTTTTCTCCTTTTTTAAAGGTTTTGAAAAGATGTCTCAATTCAATTGCTATTCTGCTTCAACTTGCTCTTCTATTATTTATTATAAACCGTTTTCAAACATTTTTCCCATCTTTAAAATTCTCTCTCTCTTTTTAAAATTTTATTCCTGCGTAAGTGTTTGATAGAAAAATAAACTCCTTAAGGACCAGAATAGATAACTGATACTCTAAAAGCCAAAGTGCCAGAGAGATATGAGTAAGATGAAGAAGCAGAGGAATCACTCCCAATTAAAAAAGCAAGAGAAATGTCTGAAAGAATGATCAATGAAATAGACATTCATGACCTACTTGATCAAGATTTCAAAAAAGGAGTGATAAAAGTATTGAAGGAACTAAAAGAAATAATGTTTATAGATAAAATATGTCAAAAATGAAATTTAAGTTATAAGGAAGAGACAAGTAGAACTGGTAAAGTCATTTGCTGAGATGAGAGCCGATTTAAAGGTTCAAAAAAGCAGGCTAGATAATGCAGAGGAATGAATAAGTGACCTAGAAGACAGGATAACAGAAAGTACCCAAACAGAAGAGCTGAGAGAAAAACAAATAAAAACTAATGAAAACCATATAGTGGATCTATGCATAAAAGGGGTTGCAGAAGGGGAAGAAAAAATAAAGGGGATTGAAAGGTATTTGAAGAAATCATGACTGAAAACTTCCCAAAATTAAAGGAATCAGATATCCAAGTACAGGAAGTTCAGAGGGTCCCAAACAGGAAGAAGCTAAACAGATCCACACCAAGACATAACATAATCAAGATGGCAAGAGTCAAAGATAAAGAAATGATCCTAAAAGCATCAAGAGTAAAACAAAGGGTGAGTTTCAAGGGAACGCACATATGGCTTTCAGTTGATTTCTCTACACAAACACTATAGGCCAGTAGGGAATAGCAAGACATAATCAAAGTCCTGAAAGAAAAAAATAAAAAAAGATTCAGCCTAGGATACTTTATCCAGCAAGTCTATCCTTTAAAATAGAGGGAGAGATAAAAAATTAACAGAGAAGCAAGAACTAGAAGAGTTAAGCAACACTAAACCCATGCTTAAAGAAATATTGAAAGTTATACTGTAGATAGAAAAGAAGCAGGATGCTACAGAAATGAGAAACTCATAACTAGAAAGGTGAAAACTTATGAATTACAAATAGAATGAACATGAAACTGTAAAATAATACATCTAAATCATTGAGTGGGAGAGGGAAGCAATATATATATTATATATATATATACACACATATATATATATGTTTTTTCTTTTCATTTTTAAGCTACTTTTTAAAAAAAATTTAATTGTTTTAACAATTTTTATTGAGTAATAGTCATTTTACAATGTTGCATCAAATTCCAGTGTAGAGCACAAGTTTTCACTTATACATGAACATACATATAGGCATACTCACATTATTTTCGCTGTGAGCTAACACAAGATCTTGTATATATTTCCCTGTGCTAGACAGTATAATCTTCTTTATCTATTCTACATTTGAAATCCCACTCTGTGCCTTCCCACCACCCAGCCCCCGTGGCAACCACAAGTTTGTATTTTATGTCTATGAATGTGTTTCTATTTTGTCTTAATGTTTATCATTTTTTCATTTTTAAATATTGTGTTCTCAGTAGGATGGGTTGAGCTTTTATTGCTATCTGTTTAATACAATTATAGTAATATGTTAATAGACATACAAAAAAACTAACCAGAAGCCAAAAACCTACAAGAGAGTCACAAGAACTAAAAAAAATCAAGATAATAAAAATGAAAATTAGTAAACCACAAAAGGAAGAAGAAAGGAACAAAGAGGAAATATCAAATCAATTGCAAAAATCAGTTGAAAATGGCAATAAACACACATCTATCATTAATTACTGTATATGTTAATGAACCAAATGCTTCAAACAAAAGACATAAAGTGGCAGTCTGGATAATAAACAAGAACCTTCAATATGCTGCATACAAAAGTCCAACTTAAGGGAGGACATCAATAGATTGAGAGTGAAAGAATGGAAAATGATATTCCATGCAAATGGAAAAGCCAAAAAAGCAGGTGTAGCAGTACTGATTTCAGACAAAATAGACTTTAAAACAAAGGCCATAAAGAAAGATAAAGAAGGACATTTTATAATGATTAAAGGAGTAATACAAGATGAGGTTAATTCACACTTTAATATATATGCTCAAACTATAGGAGCATCTAAGTAAATGAAACAAGTACTAACAGAGGTAAATGGGATATTTATGGGGATGAAATAATTGAGGGAGATTTTAACACTGCATTAACATCACTAGGCAGATATTCCAGACAGAAAATAAATAAGGTGACAGAGAAATTCAATGATACAATATAAAAATTAGATTTGATGGATATTTTCATAGCATTACTTCCCCCAAAATAGGATATACGTTCTTTTCAAGTGCACATGAAACATTTTCTAGGCTTGATCATCTACTTGAGCACAAAAGATGCCTCAAAAATTTTAAGAAGAGAAATTGTCTCAAGCATGTTTATTGACCACAATGCCATGAAACTGGAAATCAACTACAAAGAAACAAAGGAGAAAAAAAGGAAAGCATAAACATTAAAACACATGCTATTAAAAAACCTATAGGTTCTAGTTCTGTGAAATGTGTCCTGGGTGATTTCATAGGGATTGCATTAAATCTGTAGATTACCTTGGACAGTGTGACCATTTTAACAATATTGATTCTTCCAGTCCAAGAGCATGGGATATCTTTCCATTTTTTAAAGTCTTATTTAGTTCCTTCATCAATGGTTTATAGTTTTTTGTGTATAATTTTTCACCTCCTTGGTTAGATTTATTCTCAGATATTTCATTACTTTGGGTGCTATTTTAAAGGGGATTGTTTCTTTACTTTCTTTTTCTGTTGTTTCATTGTTAGTGTAAAGAAATGCAACTGATTTTTGAATGCTAATTTTGTAACCTGCTACCTGCTGAAATCTTCAATCAGCTCTAGTAGTTTTCGTGTGCACCTTTTAGGGTTTTATATATATAGTAACATGTCATCGGCATATAGTGACACTTTTACCTCTTCTTTTCCAATTTGGATCCATTTTATTTCTCTCTCTTGCCTGATTGATGTGGCTAGGAATTCCAGGACTATGTTGAATACGAGTAGTGATAGTGGGCATCCTTGTCTTGTCCCAGATTTTAGTGGGAGGCTATTGAGTTTTTCACTGTTGAGTACTATGCTGGCTGTAGGTTTGTAATATATAGCTTTTATTATGTTGAGATATGTTCCCTCTACACCCACTGTGGTGAAATTTTTTATCATAAATGGCTGTTGAATTTTATCAAATGCTTTTTCTGCATCAATTGAGATGATCATGTGGTTTTTGTCCTTTCTCTTGTTGATGTGAAGCATTACATTGATTGATTTGTGTATGCTGAACCACCTTGTGTCCCTGAGATGAACCCCACTTGATCATGATGTATAACCTTTTTCATGTGCTTTTGGATTCTATTTGCTAGCATTTTGGTAAGGAATTTTGCATCTATGTTCATCAGTGATATTGGCCTGGTTTTGTATCAGGGTGATGGTGGCTTCATAGAATGAGTTTGGGAGTATTCCCTCCTTTCCAGTTTTCTGGAAGAGTTTGAGAAGGGCTGGGATGAGTTCTTCTTGGTATGTTTGGTAGAATTCTTTGATGAAGTCGTCTAGTCCTGAACTTTTATTTCTAGACAGGTTTTTTTTATCACTAATACGATTTCATTTCTAGTAATCAATTTGTTCAAGTACTCAGTTTCTTCTTGATTCAGACTTGGTGGACAGTGTGTTTCCAGAAAGTCGTCCATCTCCTCTAGGTTTCGAGTTTGGTTCCATGTAGTTTAACATAATTTTCTTGTATAATATTCTGTATTTCTATTTATTTGTTGTAATTTCTCCATTGTAATTTCTTGTTTTGCTAATTTGAATTCTCTCTTTTTTCTTCTTTGTGTTATTTCCAGAGGTTTGTCAATTTCATTTACTTTTTTAAAAAACACCTTTTATTTTGATTGATTTTTTCTATGTATTTTTTTAATCTCTATTTTATTTATTTCCTCCATAATCTTTATAATTTCCTTCCTTCTGCTGCCTTTTGGGGGTTATTCTCTTCTTTTTCTAATTCTTTTAGCTGGTGGGATAGATTGCTTATTTGAGATTGTTCTTCTTTTTTAAGGAACTACTGTATCACTATAAACTTCTCTCTTAGCACTGCCTTTGCTGTGTCACATAAATTTTGTGTGGTTTTGTTTTCATTTTCATTTGTTTCAAGGTATTTTTTTTTAAATCTCAACTTTGATTTCCTTATTGACCCATCGGTTTTTTAATAGCATGTTGTTTAATCACCATGTTTTCCTTTTTTTCTCCTTTGTTTCTCTTTTGTTTATTTCTAGTTTCATGACATTGTGGTCAGTAAAGATGCTTGAGATAGTTTCTATCTTATTAAAATTGTTCAGGTTTCTTATGCACCCAAGCACATGATCAATCTTAGAAAATGTTCCATGTGCACTTGAAAATAATATATATCCTATTTCTGAGGGGTGTAATGCTCTGAAAATGTCCACCAAATCTAGTTTTTCTACTGTGTTATTTAATTTCTCTGTTGCCTTATTTATCTTCTGTCTGGAAGATGTGTTTAGTGCTGTTAATGTGGTGTTAAAATCTCCAACTATGATTGTATTCCCATCAATATCCCCCTTTATCTCTGTTAGTAATTCTTTTATGTACTTAGGTGCTCCTATATTGGGTGCATATTTATTAATGAGTGTAATATCCTCATCTTGTATTCTTCCTTTAATCATTATAAAATGTACTTCTTTATCTTTCTTTATGGCCTTTGTTTTAAAGTCTATTTTGTCTGAAATCAATACTGCAACACCTACTTTTTTGACTTTTCCATTTGAATGGAATATCCTTTTCAATCCTTTCACTCACAATCTATTTGTGTCCTTCTCCCTAAAGTGGGTCTCTTGTAGGCAGCATATTGAAGGTTCCTGCTTTATTATCCAGTCTGCCACTCTATGTCTTTTGACTGGAGCATTTAGTCCACTAGCATTTACAGTAATTAATGATAGGTGTGTGTTTATTGCCATTTAGAACTTATCTTTGCAGTTGATTTGGTATTTCCTGTTTCTTCCTTTCTTCTTCCTTTTGTGGTTTAGTAATTTTCCTTTGTATTATCATGGATTTTATTTAGTTTTTGTGACTCCCTTGTAAGTTTTTGGCTTGTGGTTTCCCTTTTTTCTAAATCTATTAGCCCATTACTATAACTATTTTTATTAATCTGATAGTAACATGATCTAAAACCTATCCTGAGAACAAAAAAATTAAAAAAGAAAGAAAAAAATATTCTATATTTTCCTGCCCCCTCACTCTCAATGATTTAGGTGTCTTCTTGTACAATTTAGTGTTTATTTTATTTGTAATTCATGAGTTATCCCCTTCTAGTTATTATTTTCTCATTTCTGTAGAATGTTGCTGCTTTTCTATTTAGACTAGACCTTTCAATATTTCTTTTAGCATGGGTTTAGTGTTACTAAACTCTTGTTGTTTTGCTTATCTGTGAAATTTTTATATATCCTTCTATCCTAAAGGATAGCCTTTTTGGATAAAGTATCCTAGGCTGCATCTTTTTTTTTTATTCAGGACTTTGAATATATCTTACCATTCCCTTCTGGCCTGAAGTGTTTGTGTAGAAAAATCAGCTGAGGGCCTTATGGGGGTTCCCTTGTAACTCACTCTTTGCTTTTCTCTTGCTGCCTTTAGGGATCATTTCTTTATCCTTGACTCCGGTCATCTTGAGTATGATATGTCTTGGTGTGGTTCTGTTTGGGTTCTTCCTGTTTGGGACCCTCTGAACTTCCTGTACTTGGATATCTGATTCCTTATTTAAGTTTGGGAAGTTTTCAGTCATGTTTTCTTCCAAAACTTTTTAACCCCATTTGATCTTTCTTCCCCTTCTGAGACCCCTATTATGTGAAAATTAGCATGTTTTATATTATCCCATATGTCCCTTATATTGTTTTCATTTGTTTATCTTGCACTGTTCTGATTGGGTGATTTCTGTTTTCCTGTCTGCTAGGTCTTTTGTTTGTTCCTTTACATTAACTAGTCTGCTTTGTGCAGACTTTAGTCAGTTCTCATCTCAGCCAATGAGTTTACCAATTCTACTTTGCTCTTCTTTATAGCTTCCATTTCATTTTTGACATATTTTATACTTCTATACACTATCTCTTTTCATTCCTTCAGTACTTTGACCACTCCTTTTTTGAAATCTTGATCTAGTAGGTTATTGATGTCAATTTCATTGATCATTCTTTCAGGGGATTTCTCTTGTTCTTTTAATTGGGAATGGTTTCTCTGCTTCATCTTGCTCATACCTTTCTGGCACTGTGGTTTATGGAGTATCAGTTCTCTATTGTGGTCCTTAAGGAGTTTATTTATTTATCTATCTAATGCCTATATAGGAATAAAACTGACTTTGGCATCTGTGTCTTTTGAAGAAGATGGTGTTCTGTCAGAATCCCACAGGTGCTCTTCTTGGCTGAGTGGGTCTGTGGATGTGAGTCTTTGTGTATTTGTGTGAGAGGGTGAGCTACAATCACAGTACTACTCTGCCATCTTCTAAAGTGCAAGTTTAAATCTAGAAACACTTACCCTGATTTCTCATCCTGTTTCCTAGTGAAGGTTTCAAGTTACAGGCGATTTGTGCTGTAGAATAGAGTTGGAGCTAATGTTTCCCCTTATAGATACAGGAAGGCCTGCATCTGAAACACAGAATGTCTGTGTTAAAGACAATGTAAGTGAAGGAGGCCTTCCACACTCATTCAGACCCCAAAAATGACATGTGTAGAAGCATTCATTAAGCTTGTCTAAAGAACAAGGGTTAATCTAGAGACACTTACCATGATTTCTCAGCCTGTTTCCTAGAGCTGGTTTCAAGGTAAAGGCAGTTGGGAGTGTAAAACTGTGTTGAAGTGAATGTCTCCCCTCATATATATCCATGAAGGCCTGCTTCCTAAACATAGAAACACAGTGTTTGAACAAGATATGTGAAAGAGGCTTTCCATGCACATTTGGATCCCATAAATAAACATGTATAGAAGAGTTCATTCAGCTAGTCTAAAGTGCAAGTGTAAATCTAGAAATCTTTTCCTGATTTCTCACCCTGTTTTCTAGAGCTGGTTTGAAGGTAAAGGCAGTTTGTGCTGTAAAACTCAGTAGGAGCGAATTTCTCCCCTTAAATGTATAGGGAGGCCTACTTCCCAAACACAGATTCTTTGTGTTCCAAACAAGGTATGTGAAGGTGGCCTCCCACACACATCTACATCCCAGTAAAGAACATGTGTACAAGTATTCATTCAGCTAGTCTAAAATGCAAGATTATATCTAGAAACCCTTAGCCTGATTTCTCAGCCTGTTTCCTAGACACAGGTTTCTAAATAAAGGCAATTTGCACTGTAAAACTGAGTAGCACCTAATGTCTCCCCTTCTATATACAGGAAGGCCTGGTACTGAAACACAAAAACTCTATGTTGCAAACAATGTATGTGAAGGAGTCCTTCCACACACATTTGGATCCAAAAAATGAAAAGGTATAAAAGCATTCATTCCAGTAATCTAAAGTGCAAGAAAAAATCTAGAAACATTTACCTTGATTTCTTAACCTGTTTCCTAGAGACAGTTACAAGGTAAAGACCATTTGTGCGGTAAAACCAAGTTGGAGTGAATGCATCCCCTTATATATGCAGGAAGGCCTGCTTCCAAAACTCAGAAATTTTGTTCCAAAAGAGGTATGTGAAGGATGCCTTCCACTCAATTTCAGATCCATGAAAGGAACATGTGTAGAAGTGTTCACTCAGTTAGTCTAAAATGCAACTGTAAATCTAGAAACAATTACCCTATTTCTGATCCTTTTTCATTGAACGGGTTTCAAGTTTAATGCAGTCTGTGCTGTAAAACTGAGTTGGAGCAAGTGTCTCCCCTTATATATACAGGGAGGTCTGCTTCTAAAACACAAGAAGTCGGTCTTCCAAACAATATATGTGAGTTAGGCCTTCCAAATGCATTCAGAACCAAGAAAAGAACATGTGTAAGAATGTTCATTCAGATAGTCTAAATTAAAAGGGTAAATCTTGAGACACGTATCCTGATTTCTCAGGCTGTATCCTATAGCTGGTTTCAAGATAAAGGCAGTTTGAGCTTTAAAACCGAGTTGGAGTGAATGCCTCCCCTTATATATACAGACAGCTTGATTCCCAAACACAGATATTCTGTGTTCTAAAAAAGGTATGTGAAGGAGGCCTTTCACACAAATTCAAGTCCAAGAAAGAAACGTGTATAGAAGCGTTCATTCAGCTAGGCTAAAGTGCAAGGTTAAATATAGAAACATATACCCTGATTTCTCAGCTTGTTTCCTAGAGCCAGGTTTCAATGTAAAGGAATTTTGCATTGCAAAACCCAGTTGGAGCTAATATCTTCCCTTTAATACACAGGAAGGCCTGTTTCCAAAACACAGAATCTCTGTGTTCCTAACAAGGTATGTGAAGAAGGTCTTTCACACACATTTGGATCCCCAAAATGAACATCTATAGAAGCGTTCATTCAGGTAGTCCAAAGTTCAAGTGTAAATCTAGAAACACTTACCCTGATTTCTCAGCCTGTTTCCTAGATTCAGATTTAAGGTAAATGCACTTTTCACAGTAAAACTGAGTTGGAAGTGATGCCACCCCTTATATAGACAGGAAGACCTGCTTCTCAAACACAGAAACTTTGTGTTTGAAACAAGTTTGTTAAGGAGGACTTCCACACATATTCGGATTCCAGAAAGGAACATGTGTAGAAGAGATCATTCAGACAGTCTAACGTGCAAGTTTAAATGTAGAAACACTTACCATGAATCTCAGCCTGTTTCCCAGTGCCAGTTACAAGGTAAAGGCAGTTTGCTCTGTAAAAACCAAGTTGGACCAAATAACTCCCCTTATATATATAGGAAGGTCTACTTCCAAAACACAGAAACTCTGTATTCCAAGCAAGGTGTATGAAGGAGCCCTTTCACACACATTTGGATCCAAAAAATGATCATGTATTGAAGCTTTCATTCAGAAAGTCTAAATTGCAAGGGTTAATCTAGAAACAATTACCCTGATTTCTGAGACTGTTTACTAGAGTTGGTTTCAAGGTAAATGCACTTTAGGTTGTAAAACCGAGTTGGAGCTAATGCCTCCCCTTATATATACAGGAAACTGTGCTAAAACACAGAAACTCTGTTTTCCAAAAAATGTATGTGAAGGAAACCTTCCACATAATTTGGATTACAGAAATGAAAGTGTAGAAGTGTCCATTCAACTAGTCTAAAATGTATGCATATATATAGAAACACAAAGTATAAACTCTCAGCTGGTTTTCTAGGCACAGTTTCAAGGTAGATGCAGTTTGGACTGTAAAAATGAGTTGGAGCAAATGCCAAACCTTGTATATACAGAAAGGCCTGCTTCCAAAACAAAGAAACTCAGTGCTCCAAACAAGGTATGTGAAGAAGTCCTTCCACACACATTCATATCCCAAAAATGAACATGTATAGAAGCATTCATTCAGATAGTCTAAATTATAAGCATAAATCTAGAGACACATACCCTCATTTCTCAGCCTGTTTCCTAGAACTGTTTTCAAGGTATAGGCAGTTTACGCTGCAAAACCAAGTTGGAACGAATATCTCCCTTTATATGCACAGGAAGTTTTGCTTCTGAAACATAGAAACTGTGTTCTAAAAAAGGTATGTGAAGGAGTCCTTCCATTCACATTTGCATCCCATAATGAACATGTGTACAAGCTTTTATTCAGCTAGTCTAAATTGAAAGTTTAAATCTAGAAACACTTATCCTGATTTCTGAGCCTAATTCCTAGAGCAAGGTTTCAAGGTAAAGGAAGTTTGAACTGTAAAACCAAGTTGGAGCTAAGGCCTCTGCTTATATATAGAAGGCCTGCTTCCAAAACAAATAAATTCTGTGATTCAAACAAGGTATATGAAGGAGGCCTTCCACACAGATTCAAATCCCCAAAATGACCATATATAGAAACATTCGTTCAGGTAGTCTAAAGTACAAGGGAAAATCTGGATACACTTAACCTGATTTCTCAGCGAGTTTCATAGAAATGCTTTCAAGGTAAAGCAGTTTGTGCTTTAAAACAGAGTTGGAGCAAATGCCTTCCCTTATCTATACAGTAAGGACTGCTTTCCAAACACAGGAACTCTGTTCCAAACAGGGTACGTTAAGGAGTCTTTCCACACACATTCAGATCCCAGAAAGGAATATGTAGAGAAGAGTTCATTCAGCAAGTGTAAACTGTAAGTGTAACTCTAGAAACTCTTACCCTGATTTCTCAGCCTGTTTCTTGGAGCAGATCTCAAGGTAAAGGCACTTTGACCTGTAAAATCGAGTTTGAGTAAATGCCTCCCATTGTATATAGAAGAAAGCCTGCTCCCAAAACAGAAAATCTGTTCCAAACAAGGTTTGTGAGTCTTTCCACACACATTCGGATGCCAAAAATTTACATATATAGAAAGGTTCATTCAGGCAGTCTAAATTATAAAGGTAAATCTAGTTACATTTACACTGATTTCTCAGCCAGTTGCTTAGAAATTATTTCTCGGTAAAGGCAGCTTGTGCTGTAAAACCAAGTTGGAATGAATGCCTATATATATATATATATATGAAGGTCTGCTTCTGAAATACAGAAATTATTTGTTTCAAAAAATTTATGTGAATGTGGCCTTCCATATACATTCGGGTCCAAGAAAGTAACATGTGTGGAAGAGTTCATTTAGCTAGTCTAAAGTGCAAGATTAAATCTAGAAACACTTATCCTGATGTCTCAGCTTCTTTCATAGGTACAATTTCAAGGCAAAGGCAGTTTGACTAGTAAAGCCGAGTTGGAGTGAATGCCTTGCATTTTATATACAGGAATGCCTGCTCCAAAATCTGAAACTCTGTGTTCCAAACAAGGTGTTTTAAAGAGGCCTTCCACACACATTCTGATCCAAGAATGGAGCATGATTTCAAGCGTTCATTCAGCTATTATAATGTGCACAGATAAATCTACACTTACCCTGATTTCTGTGCCTGTTTCCTATAGCAGGTTTCAAGATAAAGGCAATTTGCTCTGCAAACCCGAGTTGAAATGAATGCCTCTCCTTATATGTATAAGGAGTCATGCTTCCCAAACCGAGAAACTCTGTGTTCCAAATGTGGTATCTAAAGTTAACCTACCACACACATTCAGATCCCAGAAAGGAACATGTGTGAAATCGTTCATTCAGCTAGTCTAAATTTAGAGAGTGAATTTAAAAACACTTACCATGACCTCTCAGCCAGTTTGCTAGGGACGGTCTCATGGTAAAGGAAGTTTGTGCTTTAAAACTGATTTGGAGCAAATGCCTCCACTTACATGTATAGGGAAGCCTGATTCCAAAACACAGAAACTATATGTTCTAAACAAGGTATGTGAAGGAGGCCTTCCACACACATTCGGACCCCAGAAAGAAACGTGTATAGAAGCGTTCATTCAGCTAGTCTAAAGTGCAAGTTTAAACCTAGAAACACCCTGAATTCTCAGCTTGTTTCCTAGAGGTGGTTTCAAGGAAAAGGCAGTTTGAGCTATAAAATTGAGTTGGAGCGAATGACTCCCCTTTTATATACAGGAAAGCCTGCTTCCCAAATTAGAAACCCTGTTTGAAACAAATTTTGTGAAGGAGTCCTTCCACACACATTCAGAGCCCAGAAATTAACAAGAAGTGAAGCGTTCATTCAGCTACTCTAAACTGCAAGAGTAAATCTAGGAACATTTACCCTGATTTCTCAGCCTGTTTCCTAGAGATGGGTTAAAGGTAAGGAAGTTTATGATGCAAAACTCAGATGGACTGAAAGCCTCCCTTCATCTAGCACAAAGGGAACAGGTTGCAGGAGAAATTTTACACTAGTTTCTCAGTCGGTTTCCTAGTGCCGGTTTGAATTTCCTGCAGTTTTCACTGTAAAATCGTGTTGGATCTTGGGGCTCCCATATATATGTTTGGAGTGTAGTTTGCAACTGAAAAGAAACTTTGTGTTCGTAACAAGCTAGGTGAAGGACGGTTTTCACACTCACTTATCTCTCAGAACTGAGCATGTGGAGAGACTATCATTCATCGAGCAAAATGGGAAAGTTTTGCAGGGGAAACTTTTACTCTGGTTTCTCAATCTGTTTCCTAGTGCAGGTTTGAATTTCCTGAAGGTTTACAGGAAAATCGAGTTGGAGATTGTGCCTCCACATATTCATTTATAGAGTGTAATTTTCAAATGAAAAGAAACTTTTTGTTCCCAACAAGCTAGTGGAAGGAAGGCTTTCACACACAAATAACTCTCAGATTTGAGCATGTTGTGAGACGTTCGTTCATGTAGCACAAAGGGAACGAGTTGCAGGGGAAACTTTACTCTGGTTTCTCAGTCTGTTTCCTAATTCCGATTTGAAGTTCCAGAGTTTTCAGTGTAAAACCGAGTTGGAGATTTTGCCTCCCCATATATAAGTATGGAGTGTAGTTTGCAACTGAATAGAAACTTTGTGTTCCCAACAAGATAAGTGAAGGACGTCTTTCACACACACTTATCTCTCAGAACTGAGCATGTGGAGAAACGTTCGTTCATCGAGCTCAAAGTGAACGTCTTGCAGGGGAAATTTTTACACTGGTTTCTCAGTCTGTTTCTTAGTGCTGGATTGAAGTTCCTGCATTTTTCACAGTAAAACCGATTTGGAAATTGTGCATCTCCATATATATTAATGGAGTGTAGTTTTCAACTGAAAAGTATCATTTTGTTCCCAACAAGCTAGGTGAAGAACGGCTTTCAAACACACTTATCTCTCAGATCTGAGCATGTGGAGAGACGTTTGTTCATCTAGCACAAAGGGAAAAGGTTGCAGGAGAAACTATTACTCTGGATTCTCAGTCTGTTTCTTAGTGCTGGATTGAATTTCCTGCAGTTTTCAATGTAAATTCGTGTTGGAGCTTGTGGCTCCCATATATATGTTTGGAGTGTAGTTTGCAACCTAAAAGAAACTTTGTGTTAACGACAAGGTAGGTGAAGTACGGCTTTCAAACCCACTTATCCCTCAGAACTGAGAATGTGGAGAGACATTCTTTAATCTAGCACAAACGGAAATTGTTGCAGGAGAAACTTTTACTCTGGTTTCTCAGTCTGTTTCTTAGTCCTGGATTGAAGTTCCTGCATTTTTCACTGTAAAACCGATTTGGAGCTTGGGGTTTCCCATATATAAGTATGGAGTGTACTTTGCAACTGAAAAGAAACTTTGTGTTCGCAAAAAGATAAGTGAAGGACGGCTTTCACACTCACTTATCTCTCAGAACGCAGTATCTTGAGAGACTATCGTTCATCGAGCACTTGGGAAAGTTTTGCATGGGAAACTTTTACTCTGGTTTCTCAGTGAGTTTCCAAATGCCGGTTTGAAATTACTGAAGTTTTCACTTTAAAACCGATTTGGAGATTGTGCCTCCCCATTTATATGTATGGAGTGTAGTTTGCAATTTAAAAGAAACTTAGTTTTTGCAACAATCTAGGTGAAGGACGGCTTTCACACACACTTATCTCTCAGAATTGAGCATGTGGATATACGTTCGTTCAACTAGCACAAAGGGTACGGGTTGCCGGTGAAATTTTTACTCTGGTTTCTCAGTCTGTTTCCTATTGCCGGTTTGAATTTCCTGCGGATTTCACTGTAAAATCGAGTTGGAGCTTAAGCCTCCCTATATATATGTATGGAGTGTATTTTGCAACTTAAAAGAAACTTTGTGTTCCCAACAAGCTATGTGAAGAACTGCTTTTACACAAAATTACTTTTCAAAAGTGAGATGTGGAGAGACGTTTGTTCAACTAGCACAAAGGGAAAGGGTTGCAGGAGAAACTATTACTCTGGTTTCTCAGTCTGTTTCTTAGTTCTGGATTGAATTTCCTGCAGTTTTCACTGTAAAATCGTGTTGGAGCTTGGGGCTCACATATAAAATTTTGGAGTGTAGTTTGCAACTGAAAAGAAACTTTGTGTTCGTAACAAGCTAGGTGAAGTACGGCTTTCACGCTCACTTATTTCTCAGAACTGAGCATGTGGAGAGACTTTTGTTCATCGAGCACAATGGGAAAGTATGGCAGGGGAAACTTTTACTCTGGTTTCTTAGTGAGTTTCCAAACGCCGTTTTGAAGTTCCTGCAGTTTTCACTGTAAAACTGATTTGGAGATTGTGCCTCCCCATTTATATGTATGGAGTGTAGTTTGCAACTGAAAAGAAACTTTGTGTTCCCAACAAGCTAGGTGAAGGACGGCTTTCACACACACTTATCTCTCAGAACTGAGCATGTGGAGAAAGTTTCGTTCATCGAGAACAAAGTGAACGTTTTGCAGGGGAAACTTTTATTCTGGTTTCTCAGTCTGTTTCTTAGTGCTGGATTGAAGTTCCTGCAGTTTTCACAGTAAAAAAGATTTGGAAATTGTGCCTCTCCATATATATTTATGGAGTGTAGTTTCCAACTGAAAAGAATCTTTTTGTTCCCAACAAGCTAGATGAAGGGCGGCTTTCACACACACTTATCTCTCAGAACTGAGCATGTGGAGAGACGTTCGTTCATCGAGCACAATGGGAACGTTTTGCAGGGGAAATTTTTACTCTAGTTTCTCAGTCTGTTTCTTAGTGCTGGATTGAAGTTCCTGCAGTTTTCACAGTAAAACCGAGTTGGAGATTGTGCCTCTCCATATATATTTATGGAGTGTAGTTTTCAACTGAAAAGAAACTTTGTGTTCCCAACAAGCTAGGTGAAGGGCGGCTTTCACACTCACTTACATCTCAGAATTTAGCATTTGGAGAAACTATCGTTCATCGAGCACAATGGGAAAGTTTTGCAGGGGAAATTTTACTCTGGTTTCTCAGTGAGTTTCCAAATGCCGGTTTGAAGTTCCTGCATTTTTCACTGTAAAACCGATTTGGAGATTGTGCCTCCCCATTTATATGTATGGATTGTAGTTTGCAACTGAAAATAAACTTTGTGTTCGCAACAAGCTATTTGAAGGACGGATTTCACACACAATTATCTCTCACAACTGAGCATGTGGATAGACGTTCGTTCATCTAGCATAAAGGGTACGGGTTGCAAGAGAAATATTTACTCTGGTGTCTCAATCTGTTTCCTAGTGCCGTTTGAATTTCCTGCAGGTTTCACCGTAAAATCGAGTTGGAGATTGTGCCTCCACATATATATTTATGGATTGTAGTTTGCAAATGAAAAGAAACTTTGTGTTCCCAAAAAGATAGTGGAAGGACGGCTTTCACACACAAATATCTCTCAGATTTGAGCATGTTGGGAGACGTTCATTCATCTAGCACAAAGGGAACGGGTTGCAGGGGAATCTTTTACTCTGGTTTATCAGTCTGTTTCCTAGTTCCGATTGGAAGTTCCTGAGTTTTCATTGTAAAACCGAGTTGGAGATTGTGCCTCTCCATATATATTTATGAAGTGTAGTTTTCAACTGAAAAGAATCTTTTTGTTCCCAACAAGCTAGGTGAAGGGCGGCTTTCACACTCACTTATATCTCAGAACTTAGCATTTGGAGAAACTATCGTTCATCGAGCACAATGGAAAAGTTTGCAGGGGAAATTTTACTCTGGTTTCTCAGTGAGTTTCCAAATGCCGGTTTTAAGTTCCTGCATTTTTCACTGTAAAACCGATTTGGAGATTGTGCCTTCCCATTTATATGTATGGAGTGTAGTTGGCAACTGAAAAGAAACTTTGTGTTCACAACAAGCTAGGTGAAGTACGGGTTTCACACACACTTATCTCTCAGAACTGAGCATGTGGAGAGAGGATCGTTCATCGAGCACAAAGTGAACGTTTTGCAGGGGAAACTTTTACTCTGGTTTCTCAGTCCGTTTCTTAGTGCTGGATTGAAGTTCCTGCAGTTTTCACAGTAAAACCGATTTGGAAATTCTGCCTCTCCATATATATTTATGGAGTGTAGTTTTCAACTGAAAAGAATCTTTTTGTTCCCAACAAGCTAGGTGAAGGGCGGCTTACACACACACAAATTTCTCAGAACTGAGCATGTGGAGAGACGTACGTTCATCGAGCACAAAGTGAACGTTTTGCAGGGGAAATTTTACTCTGGTTTCTCAGTCTGTTTCCTAGTGCCGTTTGAATTTCCTGCAGGTTTCACTGTAAAATCAAGTTGGAGATTGTGTCTCCACACATAAATTTATGGAGTGTAGTTTGCAAATGAATAGAAACTTTGTCTTCCCAACATGATAAGTGAAGGGCGCATTTCACACACACTTATATCTCAGAACTGAGCATGTGGAGAGAGATTCGTTCATCGAGCACAAAGTGAACGTTTTGCAGGAGAAACTTTTACTCTGGTTTCTCAGTATGTTTCTTAGTGCTGGATTGAAGTTCCTGCAGTTTTCACTGTAAAACCGATTTGGAGATTGTGCCTCCCCATTTATATGTAGGGAGTGTAGTTTGCAAATGAAAAGAAACTTTGTGTTCCCAACAAGCTATGTGAAGAACTGCTTTCACACACAATTACTTTTCAGAAGTGAACATTGGAGAGACGTTTTTTCAACTAGCACAAAGGGAAAGGGTTGCAGGAGAAACTATTACTCTGGTTTCTCAGTCTGTTTCTTAGTTCTGGATTGAATTTCCTGCAGTTTTCACTGTAAAATCGTGTTGGAGCTTGGGGCTCCCATACATATGTTTGGAGTGTATTTTGCAACTGAAAAGAAACTTTGTGTTTGTAACAAGCTAGGTGAAGGACGGCTTTCACACTCACTTATTTCTCAGAACTGAGCATGTGGAGAGACTATTGTTCATCGAGCACAATGGGAAAGTTTTGCAGGGGAAACTTTTACTCTGGTTTCTTAGTGAGTTTCCAAATGCCGGTGTGAAGTTCCTGCAGTTTTCACTGTAAAACCGATTTGGAGATTGTGCCTCCCCATTTACATGTATGGAGTGTAGTTTGCAACTGAAAAGAATCTTTGTGTTCGCAACAAGCTAGGTGAAGGACGGCTTTCACACGCACTTATCTCTCAGAACTGAGCATGGGGATAGACGTTCGTTCATCTAGCATAAATGGTACGGGTTGCAAGAGAAACTTTTACTCTGTTTTCTCAATCTGTTTCCTAGTGCTGTTTGAATTTCCTGCAGGTTTCACTGTATAATCGAGTTGGAGATTGTGTCTCCACATATACATTTATGGAGTGTAGTTTGCAAATGGAAAGAAACTTTGTGTTCCCAACAAGATAGTGGAAGGACGACTTTCACACACAAATAACTCTCAGATTTGAGCATGTGGTGAGACGTTCGTTAATCTAGCACAAAGGGAACTGTTTGCAGGGAATAATTTTACTCTGGTTTATCAGTCTGTTTCTTGTTCCGATTTGAAGTTCCTGAGTTTTCACTGTAAAACCGAGTTGGAGTTTTTGCCTCCCCATATATATGTATGGAGTGTAGTTTGCAACTGCAAAGAAACTTTGTGTTCCCAACAAGATAAGTGAAGGGCGCCTTTCACACACACTTATCTCTCAGAACTGAGCATGTGGAGAGAGGTTCATTCATCGAGCACAAAATGAAAGTTTTGCAGGGGAAACTTTTACTCTGGTTTCTCAGTATGTTTCTTAGTGCTGGATTGAAGTTCCTGCAGTTTCCACAGTAAAACCGATTTGGAAATTGTGCCTCTCCATATATATTTATGGAGTGTAGTTTTCAACTGAAAAGAAACTTTGTGTTCGCAACAAACGAGGTGAAGGACTGCTTTCACACTCATTTATCTCTCAGAACTTAGCATTTGGAGAGACTATCCTTCATCGAACACAATGGGAAAGTTTTGCAGGGGAAATTATACTGTGGTTTCTCAGTGAGTTTCCAAATGCCGGTTTGATGTTCCTGCATTTTTCACTGTAAAAACGATTTGGAGATTGTGCCTCCCAATTTATATGTATGGATTGTAGTTTGCAAATGAAAAGAAACTTTGTGTTCCCAACAATCTATGTGAAGAACTGCTTTCACACACAATTAGTTTTCAGAAGTGAGCATGTGGAGAGAAGTTTGTTCAACTAGCACAAATGGAAAGGTTTGCAGGAGAAACTATTACTCTGGTTTCTCAGTGAGTTTCCAAATGCCGGTTTGAAGTTCCTGCAGTTTTCACTGTAAAACCGATTTGGAGATTGTGCCTCCCCATTTATATATATGGAGTGTATTTTGCAACTGAAAAGAATCTTTGTTTTCGCAACCAGCTAGGTGAAGGACGGCTTTCACACACACTTATCTCTCAGAACTGAGCATGTGGATAGAGGTTCGTTCATCTAGCACAAAGGGTACGGTTTGCAAGAGAAATTTTATCTCTGGTTTCTCAATCTGTTTCCTAGTGCCGGTTTGAATTTCCTGAAGGTTTCACTGTAAAACCGTGTTTGAGGTTGTGCTTCCATATATACATTTATGGAGTGAGGTTTGCAAATGAAAAGAAACTTTGTCTTCCCAACAAGCTAGGGGAAGGACGGCTTTCAAACACACTTATGTTTCAGAACTGAGCATGTGGAGAGACTTTCGTTCATCTAGCACAATGGGAACAGATTGCAGGAGAAATTTTTACTCTGGTTTCTCAGTCTGTTTCTTAGTGCTGGATTGAAGTTCCTGCAGTTTACTCAGTAAAACCGATTTGGAAATTGTGCCTCTCCATATATATTTATGGAGTGTATTTTTCAACTGAATAGAAACTTTGTGTTCCCAACAAGCTAGGTGAAGGACTGCTTTCACACACACTTATCTCTCAGAACTGAGCATGTGGAGAGACGTTCGTTCATCGAGCACAAAGTGAACGTTTTGCAGGGGAAACTTTTACTCTGATTTCTCGGTCTTTTTCTCAGTGCTGGATTTAAGTTTCTGCAGTTTTCACAGTAAAACCGATTTGGAAATTGTGCCTCTCCATATATATTAATGGAGTTTAGTTTTCAACTGAAAAGAATCTTTTTGTTCCCAACAAGCTAGGTGAAGGGGGTCTTTCACACTCACTTATCTCTCAGAATTTAGTATTTGGAGAGACTATCGTTCATCATAGCACAATGGGAAAGTTTTGCAGGGGAAAGATTTACTCTGGTTTCTCAGTGTGTTTCCAAATGCCGGTTTGAAGTTCCTGCAGTTTTCACTGTAAAACCGATTTAGAGATTGTGCCTCCCCATTTATATATATGGAGTGTAGTTTGCAACTGAAAAGAATCTTTGTGTTCGCAACAAGCTAGATGAAGGACGGCTTTAACACACAGTTATCTCTCAGAACTGAGCATGTGGATAGACGTCCGTTCATGTAGCACAAATGTTACGGTTTGCAAGAGAAATTTTTACTCTGGTTTCTCAATCTGTTTCCTAGTGCCGTTTGAATTTCCTGCAGGTTTCACTGTAAAATCGAGTTGGAGATTGGGCCTCCACATATATATTTATGGAGTGTAGTTTGCAAATGAAAAGAAACTTTGTGTTCAAACAAGCGAGTGGAAGGACGGCTTTCACACACAAATATCTCTCAGATTTGAGCATGTTGTGAGACATTCGTTCATCTAGCACAAACGGAACGTTTTGCAGGGGAGACTTTTACTCTGGTTTATCAGTCTGTTTCCTAGTTCCGATTTGAAGTTCCTGAGTTTTCACTGTAAAACCGAGTTGGAAATTTTGCCTCCCCATATATATGCATGGGGTGTAGTTTGCAACTGAAAAGAAACTTTGTGTTCCCAACAAGATAAGTGAAGGGCGCCTTTCACACACACTTATCTCTCAGAACTGAGCATGTGGAGAGAGGTTCGTTCATCGAGCACAAAGTGAACGTTTTGCAGGGGAAACTTTTACTCTGGTTTCTCAATCTGTTTCTTAGTGCTGGACTGAAGTTCCTGCAGTTTTCACAGTAAAACCGATTTGGATATTGTGCCTCTCCATATATATTTATGGAGTGTAGTTTTCAAATGAAAAGGATCTTTTTGTTCCCAACAAGCTATGTGAAGGGCGGCTTTCACACACACTTATTACTCAGAAATGAGCATGTGGAGACAGGTTCGTTCATCGAGCACAAAGTGAAAGTTTTGCAGGGGAAACTTTTATTCTGGTTTGTCAGTATGTTTCCTAGTGCCGGTTTGAATTTCCTGCAGGCTTGACTGTAAAATCGAGTTGGAGATTGTGCCTCCTCATATATATTTATCGAATGAAGTTTGCAACTGAAAATAGCCTTTGTGTTCCCAACAAGCAGTGTGAAGCACGGCTTTCACACACACTTACCATTCAGAACTTAGCATGTGGAGTAATGTTCATTCATCTAGAAGCAAGGAAAAGGTTTGCAGGGAAAACAATGACTCTGGATTCTCAGTCTGTTTCCTACTGCCATTTTGAAGATCCTTAGTTGTCACTGTAAAACCGAGTTGGAGATTGTGCCTCCCCATATTTATGTATGGAGTGTAGTTTGCAATCAAAAAGAAACTTTGTTTTTCCAACAAGCTAGGTGAAAAACTGCTTTCTCACAAAATTACCTTTCAGAAGTTAGCATTTGAAGAGACTTTTGTTCAACTAGCACAAAGGGAAAGGGGTGCAGGAGAAACTATCACTATCGTTTCTCAGTCTGTTTCTTAGTTCTGGATTTAATTTCCTGCTGTTTTCACTGTAAAATCGTGTTGGAACTTGAGGCTCCCATATATATGTTTGGAGTGTAGTTTGCAACTGAAAAGAAACATTGTGTTCGTAACAAGCTAGGTGAAGTACGGCTTTCACACTCACTTATCTCTCAGAACGTAGCATTTGGACAGAATATCGTTCATCGAGCACAAAGGGAAAGTTTGCAGGGGAAATTTTACTCTGGTTTCTCAGTGAGTTTCCAAATGCCGGTTTGAAGTTCCTGCATTTTTCACTGTAAAACCGATTTGGAGATTGTGCCTCCCCATTTATATGTATGGAATGTAGTTTGCAACTGAAAAGAAACTTTCTGTTCGCCACAAGCTAGGTGAAGGACGGCTTTCACACACACTTATCTCTCAGAACTGAGCATGTGGATAGACTTTCGTTCATCTAGCACAAAGGGAATGGGTTGCAGGGGAAACTTTTACTCTGGTTTTTCAGTCTGTTTCCTAGTTCCGATTTGAAGTTCCTGAGTTTTCACTGTAAAACCGAGTTGAAGATTTTGCCTCCCCATATATATGTATGGAGTGTAGTTGGCCACTGAAAGAAACTTTGTTTTCCCAACAAGATAAGTGAAGGACGCCTTACACACACACTTATCTCTCAGAACTGAGCATGTGGAGAGACGTACGTTCATCGAGCACAAAGTGAACGTTTTGCTGGGGAAATTTTTCTCTGGTTTCTCAGTCTGTTTCTTAGTGCTGGATTGAAGTTCCTGCAGTTTTCACAATAAAACAGATTTGAAAATTGTGCCTCTCCATATATATTTATGGAGTGTAGTTTTCAACTGAAAAGAATCTTTTTGTTCTCAACAAGCTAGGTGAAGGGCGGCTTACACACACACTTATTTCTCAGAACTGAGCATTTTGAGAGACGTACGTTCATCGAGCAAAAAGTGAATGTTTTGCAGGTGAAATTTTTACTCTGGTTTCTCAGTCTGTTTCCTAGTGCTGGTTAGAATTTCCTGCATATTTCACTGTAAAACCGAGTTGGAGCTTATGCCTCCCCATATATATTTGTGGAGTGTATTTTGCAACTGAAAAGAAACTTTGTGTTCCCAACAAGCTTTGTGAAGAACTGCTTTCACACACAATTACTTTTCAGAAGTGAGCATGTGGAGAGACGTTTTTTCAACTAGCACAAATGGAAAGGGTTGCAGGAGAAACTATTACTCTGGTTTCTCAGTCTGTTTCTTAGTTCTGGATTGAATTCCTGCAGTTTTCACTGTAAAATCGTGTTGGAGCTTGGTGCTCCCATATACAAGTTTGAAGTGTATTTTGCAACTGAAAAGAAACTTTGTGTTTGAAACAAGCTAGTTTAAGGACTGCTTTCACACTCACATATTTCTCAGAACTGCGCATGTGGAGAGACTATTCTTCATCGAGCACAATGGGAAAGATTTGCAGGTGAAACTTTTACTCTGGTTTCTCAGTGAGTTTCCAAATGCCGGTTTGAAGCTCCTGCAGTTTTCACTGTAAAACCGATTTGGAGATTGTGCCTCCCAATTTATATGTATGTAATGTAGTTTGCAACTGAAAAGAATCTTTGTTTTCGCAACAAGCTAGGTGAAGGACGGCTTTCACACACACTTATCTCTCAGAACTGAGCATGTGGATAGACGTTCGTTCATCTAGCACAAAGGGTACGTTTTGCAAGAGAAATTTTATCTCTGATTTCTCAATCTGTTTCCTAGTGCCGGTTTGAATTTCCTGCATGTTTCACTGTAAAATGGAGTTGGAGATTGTGCCTCCACATATACATTAATGGAGTGTTGATTGCAAATGAAAAGAAACTTAGTGTTCCCAACAAGCTAGGGTAAGGACGGCTTTCAAACACACTTATGTTTCAGAACTGAGCATGTGGAGAGACGTTCGTTCATCTAGCACAATGGGAACAGTTTGCAGGAGAAATTTTTACTCTGGTTTCTCAGTGAGTTTCCAAATGTCGGTTTGAAGTTCCTGCAGTTTTCAATGTAAAACTGATTTGTAGATTGTGCCTTCCCATTTATATATATGGAGTGTAATTTGCAACTGAAAAGAATCTTTTTGTTCGCAACAATCTAGGTGAAGGACGGCTTTCACACACACTTATCTCTCAGAACTGAGCATGTGGATAGACGTTCGTTCATCTAGCACAAAGGGTATGGTTTGCAAGAGAAATTTTTACTCTATTTTCTCAATCTGTTTCCTAGTGCCGGTTTGAATTTCCTGCAGGTTTAACTGTAAAATCGAGTTGGAGATTGTGCCTCCACATATACATTTATGGAGTGTAGTTTGCAAATGAATAGAAACTTTGTGTTCCCAACAAGCTAGTGGAAGGACGGCTTTCACACACAAATAACTCTCAGATTTGAGCATGTTATGAGACGTTCATTCATCTAGCACATAGGGAACGGTTTGCAGTGGAAACTTTTACTCTGCTTTATCAGTCTGTTTTCTAGTTCCGATTTGAAGTTTCTGATATTTCACTGTAAAACCGATTTGGAGATTTTGCCTCCCCATATATATGCATGGAGTGTAGTTTGCAACTGAAAAGAAACTTTGTGTTCCCTACAAGATAAGTGAAGGACGCCTTTCACACACACTTATCTCTCAGAATTGAGCATGTGGAGAGAGGTTCGTTCATCGAGCACAAAGTGAACGTTTTGCAGGGGAAACTTTTACTCTGGTTTCTCAATCTCTTTCTTAGTGCTGGATTGAATTTCCTGCAGTTTTCACTGTAAAATCGAGTTGGAGATTGTGCCTCCTCATATATATGTATGGAATGAAGTTTGCAACTGAAAATAGCCTTTGTGTTCCCAAGAAGCAGTGTGAAGGACGGCTTTCACACACACTTACCATTCAGAACTGAGCATGTGGATTAATGTTCATTCATCTAGCACCAAGGAAAAGGTTTGCAGGGAAAACAATGACTCTGGATTCTCTGTCTGTTTCCTACTGCCGTTTTGAAGATCCTTAGTTGTCACTGTAAAACCGAGTTGGAGCTTGTGCCTCCCCATATTTATGTATGGAGTGTAGTTTGCAATCAAAAAGAAACTTTGTTTTCCCAACAAGCTAGGTGAAAAACTGCTTTCTCACAAAATTACCTTTCAGAAGTTAGCATTTGGAGAGACTTTTGTTCAACTAGCACAAAGGAAAGGGGTGCAGGAGAAACTATCACTATCGTTCCTCAGTCTGTTTCTTAGTTCTGGATTTAATTTCCTGCTGTTTTCACTGTAAAATCGTGTTGGAACTTGAGGCTCCCATATATATGTTTGGAGTGTAGTTTGCAACTGAAAAGAAACATTGTGTTCGTAACAAGCTAGGTGAAGTACGGCTTTCACACTCACTTATCTCTCAGAACGTAGCATTTGGACAGAATATCGTTCATCGAGCACAAAGGGAAAGTTTGCAGGGGAAATTTTACTCTGGTTTCTCAGTGAGTTTCCAAATGCCGGTTTGAAGTTCCTGCATTTTTCACTGTAAAACCGATTTGGAGATTGTGCCTCCCCATTTATATGTATGGAATGTAGTTTGCAACTGAAAAGAAACTTTGTGTTCGCAAAAAGCTAGGTGAAGGACGGCTTTCACACACACTTACCATTCAGAACTGAGCATGTGGATTAATGTTCATTCATCTAGCACCAAGGAAAAGGTTTGCAGGGAAAACAATGACTCTGGATTCTCAGTCTGTTTCCTACTGCCATTTTGAAGATCCTTAGTTGTCACTGTAAAACCGAGTTGGAGCTTGTGCCTCCCCATATTTATGTATGGAGTGTAGTTTGCAATCAAAAAGAAACTTTGTGTTCCCAAAAAGCTAGGTGAAAAACTGCTTTCTGACACAATTACCTTTCAGATGTGAGCATTTGGAGAGACTTTTGTTCAACTAGCACAAAGGGAAAGGGGTGCAGGAGAAACTATCACTATCGTTTCTCAGTCTGTTTCTTAGTTCTGGATTGAATTTCCTGCAGTTTTCACTGTAAAATCGTGTTGGAGCTTGAGGCTCCTAAATATATGTTTGGAGTGTAGTTTGCAACTGAAAAGAAACATTCTGTTCGTAACAAGCTAGGTGAAGTACGGCTTTCACACTCACTTATCTCTCAGAACTTAGCATTTGGACAGAATATCGTTCATCGAGCACAAAGGGAAAGATTTGCAGGGGAAACTTTTACTCTGGTTTCTCAGTAAGTTTCCAAATGCCGGTTTGAAGTTCCTGCATTTTTCACTGTAAAACCGATTTTGAGATTGTGCCTCCCCATTTATATGTATGGAATGTAATTTGCAACTGAAAAGAAACTTTGTGTTCGCCACAAGCTAGGTGAAGGACGGCTTTCACACACACTTATCTCTCAGAACTGAGCATGTGGATAGACCTTCGTTCATCTAGCACAAAGGGAACGGTTTGCAGGGGAAACTTTTACTCTGGTTTATCAGTCTGTTTCCTAGTTCCGATTTGACGTTCCTCAGTTTTCACTGTAAAACCGAGTTGAAGATTTTGTCTCCGCATATATATGTAAGGAGTGTAGTTGGCAACTGAAAAGGAACATTGTTTTCCCAACAAGATAAGTGAAGGACGCCTTACACACACACTTATCTCTCAGAACTGAGCATGCAGAGAGACTTTGGTTCATCGAGCACAAAGTGAACGTTTTGCAGGGGAACATTTTACTCTTGTTTCTCAGTCTGTTTCTTAGTGCTGGATTGAAGTTCCTGCATTTTTCACAGTAAAACCGATTTGGAAATTGTGCCTCTCCATATATATTTATGGAGTGTAGTTTTCAACAGAAAATAATCTTTTTGTTCCCAACAAGCTAGGTGAATGATGGATTTCACACACACTTATCTATCAAAACTGAGCATGTGGAGAGACGTACGTTCATCGAGCACAAATGGAACGTGTTGTGGAGAAATTTTTACTCTGATTTCTCAGTCTGTTTACAAGTGCCGGTTTGAATTTCCTGCGGTTTTCACTGTAAAACCGAGTTGGAGATTGTGCCTCCACATATATATGTATGGAGTTAAATTTGCAACTGAAAAGAACTTTTGTGTTCCCAACAAGCAGTGTGAAGGACGGCTTTCACACAAACTTATCTCTCAGAACTGAGCATGTGGAGAGACATTCGTTCATCAAGCACAAACGGAACGGGTTGCAGGAGAAATTTTTCCTCTGGTTTCTCAGTCTGTTTCCTAGTGCCGGTTTGAAATTCCTGCGGTTTTCACTGTAAAACCGAGTTAGAGATTGTGCCTCCCCATATATAATTATGGAGTGTATTTTGCAACTGAAAAGAATCTTTGTGTTCCCAACAATCTAGGTGAAGAACTGCTTTCACACGCAAATACTTTTCAGTAGTGAGCATGTGGAGAGACGTTCGTTCATCGAGCACAAACGGAACAGGACGCAGGAGAAATTTTTACTCGGATTTCTCAGTCTGTTTCTTAGTGCTGGATTGAATTTCCTGCAGTTTTCACTGTGAAATCGTGTTGGAGCTTGGGGGTCCTGCATATATGTTTGCAGTGTTGTTTGCAAATGAAAAGAAACTATGTGTTTGCAACAAGCAATTTGAAGGACGGCTTTCACACACAATTATCTCTCAGAACTGAGCATGTGGAGAGACGTTCATTCATCGAGCACAAACGGAACGGGTTGCAGGAGAAATTTTTACTCTGGTTTCTCAGTCTGTTTCCTAATGCCGCTTTGAAATTCCTGCAGGTTTCACTGTAAAATCGAGTTGGAGTTTGGGCCTCCTCATATATATTTATGGAGAGTAGTTTGCAAATGAAAAGAAACTTTGTGTTCGCAACAAGATAGATGAAGGGCGGCTTTCACACACAATTATCTCCCAGAACTGAGCATGTTGTGAGACGTTCGTTCATCTAGCACAAACAGAACGGGTTACAGGGAAACTTTTACTCTGGATTCTCAGTCTGATTCCTAGTTCCGATTTGAAGTTCCTGAGTTTTCACTGTAATACCGAGTTAGAGATTTTGCCTCCCCATATATATGTATTGAGTGTAGTGGGCAACTGAAAAGAAATTTTTTGTTCCCGACAACTAAGTGAATTACGGCTTTCAAACCCACTTATCCCTCAGAAATGAGCATGTGGAGAGACGTTCGTTCATCTAGCACAAAGGGAACGTGTTGTAGGAGAAACTTTTACTCTGGTTTCTCAGTCTGTTTCCTAGTGCCGGTTTGAATTTCCTGCCGTTTTCACTGTAAATCAGAGTAGGAGCTTGTGCCTCCCCATATATATGTATGTAGTGAAGTTTGCAACTGAAAACAACCTTTGTGTTCCCAACAAGCTATGTGAAGGACGGCTTTCACACACACTTACCATTCAGAACTGAGCATGTGGATTAATGTTCATTCATCTAGCACAAAGGAAAAGGGTTGCAGGGAAAACTATTACTCTGGTTTCTCAGTCTGTTTCCTACTGCCGTTTTGAAGTTCCTTAGTTTTCACTGTAAAACCGAGTTGGAGCTTGTGCCTCCCCATATTTATGTATGGATTATAGTTTGCAATCAAAAAGAAAGTTTGTGTTCCCAACAATCTAGGTGAAGGACGGTTTCCAAACACACTTATCTCTCAGAACTGAGCATGTGGAATGACGTTCGTTCATCTAGCACAAAGGGAACAGGATGCAGGAGAAATTTTTACTTTTGTTTCTCAGTCTGCTTCCTAGTGCCAGTTGTAATTTCGTGCAGTTTTCACCATTAAAACGAGTTGGAGCTTGGGCCTCCCAATATATATTTATGGAGTGTAGTTTGCAACTGAAAAGAAACTTTGTGTTCCCAACAAGCTAGGGGAAGGTCGGCTTTCACACACACTTATCTCTCAGAACTGAGCATGTGTAGAGACGTTCGTTCATCTAGCACAAATTGAACACATTGCAGTGGAAAATTTTATTCTGTTTTCTCAGTCCGTTTCCTAGTGCAGGTTTGAAATTCCTGCAGTTTTCAATGTAAAACCGAGTTGGAGATCGTGCCTCCCCATATATATGTATGGATTATAGTTTGCAAATGAAAAGAAACTTTGTGTTCCATACAAGATAGGTGAAGGACGGCTTTCACACACACTTATATTTCAGAACAGACCATGTGGAGAGACGTTCGTTCATGTAGCCAAGGGGAACGGGTTGCAGGAGAAACTTTTACTCTGGTTTCTCAGTCTGTTTCCTAGTGCCGGTTTGAAGTTCCTGCAGTTTTCACTGCAACACCGTGTTGGATCTTGTGCCTCCCAATATATATATATGGAGTGTAGTTTGCAACTGAAAAGAAACTTTGTGTCCTCAACAAGCTATTTGGAGGTCGGCTTTCACACTGATTTATCTCTCAGAGCTGAGCATGTGGAGAGACTTTATTTCAATGAGCAAAATAGGAACGGTCTGCAGGGGAAACTATTACTCTGATTTCTCAGTCTGCTTCCTACTGCCGATTTGAAGTATCTGAGTTTTCACTGTATAACCGAGTTGGATCTTGTGCCTCCCCATATATATGTATGGAGTGTAGTTGGCAACTGAAAAGGAACTTTGTGTTCCCAACAAGATAAGTGAAGGACGCCTTACACACACACTTATCTCTCAGAACCGAGCATGCGGAGAGACGTTGGTTCATCGAGCACAAAGTGAACGTTTTCCAGGGGAACATTTTACTCTTGTTTCTCAGTCTGTTTCTTAGTGCTGGATTGAAGTTCCTGCATTTTTCACAGTAAAACCAATTTGGAAATTGTGCCTCTCCATATATATTTATGGAGTGTAGTTTTCAACTGAAAATAATCTTTTTGTTCCCAACAAGCTAGGTGAATGATGGATTTCACACACACTTATCTATCAGAACTGAGCATGTGGAGAGACGTACGTTCATCGAGCACAAATGGAACGGGTTGCAGGAGAAATTTTACTCTGATTTCTCATTCTGTTTCTTAGAGCCTGAATGAATTTCCTGCAGTTTTCACTATAAAATCGTGTAGGAGCTTGGACCTCCCCATATATATTTGTATGGAGTGTAGTTTGCAACTGAAAAATACTTTGTGTTCCCAACAAGCTAGGTGAAGGACTGCTTTCACTCACAGTTATCTCTCATTACTGAGCATGTGGAGATACGTTCGTTCATCGAGCACAAAGGGAACTGTTGGCAGGGGAAAGTTTTACTCTGTTTTCTCAGTCTGTTTCATAGTTCCGATTTGAAGTTCCTGAGATTTCACTGTAAAAACGATTTGAAGCTTTTGCCTCCCCATATATACTTATGGTGTGTAGATTGCAACCTAAAAGAAACTTTGTGTTCCCAACAAGCTAGGTGAAGGACGGCTTTGAAACACACTTATCTCTCAGAACTGAGCATGTGGAGAGACTTTCGTTCATCGAGCACAAATGGAACGGGTTGCAGGAGAAATTTTTACTCTGATTTCTCAGTCTGTTTCCTAGTGCCGGTGTGAATTTCCTGCGGTTTTCACTGTAAAACCGAGTTGGAGATTGTGCCTCCCCATATATATGTATGGAGTGAAGTTTGCAACTGAAAAGAACCTTTGTGTTCCCAACAAGCAGTGTGAAGGACGACTTTCACACAAACTTATCTCTCAGAACTGAGCATGTGGAGAGACGTTCGTTCATCGAGCACAAACGGAACAGGTTGCAGGAGAAATTTTTACTCTGATTTCTCAGTCTGTTTCTTAATGCTGGATTGAATTTCCTGCAGTTTTCACTGTGAAATCGTGTTGGAGCTTGGGGGTCCTGCATATATGTTTGTAGTGTAGTTTGCAACTGAAAAGAAACTTTCTGTTTGCAACAAGCTATTTGAAGGACGGCTTTCTCACACACTTATCTCTCAGAACTTAGCATGTGGAGAGACGTTCGTTCATCGAGCACAAACGGAACGGGTTGCAGGAGAAATTTTTATTCTGGTTTCTCAGTCTGTTTCCTATTGCCGCTTTGAATTTCCTGCAGGTTTCACTGTAAAATCGAGTTGGAGATTCTGCCTTCTCATATATATTTATGGAAAGTTGTTTGCAAATGAAAAGAAACTTTGTGTTCGCAACAAGCTAGATGAAGGGCGGCTTTCACACACAATTATCTCTCAGAACTTAGCATGTGTAGAGACGTTCGTTCATCTAGCACAAATTGAACACGTTGAAGTGGAAACTTTTATTCTGCTTTCTCAGTCCTTTTCCTAGTGCAGGTTGGAAATTCCTGCAGTTTTCACTTTAAAACCGAGTTGTAGATTGTGCCTCACCTTATATATGTATGGATTATAGTTTGCAAATGAAAAGAAACTTTGTGTTCCATACAAGATAGGTGAAGGACGGCTTTCACACACACTTATCTTTCAGAACTGACCATGTGGAGAGACGTTCGTTCATGTAGCACAAAGGGAACTGGTTGCAGGAGAAAATTTTTACTCTGGTTTCTCAGTCTGTTTCCTACTGCCGTTTTGAAGTTCCTGCAGGTTTCACTGTAAAACCGAGATGGAGCTTCTGTCTTCCTATATATAAGTATGGAATGAAGTTTTCAAGTGAAAAGAAACTTTGTGTTCCCAAACAAGCTAGGTGAAGGACGGCTTTCACACACACTTACCTTTCAGAACTGAGCATGTGGATTAATGTTCATTCATCTTGCACAAAGGAAAAGGGTTGCAGGGAAAACTATTACTCTGGTTTCTCAGTCTGTTTCCTACTGCCGTTTTGAAGTTCCTTAGTTTTCACTGTAAAACCGAGTTGGACCTTGTGCCCGCCATTTATATGTATGGAGTGTAGTTTGCAACCTAAAAGAAGCTTAGTGATCCCAACAAGCTTGCTGAAGGACGGCTTTCACACACACTTACCTTTCAAAACTGTGCATGTGTAGAGACGTTCATTCATGTAGCAAAAAGGGAACGGTTTTCAGGAGAAACTTTTACTCTGGGTTCTCTGTCTGTTTCCTACTGACGTTTTGAAGTTCCTGAGTTTTCACTGTAAAACCGAGTTGGAGCTAATGCCTCCCCATATTTATGTATGGATTATAGTTTGCAATCAAAAAGAAAGATTGTGTTCCCAACAATCTAGGTGAAGGACGGTTTCCAAACACAATTATCTCTCAGAACTGAGCATGTGCAGATACTTTCGTTCATCTTGCACAAATGGAACGGGTTGCAGGACAAACTTTTACTCTGATTTCTCATTCTGTTTCTTAGTGCTGGATTGAATTTCCTGCAGTTTTCACTGTAAAATCGTATTGGAGCTTCTGCCTCCCCATATAAGTGTATGGACTGTAGTTTGCAACTGAAAAGAAACTTTGTGTTCCCAACAAGCTAGTTGAAGGACTTCTTTCACACACATTTATTTCTCAGAACTGAGCATGTGGAGAGAAGTTCGTTCATCGAGCACAAAGGGAAAGGTTTGCTGGGGAAACTTTTACTCTTGTATCTCATTCTGCTTCCAAGTGCCAGTATTAATTTCGTGCAGTTTTCACCTTAAAAACGAGTTGGACCTTCGGCCTACCAATATATATGTATGGAGTGTAGTTTGCAACTGAAAAGAAACTTTGTGTTCCCAAGAAGCTAGGGGTAAGACGGCTTTCACACACACTTATCTCTCAGAACTGAGCATGTGTAGAGACGTTCGTTCATCTAGCACAAATTGAACACGTTGAAGTGGAAACTTTTATTCTGCTTTCTCAGTCCGTTTCCTAGTGCAGGTTTGAAAATCCTGCAGTTTTCACTGTAAAACCGAGTTGGAGATTGTGCCTCCCCTTATATATGTATGGATTATAGTTTGCAAATGAAAAAAAACTTTGTGTTCCATACAAGATAGGTGAAGGACGGCTTTCACACACACTTATCTTTCAGAACTGACCATGTGGAGAGACGTTCGTTCATGTAGCACAAAGGGAACGGGTTGCAGGTGAAAATTTATACTCTGGTTTCTCAGTCTGTTTCCTACTGCCGTTTTGACGTTCCTGCAGGTTTCACTGTAAAACCGAGATGGAGCTTCTGTCTTCCTATATATAAGTATGGAATGTAGTTTTCAACTGAAAAGAAACTTTATGTTCCCAAACAAGCTAGGTGGAGGACGGCTTTCACACACACTTATCTCTCAGAACAGAGCATGTGGAGAGACGTTCTTTCATCGAGCACAAAAGGGAAGGTTTGCAGGGGAAATTTTACTCTGATTTCTCAGTCAGTTTCCTAATGCCGTTTTGATTATCCTGCAGTTTTCACTGTATAAACGATTTGGAGCTTGGGGCTCCCCATATATATGTTTTGAGTGTAGTTTGCAACTGAAAAGAATCTTTGTGTTCGCAACAAGCTAGGTGAAGGACGGCTTTCACACTCACTTACCTCTCATAACTGAGCACGTGTAGAGAATTTCGTTCATCGAGCACAAAGGGAAAGTTTTGCGGGGAAACTTTTACTCTGGTTTCTCAGTGTGTTTCCTAGTGCTGGTTTGATATTACTGCAGGTTTCACTGTAAAATCGAGTTGGATATTGTGCCTCCCCATATATATTTATGGATTATAGTTTGCAAATGAAAAGAAACTTTGTGTTCCCATCAAGCTAGGTGATGGACGGTTGCACTCACTTATATCTCAGAAATGAGCATGTGAAGAGACGTTTGTTCATGTAGCACAAAGGGAACGGGTTGCTGGTGAAACTTTTACTCTGGTTTCTCAGTATGTTTCCTACTGCCGGTTTGACGTTCCTTAGTTTTCACTTTAAAACCGAGATGGAGCTTCTGTCTTCCTATATATAAGTATGGAGAGTAGTTTTCAACTGAAAAGAAACTTTGTGTTCCCAACAAGCTACGGGAATGACGGCTTTCACACACACTTATCTCTCAGAACTGAGCATGTGGATAGACGTTCTTTCATCGAGCACAAAAGGAAAGGTTTGCAGGGGAAACTTTTACTCTGATTTCTCAGTTTCCTAATGCCGGTTTGATTATCCTGCAGTTTTCACTGTAAAACCGATTTGGAGCTTGGGGCTCCCCATATATATGTTTTGAATGTAGTTTGCAACTGAAAAGAAACTTTGTGTTCCCAACAAACTAGGTGAAGTACGGCTTTCACACACACTTATCTCTCAGAACTGAGCATGTGGTGATACGTTCGTTCTTCAAGAACAAAGGGAAAGGGTTGCAGGGGAAACTTTTACTCTGCTATCTCATTCTGTTCCCTTGTTCCGATTTGAAGTTCCTGAGTTTTCACTGTAAAACCGAGTTGGAGATTTTGCCTCCCCATATATATGTATGGAGTGTAGTTGGCAACTGAAAAGGAACTTTGTGTTCCCAACAAGATAAGTGAAGGACGCCTTACACACACACTTATCTCTCAGAACTGAGCATGCGGAGAGACGTTGGTTCATCGAGCACAAAGTGAACGTTTTGCAGGGGAACATTTTACTCTTGTTTCTCAGTCTGTTTCTTAGTGCTGGATTGAAGTTCCTGCATTTTTCACAGTAAAACCGATTTGGAAATTGTGCCTCTCCATATATATTTATGGAGTGTAGTTTTCAACTGAAAATAATCTTTTTGTTCCCAACAAGCTAGGTGAATGATGGATTTCACACACACTTATCTATCAGAACTGAGCATGTGGAGAGACGTACGTTCATCGAGCACAAATGGAACGGGTTGCAGGAGAAATTTTACTCTGATTTCTCATTCTGTTTCTTAGTGCCTGATTGAATTTCCTGCAGTTTTCACTATAAAATCGTGTAGGAGCTTGGACCTCCCCATATATATTTGTATGGAGTGTAGTTTGCAACTGAAAAATACTTTGTGTTCCCAACAAGCTAGGTGAAGGACTGTTTTCACACACAGTTATCTCTCATAACTGAGCATGTGGAGAGACGTTCTTTCATCGAGCACAAAGGGAACTGTTGGCAGGGGAAAGTTTTACTCTGTTTTCTCAGTCTGTTTCATAGTTCCGATTTGAAGTTCCTGAGATTTCACTGTAAAAACGATTTGAAGCTTTTGCCTCCCCATATATACGTATGGTGTGTAGATTGCAACCTAAAAGAAACTTTGTGTTCCCAACAAGCTAGGTGAAGGACGGCTTTGAAACACACTTATCTCTCAGAACTGAGCATGTGGAGAGACTTTCGTTCATCAAGCACAAATGGAACGGGTTGCAGGAGAAATTTTTACTCTGATTTCTCAGTCTGTTTCCTAGTGCCGTTTTGAATTTCCTGTGGTTTTCACTGTAAAACCGAGTTGGAGATTGTGCCTCCCCATATATATGTATGGAGTGAAGTTTGCAACTGAAAAGAACCTTTGTGTTCCCAACAAGCAGTGTGAAGGACGGCTTTCACACAAACATATCTCTCAGAACTGAGCATGTGGAGAGACTTTCTTTCATCGAGCACAAACGGAACAGGTTGCAGGAGAAATTTTTACTCTGATTTCTCAGTCTGTTTCTTAATGCTGGATTGAATTTCCTGCAGTTTTCACTGTGAAATCATGTTGGAGCATGGGGGTCCTGCATATATGTTTGTAGTGTAGTTTGCAACTGAAAAGAAACTTTGTGTTCCCAACAAACTAGGTGAAGTACGGCTTTCACACACACTTATCTCTCAGAACTGTGCATGTGGTGATACGTTCGTTCTTCAAGAACAAAGGGAAAGGGTTGCAGGGGAAACTTTTACTCTGCTATCTCATTCTGTTCCCTTGTTCCGATTTGAAGTTCCTGAGTTTTCACTGTAAAACCGAGTTGGAGATTTTGCCTCCCCATATATATGTATGGAGTGTAGTTGGCAACTGAAAAGGAACTTTGTGTTCCCAACAAGATAAGTGAAGGACGCCTTACACACACACTTATCTCTCAGAACTGAGCACGCGGAGAGACGTTGGTTCATCGAGCACAAAGTGAACGTTTTGCAGGGGAACATTTTACTCTTGTTTCTCAGTCTGTTTCTTAGTGCTGGATTGAAGTTCCTGCATTTTTCACAGTAAAACCGATTTGGAAATTGTGCCTCTCCATATATATTTATGGAGTGTAGTTTTCAACTGAAAATAATCTTTTTGTTCCCAACAAGCTAGGTGAATGATGGATTTCACACACACTTATCTATCAGAACTGAGCATGTGGAGAGACGTACGTTCATCGAGCACAAATGGAACGGGTTGCAGGAGAAATTTTACTCTGATTTCTCATTCTGTTTCTTAGTGCCTGATTGAATTTCCTGCAGTTTTCACTATAAAATCGTGTAGGAGCTTGGACCTCCCCATATATATTTGTATGGAGTGTAGTTTGCAACTGAAAAATACTTTGTGTTCCCAACAAGCTAGGTGAAGGACTGTTTTCACACACAGTTATCTCTCATAACTGAGCATGTGGAGAGACGTTCTTTCATCGAGCACAAAGGGAACTGTTGGCAGGGGAAAGTTTTACTCTGTTTTCTCAGTCTGTTTCATAGTTCCGATTTGAAGTTCCTGAGATTTCACTGTAAAAACGATTTGAAGCTTTTGCCTCCCCATATATACGTATGGTGTGTAGATTGCAACCTAAAAGAAACTTTGTGTTCCCAACAAGCTAGGTGAAGGACGGCTTTGAAACACACTTATCTCTCAGAACTGAGCATGTGGAGAGACTTTCGTTCATCGAGCACAAATGGAACGGGTTGCAGGAGAAATTTTTACTCTGATTTCTCAGTCTGTTTCCTAGTGCCGTTTTGAATTTCCTGTGGTTTTCACTGTAAAACCGAGTTGGAGATTGTGCCTCCCCATATATATGTATGGAGTGAAGTTTGCAACTGAAAAGAACCTTTGTGTTCCCAACAAGCAGTGTGAAGGACGGCTTTCACACAAACTTATCTCTCAGAAATGAGCATGTGGAGAGACTTTCGTTCATCGAGCACAAACGGAACAGTTTGCAGGAGAAATTTTTACTCTGATTTCTCAGTCTGTTTCTTAATGCTGGATTGAATTTCCTGCAGTTTTCACTGTGAAATCATGTTGGAGCATGGGGGTCCTGCATATATGTTTGTAGTGTAGTTTGCAACTGAAAAGAAACTTTCTGTTTGCAACAAGCTATTTGAAGGACGGCTTTCACACACACTTATCTCTCAGAACTTAGCATGTGGAGAGACGTTCGTTCATCGAGCACAAACGGAACGGTTTGCAGGAGAAATTTTTATTCTGGTTTCTCAGTCTGTTTCCTATTGCCGCTTTGAATTTCCTGCAGGTTTCACTGTAAAATCGAGTTGGAGATTCTGCCTTCTCATATATATTTATGGAATGTTGTTTGCAAATGAAAAGAAACTTTGTGTTCGCAACAAGCTAGATGAAGGGCGGCTTTCACACACAATTATCTCTCAGAACTTAGCATGTGGAGAGACGTTCGTTCATCGAGCACAAATGGAACGGATTGCAGGAGAAATTTTTACTCTGGTTTCTCAGTCTGTTTCCTAGTGCCGGTTTGAATTTCCTGCCGTTTTCACTGTAAATCAGAGTTGGAGTTTCTGCCTCCCTATATATATGTATGGACTGAAGTTTGCAACTGAAAACAACCTTTATGTTCCCAACAAGCTATGTGAAGGACGGCTTTCACAAACACTTATCTCTCAGAACTTAGCATGTGTAGAGACGTTCGTTCATCTAGCACAAATTGAACACGTTGAAGTGGAAAATTTTATTCTGCTTTCTCAGTCCGTTTCCTAGTGCATGTTTGAAAATCCTGCAGTTTTCACTGTAAAACCGAGTTGGAGATTGTGCCTCCCCTTATATATATATGGATTATAGTTTGCAAATGAAAAGAAACTTTGTGTTCCATACAAGATAGGTGAAGGACGGCTTTCACACACAATTATCTTTCAGAACTAACCATGTGGAGTGACGTTCGTTCATGTAGCACAAAGGGAACTGGTTGCAGGAGAAAATTTTTACTCTGGTTTCTCAGTCTGTTTCCTATTGCCGTTTTGAAGTTCCTGCAGGTTTCACTGTAAAACCGAGATGGAGCTTCTGTCTTCCTATATATAAGTATGGAATGAAGTTTTCAACTGAAAAGAAACTTTGTGTTCCCAAACAAGCTAGGTGAAGGACGGCTTTCACACACACTTACCTTTCAGAACTGAGCATGTGGATTAATGTTCATTCATCTAGCACAAAGGAAAAGGTTTGCAGGGAAAACTATTACTCTGGTTTCTCAGTCTGTTTCCTACTGACGTATTGAAGTTCCTGAGTTTTCACTGTAAAACCGAGTTGGAGCTTGTGCCTCCCCATATATATGTATGGAGTGTAGTTTGCAACCTATAAGAAACTTAGTGATCCCAACAAGCTTGCTGAAGGACGGCTTTCACACACACTTACCTTTCAAAACTGTGCATGTGTAGAGACGTTCATTCATGTAGCAAAAAGGGAACGGTTTTCAGGAGAAACTTTTACTCTGGGTTCTCTGTCTGTTTCCTACTGACGTATTTCAGTTCCTGAGTTTTCACTGTAAAACCGAGTTGGAGCTTGTGCCTCCCCATATTTATGTATGGATTATAGTTTGCAATCAAAAAGAAAGATTGTGTTCCCAACAATCTAGGTGAAGGACGGTTTCCAAACACAATTATCTCTCAGAACTGAGCATGTGCAGAGACTTTCGTTCATCTTGCACAAATGGAACGGGTTGTAGGACAAACTTTTACTCTGATTTCTCATTCTGTTTCTTAGTGCTGGATTGAATTTCCTGCAGTTTTCACTGTAAAATCGTATTGGAGCTTTTGCCTCCCCATATAAGTTTATGGAGTGTAGTTTGCAACTGAAAAGAAACTTTGTGTTCCCAACAAGCTAGTTGAAGGACTGCTTTCACACACACTTAATTCTCAGAACTGAGCATGTGGAGAGACTTTCGTTCATCGAGCACAAAGGGTAAGGTTTGCAGGGGAAACTTTTACTCTGATTTCTCATTCAGTTTCCTAATGCCGGTTTGATTATCCTGCAGTTTTCACTGTAAAACCGATTTGGAGCTTGGGGCTCCCCATATATATGTTTTGAATGTAGTTTGCAACTGAAAAGAAACTTTGTGTTCCCAACAAACTAGGTGAAGTACGGCTTTCACACACACTTATCTCTCAGAACTGAGCATGTGGTGATACGTTCGTTCTTCAAGAACAAAGGGAAAGGGTTGCAGGGGAAACTTTTACTCTGCTTTCTCATTCTGTTCCCTAGTTCCGATTTGACGTTCCTCAGTTTTCACTGTAAAATCGAGTTGGAGATTTTGCCTCCCCATATATAAGTATGGAGCTTAGTTGGCAACTGAAAAGGAACTTTGTGTTCCCAACAAGGTAAGTGAAGGACGCCTTACACACACACTTATCTCTCAGAACTGAGCACGCGGAGAGACGTTGGTTCATCGAGCACAAAGTGAACGTTTTGCAGGGGAACATTTTACTCTTGTTTCTCAGTCTGTTTCTTAGTGCTGGATTGAAGTTCCTGCATTTTTCACAGTAAAACCGATTTGGAAATTGTGCCTCTCCATATATATTTATGGAGTGTAGTTTTCAACTGAAAATAATCTTTTTGTTCCCAACAAGCTAGGTGAATGATGGATTTCACACACACTTATCTATCAGAACTGAGCATGTGGAGAGACGTACGTTCATCGAGCACAAATGGAAAGGGTTGCAGGAGAAATTTTTACTCTGGTTTCTCAGTCTGTTTCCTAGTGCCGGTGTGAATTTCCTGCGGTTTTCACTGTAAAACCGAGTTGGAGATTGTGCCTCCCCATATATATGTATGCAGTTAAGTTTGCAACTGAAAAGAACTTTTGTGTTCCCAACAAGCAGTGTGAAGGACGGCTTTCACACAAACTTATCTCTCAGAACTGAGCATGTGGAGAGACATTCGTTCATCGAGCACAAACGGAACGGGTTGCAGGAGAAATTTTTCCTCTGGTTTCTCAGTCTGTTTTCTAGTGCCGGTTTGAAATTCCTGCGGTTTTCACTGTAAAACCGAGTTAGAGATTGTGCCTCCCCATATATTATTATGGAGTGTATTTTGCAACTGAAAAGAATCTTTGTGTTCCCAACAATCTAGGTGAAGAACTGTTTTCACACGCAATTACCTTTCAGTAGTGAGCATGTGGAGAGACGTTCGTTCATCGAGCACAAACGGAATAGGACGCAGGAGAAATTTTTACTCGGATTTCTCAGTCTGTTTCTTAGTGCTGGATTGAATTTCCTGCAGTTTTCACTGTGAAATCGTGTTGGAGCTTGGGGGTCCTGCATATATGTTTGCAGTGTTGTTTGCAACTGAAAAGAAACTATGTGTTTGCAACAAGCTATTTGAAGGACGGCTTTCACACACAATTATCTCTCAGAACTGAGCATGTGGAGAGACGTTCATTCATCGAGCACAAACGGAACGGGTTGCAGGAGAAATTTTTACTCTGGTTTCTCAGTCTGTTTCCTAATGCCGCTTTGAAATTCCTGCAGGTTTCACTGTAAAATCCAGTTGGAGTTTGGGCCTCCTCATATATATTTATGGAGAGTAGTTTGCAAATGAAAAGAAACTTTGTGTTCGCAACAAGCTAGATGAAGGGCGGCTTTCACACACAATTATCTCTCAGAACTGAGCATGTTGTGAGACGTTCGTTCATCTAGCACAAACAGAACGGGTTACAGGGAAACTTTTACTCTGGATTCTCAGTCTGATTCCTAGTTCCGATTTGAAGTTCCTGAGTTTTCACTGTAATACCGAGTTAGAGATTTTGCCTCCCCATATATATGTATTGAGTGTAGTGGGCAACTGAAAAGAAACTTTGTGTTCCCGACAACTAAGTGAATTACGGCTTTCAAACCCACTTATCCCTCAGAAATGAGCATGTGGAGAGACGTTCGTTCATCTAGCACAAAGGGAACGTGTTGTAGGAGAAACTTTTACTCTGGTTTCTCAGTCTGTTTCCTAGTGCCGGTTTGAATTTCCTGCCGTTTTCACTGTAAATCAGAGTTGGAGCTTGTGCCTCCGCATATGTATGTATGGAGTGAAGTTTGCAACTGAAAACAACCTTTGTGTTCCCAACAAGCTATGTGAAGGACGGCTTTCACACACACTTACCATTCAGAACTGAGCATGTGGATTAATGTTCATTCATCTAGCACAAAGGAAAAGGGTTGCAGGGAAAACTATTACTCTGGTTTCTCAGTCTGTTTCCTACTGCCGTTTTGAAGTTCCTTAGTTTTCACTGTAAAACCGAGTTGGAGCTTGTGCCTCCCCATATTTATGTATGGATTATAGTTTGCAATCAAAAAGAAAGTTTGTGTTCCCAACAATCTAGGTGAAGGACGGTTTCCAAACACACTTATCTCTCAGAACTGAGCATGTGGAATGACGTTCGTTCATCTAGCACAAAGGGAACAGGATGCAGGAGAAATTTTTACTTTTGTTTCTCAGTCTGCTTCCTAGTGCCAGTTGTAATTTCGTGCAGTTTTCACCTTTAAAACGAGTTGGAGCTTGGGCCTCCCAATATATATTTATGGAGTGTAGTTTGCAACTGAAAAGAAACTTTGTGTTCCCAACAAGCTAGGGGAAGGTCGGCTTTCACACACACTTATCTCTCAGAACTGAGCATGTGCAGAGACGTTCGTTCATCTAGCACAAATTGAACACATTGCAGTGGAAAATTTTATTCTGTTTTCTCAGTCCGTTTCCTAGTGCAGGTTTGAAATTCCTGCAGTTTTCAATGTAAAACCGAGTTGGAGATCGTGCCTCCCCATATATATGTATGGATTATAGTTTGCAAATGAAAAGAAACTTTGTGTTCCATACAAGATAGGTGAAGGACGGCTTTCACACACACTTATATTTCAGAACTGACCATGTGGAGAGACGTTCGTTCATGTAGCCAAGGGGAACGGGTTGCAGGAGAAACTTTTACTCTGGTTTCTCAGTCTGTTTCCTAGTGCCGGTTTGAAGTTCCTGCAGTTTTCACTGTAAAACCGTGTTGGATCTTGTGCCTCCCCATATATATATATGGAGTGTAGTTTGCAACTGAAAAGAAACTTTGTGTCCTCAACAAGCTATTTGGAGTTCGGCTTTCACACTGATTTATCTCTCAGAGCTGAGCTTGTGGAGAGACTTTATTTCAACGAGCAAAATAGGAACGGTCTGCAGGGGAAACTATTACTCTGATTTCTCAGTCTACTTCCTACTGCCGATTTGAAGTATCTGAGTTTTCACTGTATAACCGAGTTGGATCTTGTGCCTCCCCATATATATATATGGAGTGTATTTGGCAACTGAAAAGGAACTTTGTGTTCCCAACATGATAAGTGAAGGACGCCTTACACACACACTTATCTCTCAGAACTGAGCATGCGGAGAGACGTTGGTTCATCGAGCACAAAGTGAACGTTTTCCAGGGGAACATTTTACTCTTGTTTCTCAGTCTGTTTCTTAGTGCTGGATTGAAGTTCCTGCATTTTTCACAGTAAAATCGATTTGGAAATTGTGCCTCTCCATATATATTTATGGAGTGTAGTTTTCAACTGAAAATAATCTTTTTGTTCCCAACAAGCTAGGTGAATGATGGATTTCACACACACTTATCTATCAGAACTGAGCATGTGGAGAGACGTACGTTCATCGAGCACAAATGGAACGGGTTGCAGGAGAAATTTTACTCTGATTTCTCATTCTGTTTCTTAGAGCCTGATTGAATTTCCTGCAGTTTTCACTATAAAATCGTGTAGGAGCTTGGACCTCCCCATACATATTTGTATGGAGTGTAGTTTGCAACTGAAAAATACTTTGTGTTCCCAACAAGCTAGGTGAAGGACTGCTTTCACTCACAGTTATCTCTCATAACTGAGCATGTGGAGATACGTTCGTTCATCGAGCACAAAGGGAACTGTTGGCAGGGGAAAATTTTACTCTGTTTTCTCAGTCTGTTTCATAGTTCCGATTTGAAGTTCCTGAGATTTCACTGTAAAAACGATTTGAAGCTTTTGCCTCCCCATATATACTTATGGTATGTAGATTGCAACCTAAAAGAAACTTTGTGTTCCCAACAAGCTAGGTGAAGGACGGCTTTGAAACACACATATCTCTCAGAACTGAGCATGTGGAGAGACGTTCGTTCATCGAGCACAAATGGAACGGGTTGCAGGAGAAATTTTTACTCTGATTTCTCCGTCTGTTTCCTAGTGCTGGTGTGAATTTCCTGCGGTTTTCAATGTAAAACCGAGTTGGAGATTGTGCCTCCCCATATATATGTATGGAGTGAAGTTTGCAACTGAAAAGAACCTTTGTGTTCCCAACAAGCAGTGTGAAGGACGGCTTTCACACAAACTTATCTCTCAGAACTGAGCATGTGGAGAGACGTTCGTTCATCGAGCACAAACGGAACAGTGTGCAGGAGAAATTTTTACTCTGATTTCTCAGTCTGTTTCTTAATGCTGGATTGAAATTCTTGCAGTTTTCACTGTGAAATCGTGTTGGAGCTTGGGGGTCCTGCATATATGTTTGTAGTGTAGTTTGCAACTGAAAAGAAACTTTCTGTTTGCAACAAGCTATTTGAAGGACGGCTTTCTCACACACTTATCTCTCAGAACTTAGCATGTGGAGAGACGTTCGTTCATCGAGCACAAACGGAACGGGTTGCAGGAGAAATTTTTATTCTGGTTTCTCAGTCTGTTTCGTATTGCCGCTATGAATTTCCTGCAGGTTTCACTGTAAAATCGAGTTGGAGATTCTGCCTTCTCATATATATTTATGGAAAGTTGTTTGCAAATGAAAAGAAACTTTGTGTTCGCAAAAAGCTAGATGAAGGGCGGCTTTCACACACAATTATCTCTCAGAACTTAGCATGTGTAGAGACTTTCGTTCATCTAGCACAAATTGAACACGTTGAAGTGGAAACTTTTATTCTGCTTTCTCAGTCCGTTTCCTAGTGCAGGTTTGAAATTCCTGCAGTTTTCACTGTAAAACCGAGTTGGAGATTGTGCCTCACCTTATATATGTATGGATTATAGTTTGCAAATGAAAAGAAACTTTGTGTTCCATACAAGATAGGTGAAGGACGGCTTTCACACACAATTATCTTTCAGAACTGACCATGTGGAGAGACGTTCGTTCATGTAGCACAAAGGGAACTGGTTGCAGGAAAAAATTTTTACTCTGGTTTCTCAGTCTGTTTCCTACTGCCGTTTTGAAGTTCCTGCAGGTTTCACTGTAAAACCGAGATGGAGCTTCTGTCTTCCTATATATAAGTATGGAATGAAGTTTTCAACTGAAAAGAAACTTTGTGTTCCCAAACAAGCTAGGTGAAGGACGGCTTTCACACACACTTACCTTTCCGAACTGAGCATGTGGATTAATGTTCATTCATCTAGCACAAAGGAAAAGGGTTGCAGGGAAAACTATTACTCTGGTTTCTCAGTCTGTTTCCTACTGCCGTTTTGAAGTTCCTTAGTTTTCACTGTAAAACCGAGTTGGAGCTTGTGCCCGCCATATATATGTTTGGAGTGTAGTTTGCAACCTAAAAGAAACTTAGTGATCCCAACAAGCTTGCTGAAGGACGGCTTTCACACACACTTACCTTTCAAAACTGTGCATGTGTAGAGACGTTCATTCATGTAGCAAAAAGGGAACGGTTTTCAGGAGAAACTTTTACTCTGGGTTCTCTGTCTGTTTCCTACTGACGTTTTGAAGTTCCTGAGTTTTCACTGTAAAACCGAGTTGGAGCTTGTGCCTCCCCATATTTATGTATGGATTATAGTTTGCAATCAAAAAGAAAGATTGTGTTCCCAACAATCTAGGTGAAGGACGGTTTCCAAACACAATTATCTCTCAGAACTGAGCATGTGCAGATAATTTCGTTCATCTTGCACAAATGGAACGGTTTGCAGGACAAAATTTTACTCTGATTTCTCATTCTGTTTCTTAGTGCTGGATTGAATTTCCTGCAGTTTTCACTGTAAAATCGTATTGGAGCTTCTGCCTCCCCATATAAGTGTATGGACTGTAGTTTGCAACTGAAAAGAAACTTTGTGTTCCCAACAAGCTAGTTGAAGGACTGCTTTCACACACACTTAATTCTCAGAACTGAGCATGTGGAGAGACGTTCGTTCATCGAGCACAAAAGGAAAGGTTTGCAGGGGAAACTTTTACTCTTGTATCTCATTCTGCTTCCAAGTGCCAGTTTTAATTTCGTGCAGTTTTCACCTTAAAAACGAGTTGGAGCTTGGGCCTACCAATATATATGTATAGAGTGTAGTTTGCAACTGAAAAGAAACTTTGTGTTCCCAACAAGCTAGGGGTAAGGCGGCTTTCACACACACTTATCTCTCAGAACTGAGCATATGTAGAGACGTTCGTTCATCTAGCACAAATTGAACACGTTGAAGAGGAAACTTTTATTCTGCTTTCTCAGTCCGTTTCCTAGTGCAGGTTTGAAAATCCTGCAGTTTTCACTGTAAAACCGAGTTGGAGATTGTGCCTCCCCTTATATATGTATGGATTATAGTTTGCAAATGAAAAGAAACTTTGTGTTCCATACAAGATAGGTGAAGGACGGCTTTCACACACACTTATCTTTCAGAACTGACCATGTGGAGAGACGTTCGTTCATGTAGCACAAAGGGAACGGGTTGCAGGAGAAAATTTTTACTCTGGTTTCTCAGTCTGTTTCCTACTGCCGTTTTGAAGTTCCTGCAGGTTTCACTGTAAAACCGAGATGGAGCTTCTGTCTTCCTATATATAAGTATGGAATGTAGTTTTCAACTGAAAAGAAACTTTATGTTCCCAAACAAGCTAGGTGGAGGACGGCTTTCACACACACTTATCTCTCAGAACAGAGCATGTGGAGAGACGTTCTTTCATCGAGCACAAAAGGGAAGGTTTGCAGGGGAAATTTTACTCTGATTTCTCAGTCAGTTTCCTAATGCCGGTTTGATTATCCTGCAGTTTTCACATATAAACGATTTGGAGCTTGGGGCTCCCCATATATATGTTTTGAGTGTAGTTTGCAACTGAAAAGAATCTTTGTGTTCGCAACAAGCTAGGTGAAGGACGGCTTTCACACTCACTTACCTCTCATAACTGAGCACGTGTAGAGAATTTCGTTCATCGAGCACAAAGGAAAAGTTTTGCGGGGAAACTTTTACTCTGGTTTCTCAGTGTGTTTCCTAGTGCTGGTTTGATATTACTGCAGGTTTCACTGTAAAATCGAGTTGGATATTGTGCCTCCCCATATATATTTATGGATTATAGTTTGCAAATGAAAAGAAACTTTGTGTTCCCATCAAGCTAGGTGATGGACGGTTGCACTCACTTATATCTCAGAAATGAGCATGTGAAGAGACGTTTGTTCATGTAGCACAAAGGGAACGGGTTGCTGGTGAAACTTTTACTCTGGTTTCTCAGTATGTTTCCTACTGCCGGTTTGACGTTCCTTAGTTTTCACTTTAAAACCGAGATGGAGCTTCTGTCTTCCTATATATAAGTATGGAGAGTAGTTTGCAACTGAAAAGAAACTTTGTGTTCCCAACAAGCTACGGGAATGACGGCTTTCACACACACTTATCTCTCAGAACTGAGCATGTGGATAGACGTTTTTTCATCGAGCACAAAAAGGAAAGGTTTGCAGGGGAAACCTTTACTCTGATTTCTCAGTCAGTTTCCTAATGCCGGTTTGATTATCCTGCAGTTTTCACTGTAAAACCGATTTGGAGCTTGGGGCTCCCCATATATATGTTTTGAATGTAGTTTGCAACTGAAAAGAAACTTTGTGTTCCATACAAGATAGGTGAAGGACGGCTTTCACACACACTTATCTCTCAGAACTGAGCATGTGGTGATACGTTCGTTCTTCAAGAACAAAGGGAAAGGGTTGCAGGGGAAACTTTTACTCTGCTTTCTCATTCTGTTCCCTAGTTCCGATTTGAAGTTCCTCAGGTTTCACTGTAAAACCGAGTTGGAGATTGTGCCTCCCCATATATATGTATGGAGTGAAGTTTGCAACTGAAAAAAACCTTTGTGTTCCCAACAAGCAGTGTGAAGGACGGCTTTCACACAAACTTATCTCTCAGAACTGAGCATGTGGAGAGACGTTCGTTCATCGAGCACAAACGGAACAGGTTGCAGGAGAAATTTTTACTATGATTTCTCAGTCTGTTTCTTAATGCTGGATTGAATTTCCTGCAGTTTTCACTGTGAAATCATGTTGGAGCATGGGGGTCCTGCATATATGTTTGTAGTGTAGTTTGCAACTGAAAAGAAACTTTCTGTTTGCAACAAGCTATTTGAAGGACGGCTTTCACACACACTTATCTCTCAGAACTGAGCATGTGGAGAGACGTTCGTTCATCGAGCACAAACGGAACGGTTTGCAGGAGAAATTTTTATTCTGGTTTCTCAGACTGTTTCCTATTGCCGCTTTGAATTTCCTGCAGGTTTCACTGTAAAATCGAGTTGGAGATTCTGCCTTCTCATATATATTTATGGAATGTTGTTTGCAAATGAAAAGAAACTTTGTGTTCGCAACAAGCTAGATGAAGGGCGGCTTTCACACACAATTATCTCTCAGAACTGAGCATGTGGAGAGACGTTCGTTCATCGAGCACAAATGGAACGGATTGCAGGAGAAATTTTTACTCTGGTTTCTCAGTCTGTTTCCTAGTGCCGGTTTGAATTTCCTGCCGGTTTCACTGTAAATCAGGCTTGGAGTTTCTGCCTCCCCATATATATGTATGGACTGAAGTTTGCAACTGAAAACAACCTTTATGTTCCCAACAAGCTATGTGAAGGACGGCTTTCACACACACTTATCTCTCAGAAATTAGCATGTGGAGAGACGTTCGTTCATCTAGCACAAATTGAACACGTTGAAGTGAAAAATTTTATTCTGCTTTCTCAGTCCGTTTCCTCGTGCAGGTTTGAAAATCCTGCAGTTTTCACTGTAAAACCGAGTTGGAAATTGTGCCTCCCCTTATATATGTATGGATTATAGTTTGCAAATGAAAAGAAACTTTGTGTTCTATACAAGATAGGTGAAGGACGGCTTTCACACACAATTATCTTTCAGAACTGACCATGAGGAGAGACGTTCGTTCATGTAGCACAAAGGGAACTGGTTGCAGGAGAAAATTTTTACTCTGGTTTCTCAGTCTGTTTCCTATTGCCGTTTTGAAGTTCCTGCAGGTTTCACTGTAAAACCAAGATGGAGCTTCTGTCTTCCTATATATAAGTATGGAATGAAGTTTTCAACTGAAAAGAAACTTTGTGTTCCCAAACAAGCTAGGTGAAGGACGGCTTTCACACACACTTACCTTTCAGAACTGAGCATGTGGATTAATGTTCATTCATCTAGCAGAAAGGAAAAGATTTGCAGGGAAAACTATTACTCTGGTTTCTCAGTCTGTTTCCTACTGACGTATTGAAGTTCCTGAGTTTTCACTGTAAAACCGAGTTGGAGCTTGTGCCTCCCCATATATATGTATGGAGTGTAGTTTGCAACCTAAAAGAAACTTAGTGATCCCAACAAGCTTGCTGAAGGACGGCTTTCACACACACTTACCTTTCAAAACTGTGCATGTGTAGAGACGTTCATTCATGTAGCAAAAAGGGAACGGTTTTCAGGAGAAACTTTTACTCTGGGTTCTCTGTCTGTTTCCTACTGACGTATTTCAGTTCCTGAGTTTTCACTGTAAAACCGAGTTGGAGCTTGTGCCTCCCCATATTTATGTATGGATTATAGTTTGCAATCAAAAAGAAAGATTGTGTTCCCAACAATCTAGGTGAAGGACGGTTTCCAAACACAATTATCTCTCAGAACTGAGCATGTGCAGAGACTTTCGTTCATCTTGCACAAATGGAACGGGTTGCAGGACAAACTTTTACTCTGATTTCTCATTCTGTTTCTTAGTGCTGGATTGAATTTCCTGCAGTTTTCACTGTAAAATCGTATTGGAGCTTTTGCCTCCCCATATAAGTTTATGGAGTGTAGTTTGCAACTGAAAAGAAACTTTGTGTTCCCAACAAGCTAGTTGAAGGACTGCTTTCACACACACTTAATTCTCAGAACTGAGCATGTGGAGAGACTTTCGTTCATCGAGCACAAAGGGTAAGGTTTGCAGGGGAAACTTTTACTCTGATTTCTCATTCAGTTTCCTAATGCCGGTTTGATTATCCTGCAGTTTTCACTGTAAAACCGATTTGGAGCTTGGGGCTCCCCATATATATGTTTTGAATGTAGTTTGCAACTGAAAAGAAACTTTGTGTTCCCAACAAACTAGGTGAAGTACGGCTTTCACACACACTTATCTCTCAGAACTGAGCATGTGGTGATACGTTCGTTCTTCAAGAACAAAGGGAAAGGGTTGCAGGGGAAACTTTTACTCTGCTTTCTCATTCTGTTCCCTAGTTCCGATTTGAAGTTCCTGAGTTTTCACTGTAAAACCGAGTTGGAGATTTTGCCTCCCCATATATATGTATGGAGCTTAGTTGGCAACTGAAAAGGAACTTTGTGTTCCCAACAAGATAAGTGAAGGACGCCTTACACACACACTTATCTCTCAGAACTGAGCATGCGGAGAGACGTTGGTTCATCGAGCACAAAGTGAACGTTTTGCAGGGGAACATTTTACTCTTGTTTCTCAGTCTGTTTCTTAGTGCTGGATTGAAGTTCCTGCATTTTTCACAGTAAAACCGATTTGGAAATTGTGCCTCTCCATATATATTTATGGAGTGTAGTTTTCAACTGAAAATAATCTTTTTGTTCCCAACAAGCTAGGTGAATGATGGATTTCACACACACTTATCTATCAGAACTGAGCATGTGGAGAGACGTACGTTCATCGAGCACAAATGGAAAGGGTTGCAGGAGAAATTTTTACTCTGGTTTCTCAGTCTGTTTCCTAATGCCGCTTTGAAATTCCTGCAGGTTTCACTGTAAAATCGAGTTGGAGTTTGGGCCTCCTCATATATATTTATGGAGAGTAGATTGCAAATGAAAAGAAACTTTGTGTTCGCAAAATGATAGATGAAGGGCGGCTTTCACACACAATTATCTCTCAGAACTGAGCATGTTGTGAGACGTTCGTTCATCTAGCACAAATGAACGGGTTACAGGGAAACTTTTACTCTGGTTTCTCAGTCTGATTCCTAGTTCCGATTTGAAGTTCCTGAGTTTTCACTGTAATACCGAGTTAGAGATTTTGCTTCTCCATATATATATATTGAGTGTAGTTGGCAACTGAAAAGAAACTTTGTGTTCCCGACAACTAAGTGAATTACGGCTTTCAAACCCACTTATCCCTCAGAAATGAGCATGTGGAGAGACGTTCGTTCATCTAGCACAAAGGGAACGTGTTGTAGGAGAAACTTTTACTCTGGTTTCTCAGTCTGTTTCCTAGTGCCGGTTTGAATTTCCTGCCGTTTTCACTGTAAATCAGAGTTGGAGCTTGTGCCTCCCCATATATATGTATGGAGTGAAGTTTGCAACTGAAAACAACCTTTGTGTTCCCAACAAGCTATGTGAAGGACGGCTTTCACACACACTTACCATTCAGAACTGAGCATGTGGATTAATGTTCATTCATCTAGCACAAAGGAAAAGGGTTGCAGGGAAAACTATTACTCTGGTTTCTCAGTCTGTTTCCTACTGCCGTTTTGAAGTTCCTTAGTTTTCACTGTAAAACCGAGTTGGAGCTTGTGCCTCCCCATATATATGTATGGAGAGTAGTTTGCAACCTAAAAGAAACTTAGTGATCCCAACAAGCTGGCTGAAGGACGGTTTTCACACACAATTACTTTTCTAAAGTGTGCATGTGGAGAGACTTTCGTTCATGTAGTAAAAATGGAACGGTTTTCAGGAGAAACTTTTACTCTGGTTTATCTGTTTCCTACTGACGTTTTGATGTTCCTGAGTTTTCACTGTAAAACCGAGTTGGAGCTTGTGCCTCCCCATATTTATGTATGGATTATAGTTTGCAATCAAAAAGAAAGTTTGTGTTCCCAACAATCTAGGTGAAGGACGGTTTCCAAACACACTTATCTCTCAGAACTGAGCACGTGGAATGACGTTCGTTCATCTAGCCAAAGGGAACAGGATGCAGGAGAAATTTTTACTTTTGTTTCTCAGTCTGCTTCCTAGTGACAGTTGTAATTTCGTGCAGTTTTCACCTTTAAAACGAGTTGGAGCTTGGGACCCCCAATATATATTTATGGAGTGTAGTTTGCAACTGAAAAGAAACTTTGTGTTCCCAACAAGCTAGGGGAAGGTCGGCTTTCACACACACTTATCTCTCAGAACTGAGCATGTGTAGAGACGTTCGTTCATCTAGTACAAATTGAACACGTTGCAGTGGAAACTTTTATTCTGTTTTCTCAGTCCGTTTCCTAGTGCAGGTTTGAAATTCCTGCAGTTTTCAATGTAAACCCGAGTTGGAGATTGTGCCTCCCTTTATATATGTATGGATTATAGTTTGCAAATGAAAAGAAACTTTGTGTTCCATACGAGATAGGTGAAGGACGGCTTTCACACACACTTATATTTCAGAACAGACCATGTGGAGAGACGTTCGTTCATGTAGCACAAGGGGAACGGTTTGCAGGGGAAATTTTTTACTCTGGTTTCTCAGTCTGTTTCTTACTGCCGGTTTGACATTCCATAGTTTTCACTTTAAAACCGAGATGGAGCTTCTGTCTTCCTATATATAAGTATGGAGAGTAGTTTGCTACTGAAAAGAAACTTTGTGTTCCCAACAAGCTACGGGAATGACGGCTTTCACACACACTTATCTCTCAGAACTGAGCATGTGGATAGACGTTCTTTCATCGAGCACAAAAGGAAAAGTTTGCAGGGGAAACTTTTACTCTGATTTCTCAGTCAGTTTCCTAATGCCGGTTTGATTATCCTGCAGTTTTCACTGTAAAACCGATTTGGAGCTTGGGGCTCCCCATATATATGTTTTGAATGTAGTTTGCAACTGAAAAGAAACTTTGTGTTCCCAACAAACTAGGTGAAGTACGGCTTTCACACACACTTATCTCTCAGAACTGAGCATGTGGTGATACGTTCTTTCTTCAAGAACAAAGGGAAAGGGTTGCAGGGGAAACTTTTACTCTGCTTTCTCATTCTGTTCCCTAGTTCCGATTTGAAGTTCCTCAGTTTTCACTGTAAAACCGAGTTGGAGATTTTGCCTCCCCATATATATGTATGGAGTGTAGTTGGCAACTGAAAAGGAACTTTGTGTTCCCAACAAGATAAGTGAAGGACGCCTTACACACACACTTATCTCTCAGAACTGAGCATGCAGAGAGACGTTGGTTCATCGAGCACAAAGTGAACGTTTTGCAGGGGAATATTTTACTCTTCTTTCTTATTCTGTTTCTTAGTGCTGGATTGAAGTTCCTGCATTTTTCACAGTAAAACCGATTTGGAAATTGTGCCTCTCCATATATATTTATGGAGTGTAGTTTTCAACTGAAAATAATCTTTTTGTTCCCAACAAGTAGGTGAATGATGGATTTCACACACACTTTTCTATCAGAACTGAGCATGTGGAGAGACGTACGTTCATCGAGCACAAATGGAACGGGTTGCAGGAGAAATTTTACTCTGATTTCTCATTCTGTTTCTTAGTGCCTGATTGAATTTCCTGTAGTTTTCACTATAAAATCGTGTAGGAGCTTGGACCTCCCCATATATATTTGTATGGAGTGTAGTTTGCAACTGAAAAATACTTTGTGTTCCCAACAAGCTAGGTGAAGGACTGCTTTCACACACAGTTATCTCTCATATCTGAGCATGTACAGTGACGTTCATTCATCGAGCACAAAGGGAACTGTTGGCAGGGGAAAGTTTTACTCTGTTTCCTCAGTCTGTTTCATAGTTCCGTTTTGAAGTTCCTGAGATTTCACTGTAAAAACGATTTGAAGCTTTTGCCTCCCCATATATAAGTATGGTGTGTTGATTGCAACCTAAAAGAAACTTTGTGTTCCCAACAAGCTACGTGAAGGACTGCTTTGAAACACACGTTTCTCTCAGCACTGAGCATGTGGAGAGACGTTCGTTCATCGAGCACAAATGGAACGGGTTGCAGGAGAAATTTTTAATCTGATTTCTCAGTCTGTTTCCTATTGCCGCTTTGAATTTCCTGCAGGTTTTACTGTAAAATCGAGTTGGAGATTCTGCCTTCTCATATATATTTATGGAAAGTTTTTTGCAAATGAAAAGAACCTTTGTGTTCCCAACAAGGTAGATGAAGGGCGGCTTTCACACACAATTATCTCTCAGAACTGAGCATGTGGAGAGACGTTCGTTCATCGAGCACAAATGGAACGGATTGCAGGAGAAATTTTTACTCTGGTTTCTCAGTCTGTTTCCTAGTGCCGGTTTGAATTTCCTGCCGTTTTCACTGTAAATCAGAGTTGGAGCTTCTGCCTCCCCATATATATGTATGGACTGAAGTTTGCAACTGAAACAACCTTTGTGTTCCCAACAAGCTATGTGAAGGACGGCTTTCACACACACTTACCTTTCAGAACTGAGCATGTGGATTAATATTCATTCATCTAGCACAAAGGAAAAGGGTTGCAGGGAAAACTATTACTCTGGTTTCTCAGTCTGTTTCCTACTGCCGTTTTGAAGTTCCTTAGTTTTCACTGTAAAACCGAGTTGGAGCTTGTGCCCGCCATATATATGTATGGAGTGTAGTTTGCAACCTAAAAGAAACTTAGTGATCCCAACAAGCTTGCTGAAGGACGGCTTTCACACACACTTACCTTTCAAAACTGTGCATGTGTAGAGACGTTCATTCATGTAGCAAAAAGGGAACGGTTTTCAGGAGAAACTTTTACTCTGGGTTCTCTGTTTCCTACTGATGTTTTGAAGTTCTTGAGTTTTCACTGTAAAACCGAGTTGGAGCTTATGCCTCCCCATATTTATGTATGGATTATAGTTTGCAATCAAAAAGAAAGATTGTGTTCCCAACAATCTAGGTGAAGGACGGTTTCCAAACACAAATATCTCTCAGAACTGAGCATGTGCAGATACTTTCGTTCATCTTGCACAAATGGAACGGTTTGCAGGACAAACTTTTACTCTGATTTCTCATTCTGTTTCTTAGTGCTGGATTGAATTTCCTGCAGTTTTCACTGTAAAATCGTATTGGAGCTTCTGCCTCCCCATATAAGTTTATGGAGTGTAGTTTGCAACTGAAAAGAAACTTTGAGTTCCCAACAAGCTAGTTGAAGGACTGCTTTCACACACACTTATTTCTCAGAACTGAGCATGTGGAGAGACGTTCGTTCATCGAGCACAAAGGGAAAGGTTTGCAGGGGAAACTTTTACTCTTGTTTCTCATTCTGCTTCCAAGTGCCAGTTTTAATTTCGTGCAGTTTTCACCTTAAAAACGAGTTGGAGCTTGGGCCTACCAATATATATGTATGGAGTGTAGTTTGCAACTGAAAAGAAACTTTGTGTTCCCAAGAAGCTAGGGGTAAGACGGCTTTCACACACACTTATCTCTCAGAACTGAGCATGTGTAGAGACGTTCGTTCATCTAGCACAAATTGAACACGTTGAAGTGGAAACTTTTATTCTGCTTTCTCAGTCCGTTTCCTAGTGCAGGTTTGAAAATCCTGCACTTTTTACTGTAAAACCGAGTTGGAGATTGTGCCTCCCCTTATATATGTATGGATTATAGTTTGCAAATGAAAAGAAACTTTGTGTTCCATACAAGATAGGTGAAGGACGGCTTTCACACACACTTATCTTTCAGAACTGACCATGTGGATAGACGTTCGTTCATGTAGCACAAAGGGAACGGGTTGCAGGAGAAAATTTTTACTCTGGTTTCTCAGTCTGTTTCCTACTGCCGTTTTGACGTTCCTGCAGGTTTCACTGTAAAACCGAGATGGAGCTTCTGTCTTCCTATATATAAGTATGGAATGTAGTTTCCAACTGAAAAGAAGCTTTGTGTTCCCAAACAAGCTAGGTGGAGGACGGCTTTCACACCCACTTATCTCTCAGAACACAGCATGTGGAGAGACGTTGTTTCATCGAGCACAAAAGGGAAGGTTTGCAGGGGAAATTTTACTCTGATTTCTCAGTCAGTTTCCTAATGCCGGTTTGATTATCCTGCAGTTTTCACTGTAAAACCGATTTGGAGCTTGGGGCTCCCCATATATATGTTTTGATTGTAGTTTGCAACTGAAAAGAAACTTTGTGTTCCCAACAAACTAGGTAAAGTACGGCTTTCACACACACTTATCTCTCAGAACTGAGCATGTGGTGATACGTTCGTTCTTCAAGAACAAAGGGAAAGGGTTGCAGGGGAAACTTTTACTCTGCTATCTCATTCTGTTCCCTAGTTCCGATTTGAAGTTCCTGAGTTTTCACTGTAAAACCGAGTTGGAGATTTTGCCTCCCCATATATATGTATGGAGTGTAGTTGGCAACTGAAAAGGAACTTTGTGTTCCCAACAAGATAAGTGAAGGACGCCTTACACACACACTTATCTCTCAGAACTGAGCATGCGGAGAGACGTTGGTCCATCGAGCACAAATTGAACGTTTTGCAGGGGAACATTTTACTCTTGTTTCTCAGTCTGTTTCTTAGTGCTGGATTGAAGTTCCTGCATTTTTCACAGTAAAACCGATTTGGAAATTGTGCCTCTCCATATATATTTATGGAGTGTAGTTTTCAACTGAAAATAATCTTTTTGTTCCCAACAAGCAAGGTGAATGATGGATTTCACACACACTTATCTATCAGAACTGAGCATGTGGAGAGACGTACGTTCATCGAGCACAAATGGAACGGGTTGCAGGAGAAATTTTACTCTGAATTCTCATTCTGTTTCTTAGTGCCTGATTGAATTTCCTGCAGTTTTCACTATAAAATCGGGTAGGAGCTTGGACCTCCCCATATATATTTGTATGGAGTGTAGTTTGCAACTGAAAAATACTTTGTGTTCCCAACAAGCTAGGTGAAGGACTGTTTTCACACACAGATATCTCTCATAACTGAGCATGTGGAGAGACGTTCCTTCATCGAGCACAAAGGGAACTGTTGGCAGGGGAAAGTTTTACTCTGTTTTCTCAGTCTGTTTCATAGTTCCGATTTGAAGTTCCTGAGATTTCACGGTAAAAACGTTTTGAAGCTTTTGCCTCCCCATATATAAGTATGGTGTGTAGATTGCAACCTAAAAGAAACTTTGTGTTCCCAACAAGCTAGGTGAAGGACGGCTTTGAAACACACTTATCTCTCAGAACTGAGCATGTGGAGAGACTTTCGTTCATCGAGCACAAATGGAACGGTTTGCAGGAGAAATTTTTACTCTGATTTCTCAGTCTGTTTCCTAGCGCCGTTTTGAATTTCCTGCGGTTTTCACTGTAAACCCGAGTTGGAGATTGTGCCTCCCCATATATATGTATGGAGTGAAGTTTGCAACTGAAAAGAACCTTTGTGTTCCCAACAAGCAGTGTGAAGGACGGCTTTCACACAAACTTATCTCTCAGAACTGAGCATGTGGAGAGACTTTCGTTCATCGAGCACAAACGGAACAGGTTGCAGGAGAAATTTTTACTATGATTTCTCAGTCTGTTTCTTAATGCTGGATTGAATTTCCTGCAGTTTTCACTGTGAAATCATGTTGGAGCTTGGGGGTCCTGCATATATGTTTGTAGTGTAGTTTGCAACTGAAAAGAAACTTTCTGTTTGCAACAAGCTATTTGAAGGACGGCTTTCACACACACTTATCTCTCAGAAGTTAGCATGTGGAGAGACGTTCGTTCATCGAGCACAAACGGAACGGTTTGCAGGAGAAATTTTTATTCTGGTTTCTCAGTCTGTTTCCTATTGCCGCTTTGAATTTCCTGCAGGTTTCACTGTAAAATCGAGTTGGAGATTCTGCCTTCTCATATATATTTATGGAATGTTGTTTGCAAATGAAAAGAAACTTTGTGTTCGCAACAAGCTAGATGAAGGGCGGCTTTCACACACAATTATCTCTCAGAACTGAGCATGTGGAGGGACGTTCGTTCATCGAGCACAAATGGAACGGATTGCAGGAGAAATTTTTACTCTGGTTTCTCAGTCTGTTTCCTAGTCCCGGTTTTAATTTCCTGCCGTTTTCACTGTAAATCAGAGTTGGAGATTCTGCCTCCCCATATAAGTGTATGGAGTGTAGTTTGCAACTGAAAACAACTTTTATGTTCCCAACAAGCTATGTGAAGGACGGCTTTCACACACACTTATCTCTCAGAACTTAGAATGTGTAGAGACGTTCGTTCATCTAGCACAAATTGAACACGTTGAAGTGGAAAATTTTATTCTGCTTTATCAGTCCGTTTCCTAGTGCAGGTTTGAAATTCCTGCAGTTTTCACTGTAAAACCGAGTTGGAGATTGTGCCTCCCCTTATATATGTATGGATTATAGTTTGCAAATGAAAAGAAACTTTGTGTTCCATACAAGATAGGTGAAGGACGGCTTTCACACACAATTATCTTTCAGAACTGACCATGTGGAGAGACGTTCGTTCATGTAGCACAAAGGGAACTGGTTGCAGGAGAAAATTTTTACTCTGGTTTCTCAGTCTGTTTCCTACTGCCGTTTTGAAGTTCCTGCAGGTTTCACTGTAAAACCGAGATGGAGCTTCTGTCTTCCTATATATAAGTATGGAATGAAGTTTTCAACTGAAAAGAAACTTTGTGTTCCCAAACAAGCTAGGTGAAGGACGGCTTTCACACACACTTTCCTTTCAGAACTGAGCATGTTGATTAATGTTCATTCATCTAGCACAAAGGAAAAGGTTTGCAGGGAAAACTATTACTCTGGTTTCTCAGTCTGTTTCCTACTGACGTATTGAAGTTCCTGAGTTTTCACTGTAAAACCGAGTTGGAGCTTGTGCCTCCCCATATATATGTATGGAGTGTAGTTTGCAACCTATAAGAAACTTAGTGATCCCAACAAGCTTGCTGAAGGACGGCTTTCACACACACTTACCTTTCAAAACTGTGCATGTGTAGAGACGTTCATTCATGTAGCAAAAAGGGAACGGTTTTCAGGAGAAACTTTTACTCTGGGTTCTCTGTCTGTTTCCTACTGACGTACTGAAGTTCCTGAGTTTTCACTGTAAAACCGAGTTGGAGCTTGTGCCTCCCCATATTTATGTATGGATTATAGTTTGCAATCAAAAAGAAAGATTGTGTTCCCAACAATCTAGGTGAAGGACGGTTTCCAAACACAATTATCTCTCAGAACTGAGCATGTGCAGAGACTTTCGTTCATCTTGCACAAATGGAACGGGTTGCAGGACAAACTTTTACTCTGATTTCTCATTCTGTTTCTTAGTGCTGGATTGAATTTCCTGCAGTTTTCACTGTAAAATCGTATTGGAGCTTTTGCCTCCCCATATAAGTGTATGGAGTGTAGTTTGCAACTGAAAAGAAACTTTGTGTTCCCAACAAGCTAGTTGAAGGACTGCTTTCACACACACTTAATTCTCAGAACTGAGCATGTGGAGAGACTTTCGTTCATCGAGCACAAAGGGTAAGGTTTGCAGGGGAAACTTTTATTCTGATTTCTCAGTCAGTTTCCTAATGCCAGTTTGATTATCCTGCAGTTTTCACTGTAAAACCGATTTGGAGCTTGGGGCTCCCCATATATATGTTTTGAATGTAGTTTGCAACTGAAAAGAAACTTTGTGTTCCCAACAAACTAGGTGAAGTACGGCTTTCACACACACATATCTCTCAGAACTGAGCATGTGGTGATACGTTCGTTCTTCAAGAACAAAGGGAAAGGGTTGCAGGGGAAACTTTTACTCTGCTTTCTCATTCTGTTCCCTAGTTCCGATTTGAAGTTCCTGAGTTTTCACTGTAAAACCGAGTTGGAGATTTTGCCTCCCCATATATATGTATGGAGCTTAGTTGGCAACTGTAAAGGAATTTTGTGTTCCCAACAAGATAAGTGAAGGACGCCTTACACACACACTTATCTCTCAGAACTGAGCATGCGGAGAGACATTGGTTCATCGAGCACAAAGTGAACGTTTTGCAGGGGAACATTTTACTCTTGTTTCTCAGTCTGTTTCTTAGTGCTGGATTGAAGTTCCTGCATTTTTCACAGTAAAACCGATTTGGAAATTGTGCCTCTCCATATATATTTATGGAGTGTAGTTTTCAACTGAAAATAATCTTTTTGTTCCCAACAAGCTAGGTGAATGATGGATTTCACACACACTTATCTATCAGAACTGAGCATGTGGAGAGACGTACGTTCATCGAGCACAAATGGAAAGGGTTGCAGGAGAAATTTTTACTCTGGTTTCTCAGTCTGTTTCCTAATGCCGCTTTGAAATTCCTGCAGGTTTCACTGTAAAATCGAGTTGGAGTTTGGGCCTCCTCATATATATTTATGGAGAGTAGATTGCAAATGAAAAGAAACTTTGTGTTCGCAACAAGATAGATGAAGGGCGGCTTTCACACACAATTATCTCTCAGAACTGAGCATGTTGTGAGACGTTCGTTCATCTAGCACAAACAGAACGGGTTACAGGGAAACTTTTACTCTGGTTTCTCAGTCTGATTCCTAGTTCCGATTTGAAGTTCCTGAGTTTTCACTGTAATACCGAGTTAGAGATTTTGCTTCCCCATATATATGTATTGAGTGTAGTTGGCAACTGAAATCAAACTTTGTGTTCCCGACAACTAAGTGAATTACGGCTTTCAAACCCACTTATCCCTCAGAAATGAGCATGTGGAGAGACGTTCGTTCATCTAGCACAAAGGGAACGTTTTGTAGGAGAAACTTTTACTCTGGTTTCTCAGTCTGTTTCCTAGTGCCGGTTTGAATTTCCTGCCGTTTTCACTGTAAATCAGAGTTGGGGATTGTGCCTCCCCATATATATGTATGGAGTGAAGTTTGCAACTGAAAACAACCTTTGTGTTCCCAACAAGCTATGTGAAGGACGGCTTTCACACACACTTACCATTCAGAACTGAGCATGTGGATTAATGTTCATTCATCTAGCACAAAGGAAAAGGGTTGCAGGGAAAACTATTACTCTGGTTTCTCAGTCTGTTTCCTACTGCCGTTTTGAAGTTCCTTAGTTTTCACTGTAAAACCGAGTTGGAGCTTGTGCCTCCCCATATATATGTATGGAGAGTAGTTTGCAACCTAAAAGAAACTTAGTGATCCCAACAAGCTGGCTGAAGGACGGTTTTCACACACAATTACTTTTCTAAAGTGTGCATGTGGAGAGACGTTCGTTCATGTAGCAAAAATGGAACAGTTTTCAGGAGAAAATTTTACTCTGGTTTGTCTGTTTCCTAATGACGTTTTGATGTTCCTGAGTTTTCACTGTAAAACCGAGTTGGAGCTTGTGCCTCCCCATATTTATGTATGGATTATAGTTTGCAAATGAAAAGAAACTTTGTGTTCCATACAAGATAGGTGAAGGACGGCTTTCACACACACTTATATTTCAGAACAGACCATGTGGAGAGACGTTCGTTCATGTAGCACAAGGGGAACGGGTTGCAGGGGAAAATTTTTACTCTGGTTTCTCAGTCTGTTTCCTACTGCCGGTTTGACGTTCCTTAGTTTTCACTTTAAAACCGAGATGGAGCTTCTGTCTTCCTATATATAAGTATGGAGAGTAGTTTGCAACTGAAAAGAAACTTTGTTTTCCCAACAAGCTACGAGAATGACGGCTTTCACACACACTTATCTCTCAGAACTGAGCATGTGGATAGACGTTCTTTCATCGAGCACAAAAGGAAAAGTTTGCAGGGGAAACTTTTATTCTGATTTCTCAGTCAGTTTCCTAATGCCGGTTTGATTATCCTGCAGTTTTCACTGTAAAACCGATTTGGAGCTTGGGGCTCCCCATATATATGTTTTGAATGTAGTTTGCAACTGAAAAGAAACTTTGTTTTCCCAACAAGCTACGGGAATGACGGCTTTCACACACAATTATCTCTCAGAACTGAGCATGTGGTGATACGTTCGTTCTTCAAAAACAAAGGGAAAGTGATGCAGGGGAAACTTTTACTCTGCTTTCTCATTCTGTTCCCTAGTTCCGATTTGAAGTTCCTCACTTTTCACTGTAAAACCGAATTGGAGATTTTGCCTCCCCATATATATGTATGGAGTGTAGTTGGCAACTGAAAAGGAACTTTGTGTTCCCAACAAGATAAGTGAAGGACGCCTTACACACACACTTATCTCTCAGAACTGAGCATGCGGAGAGACGTTGGTTCATCGAGCACAAAGTGAACGTTTTGCAGGGGAACATTTTACTCTTGTTTCTCAGTCTGTTTCTTAGTGCTGGATTGAAGTTCCTGCATTTTTCACAGTAAACCCGATTTGGAAATTTTACCTCTCCATATATATTTATGGAGTGTAGTTTTCAACTGAAAATAATCTTTTTGTTCCCAACAAGCTAGGTGAATGATGGATTTCACACACACTTATCTATCAGAACTGAGCATGTGGAGAGACGTACGTTCATCGAGCACAAATGGAACGGGTTGCAGGAGAAATTTTACTCTGATTTCTCATTCTGTTTCTTAGTGCCTGATTGATTTTCCTGCAGTTTTCACTATAACATCATGTAGGAGCTTGGACCTCCCCATATATATTTGTATGGAGTGTAGTTTGCAACTGAAAAATACTTTGTGTTCCCAACAAGCGAGGTGAAGGACTGCTTTCACACACAGTTATCTCTCATAACTGAGCATGTGGAGAGGCGTTCGTTCATCGAGCACAAATGGAACGGGTTGCAGGAGAAATTTTTACTCTGATTTCTCAGTCTGTTTCCTAGTGCCGGTTTGAATTTCCTGCGGTTTTCACTGTAAAACCGAGTTGGAGATTGTGCCTCCCATATATATGTATGGAGTTAAGTTTGCAACTGAAAAGAACCTTTGTGTTCCCAACAAGCAGTGTGAAGGACGGCTTTCACACAAACTTATCTCTCAGAACTGAGCATGTGGAGAGACATTCGTTCATCGAGCACAAACGGAACGGGTTGCAGGAGAAATTTTTCCTCTGGTTTCTCAGTCTGTTTCCTAGTGCCGGTTTTAAATTCCTGCGGTTTTCACTGTAAAACCGAGTTAGAGATTGTGCCTCCCCATATAAATTATGGAGTGTATTTTGCAACTGAAAAGAATCTTTGTGTTCCCAACAATCTAGGTGAAGAACTGCTTTCACACGCAATTACCTTTCAGTAGTGAGTATGTGGAGAGACGTTCGTTCATCGAGCACAAACGGAACAGGATGCAGGAGAAATTTTTACTCCGATTTCTCAGTCTGTTTCTTAGTGCTGGATTGAATTTCCTGCAGTTTTCACTGTGAAATCGTGTTGGAGCTTGGGGGTCCTGCATATATGTTTGCAGTGTTGTTTGCAACTGAAAAGAAACTATGTGTTTGCAACAAGCTATTTGAAGGACGGCTTTCACACACAATTATCTCTCAGAACCGAGCATGTGGAGAGACGTTCGTTCATCGAGCACAAACGGAACGGGTTGCAGGAGAAATTTTTACTCTGGTTTCTCATTCTGTTTCCTAGTGCCGTTTTGAATTTCCTGCAGGTTTCACTGTAAAATCGAGTTGGAGTTTGGGCCTCCTCATATATATTTATGGAGAGTAGTTTGCAAATGAAAACTAACATTTGTTCCCAACAAACTAGGTGAAGGAAGGCTTTCACACACAATTATCTCTCAGATCTGAGCATGTTGTGAGACGTTCGTTCATCTAGCACAAACAGAACGGGTTACAGGGAAACTTTTACTCTGGTTTCTCAGTCTGATTCCTAGTTCCGATTTGAAGTTCCTGAGTTTTCACTGTAATACCGAGTTAGAGATTTTGCCTCCGCATATATATGTATTGAGTGTAGTTGGCAACTGAAAAGAAACTTTGTGTTCCCCACAACTAAGTGAATTACGGCTTTCAAACCCACTTATCCCTCAGAAATGAGCATGTGGAGAGACGTTCGTTCATCTAGCACAAAGGGAACGTGTTGTAGGAGAAACTTTTACTCTGGTTTCTCAGTCTGTTTCCTAGTGCCGGTTTGAATTTCCTGCCGTTTTCACTGTAAATCAGAGTTGGAGCTTGTGCCTCCCCATATATATGTATGGAGTGAAGTTTGCAACTGAAAACAACCTTTGTGTTCCCAACAAGCTATGTGAAGGACGGCTTTCACACACACTTACCATTCAGAACTGAGCATGTGGATTAATATTCATTCATCTAGCACAAAGGAAAAGGGTTGCAGGGAAAACTATTACTCTGGTTTCTCAGTCTGTTTCCTACTGCCGTTTTGAAGTTCCTTAGTTTTCCCTGTAAAACCGAGTTGGAGCTTGTGCCTCCCCATATATATGTATGGAGAGTAGTTTGCAACCTAAAAGAAACCTAGTGATCCCAACAAGCTGGCTGAAGGACGGTTTTCACACACAATTACCTTTCAAAAGTGTGCATGTGGAGAGACGTTCGTTCATGTAGCAAAAATGGAACGGTTTTCAGGAGAAACTTTTACTCTGGTTTGTCTGTTTCCTACTGACGTTTTGATGTTCCTGAGTTTTCACTGTAAAACCGAGTTGGAGCTTGTGCCTCCCCATATTTATGTATGGATTATAGTTTGCAATCAAAAAGAAAGTTTGTGTTCCCAACAATCTAGGTGAAGGACGGTTTCCAAACACACTTATCTCTCAGAACTGAGCATGTGGAATGACGTTCGTTCATCTAGCACAAAGGGAACAGGATGCAGGAGACATTTTTACTTTTGTTTCTCAGTCTGCTTCCTAGTGCCAGTTGTAATTTCGTGCAGTTTTCACCTTTAAAACGAGTTGGAGCTTGGGCCTCCCAATATATATTTATGGAGTGTAGTTTGCAACTGAAAAGAAACTTTGTGTTCCCAACAAGCTAGGGGAAGGTCGGCTTTCACACACACTTATCTCTCAGAACTGAGCATGTGTAGAGACGTTCGTTCATCTAGCACAAATTGAACACGTTGCAGTGGAAACTTTTATTCTGTTTTCTCAGTCCGTTTCCTAGTGCAGGTTTGAAATTCCTGCAGTTTTCAATTTAAACCCGAGTTGGAGATTGTTCCTCCCCATATATATGTATGGATTATAGTTTGCAAATGAAAAGAAACTTTGTGTTCCATACAAGATAGGTGAAGGACGGCTTTCACACACACTTATATTTCAGAACAGACCATGTGGAGAGACGTTCGTTCATGTAGCACAAGGGGAACGGGTTGCAGGGGAAAATTTTTACTCTTTTTTCTCAGTCTGTTTCCTACTGCCGGTTTGACGTTCCTTAGTTTTCACTTTAAAACCGAGATGGAGCTTCTGTATTCCTATATATATGTATGGAGAGCAGTTTGCAACTGAAAAGAAACTTTGTTTTCCCAACAAGCTACGGGAATGACGGCTTTCACACACATTTATCTCTCAGAACTGAGCATGTGGATAGACGTTCTTTCATCGAGCACAAATGGAAAAGTTTGCAGGGAAACTTTTATTCTGATTTCTCAGTCAGTTTCCTAATGCCGGTTTGATTATCCTGCAGTTTTCACTGTAAAACCGATTTCGAGCTTGGGGCTCCCCATATATATGTTTTGAATGTAGTTTGCAACTGAAAAGAAACTTTGTTTTCCCAACAAGCTACGGGAATGACGGCTTTCACACACAATTATCTCTCAGAACTGAGTATGTGGTGATACGTTCGTTCTTCAAGAACAAAGGGAAAGTGTTGCAGGGGAAACTTTTACTCTGCTTTCTCATTCTGTTCCCTAGTTCCGATTTGAAGTTCCTCAGTTTTCACTGTAAAACCGAGTTGGAGATTTTGCCTCCCCATATACATGTATGGAGTGTATTTGGCAACTGAAAAGGAACTTTGTGTTCCCAACAAGATAAGTGAAGGAAGCCTTACACACACACTTATCTCTCAGAACTGAGCATGCGGAGAGACGTTGGTTCATCGAGCACAAAGTGAACGATTTGCAGGGGAACATTTTACTCTTGTTTCTCAGTCTGTTTCTTAGTGCTGGATTGAAGTTCCTGCATTTTTCACAGTAAAACCGATTTGGAAATTGTGCCTCTCCATATATATTTATGGAGTGTAGTTTTCAACTGAAAATAATCTTTTTGTTCCCAACAAGTAGGTGAATGATGGATTTCACACACACTTATCTATCAGAACTGAGCATGTGGAGAGACGTACGTTCATCGAGCACAAATGGAACGGGTTGCAGGAGAAATTTTACTCTGATTTCTCATTCTGTTTCTTAGTGCCTGATTGAATTTCCTGCAGTTTTCACTATAAAATCGTGTAGGAGCTTGGACCTCCCCATATATATTTGTATGGAGTGTAGTTTGCAACTGAAAAATACTTTGTGTTCCCAACAAGCTAGGTGAAGGACTGCTTTCACACAAGTTATCTCTCATAACTGAGCATGTGGAGAGATGTTCCTTCATCGAGCACAAAGGGAACTGTTGGCAGGGCAAAGTTTTACTCTGTTTCCTCAGTCTGTTTCATAGTTCCGATTTGAAGTTCCTGAGATTTCACTGTAAAAACGATTTGAAGCTTTTGCCTCCCCATATACAAGTATGGTGTGTAGATTACAACCTAAAAGAAACTTTGTGTTCCCAACAAGCTAGGTGAAGGACGGCTTTGAAACACAATTTTCTCTCAGAACTGAGCATGTGGAGAGACGTTCGTTCATCGAGCACAAATGGAACGGTTTGCATGAGAAATTTTTACTCTGATTTCTCAGTCTGTTTCCTAGTGCCGGTGTGAATTTCCTGCGGTTTTCACTGTAAAACCGAGTTGGAGATTGTGCCTCCCCATATATATGTATGGAGTGAAGTTTGCAACTGAAAAGATCCTTTGTGTTCCCAACAAGCAGTGTGAAGGACGGCTTTCACACAAACTTATCTCTCAGAACTGAGCATGTGGAGAGACGTTCGTTCATCGAGCACAAACGGAACAGGTTGCAGGAGAAATTTTTACTCTGATTTCTCAGTCTGTTTCTTAATGCTGGATTGAATTTCCTGCAGTTTTCACTGTGAAATCGTGTTGGAGCTTGGGGGTCCTGCATAAATGTTTGTAGTGTAGTTTGCAACTGAAAAGAAACTTTCTGTTTGCAACAAGCTATTTGAAGGACGGCTTTCACACACACTTATCTCTCAGAAGTTAGCATGTGGAGAGACGTTCGATCATCGAGCACAAACGGAACGGGTTGCAGGAGAAATTTTTATTCTGGTTTCTCAGTCTGTTTCCTATTGCCGCTTTGAATTTCCTGCAGGTTTCACTGTAAAATCGTGTTGGAGATTCTGCCTTCTCATATATATTTATGGAAAGTTGTTTGCAAATGAAAAGAAACTTTGTGTTCGCAACAAGCTAGATGAAGGGCGGCTTTCACACACAATTATCTCTCAGAACTGAGCATGTGGAGAGACGTTCGTTCATCGAGCACAAATGGAACGGATTGCAGGAGAAATTTTTACTCTGGTTTCTCAGTCTGTTTCCTAGTGCCGCTTTGAATTTCCTGCCGTTTTCACTTTAAATCAGAGTTGGAGTTTCTGCCTCCCCATATATATGTATGGACTGAAATTTGCAACTGAAAACAACCTTTGTGTTCCCAACAAGCTATGTGAAGGACGGCTTTCACACACACTTATCTCTCAGAACTTAGCATGTGTAGAGACGTTCGTTCATCTAGCACAAATTGAACACGTTGAAGTGGAAATTTTTATTCTGCTTTCTCAGTCCGTTTCCTAGTGCAGGTTTGAAATTCCTGCAGTTTTCACTGTAAAACCGAGTTGGAGATTGTGCCTCACCTTATATATGTATGGATTATAGTTTGCAAATGAAAAGAAACTTTGTGTTCCATACAAGATAGGTGAAGGACGGCTTTCACACACAATTATCTTTCAGAACTTACCATGTGGAGAGACGTTCGTTCATGTAGCACAAAGGGAACTGGTTGCAGGAGAAAATTTTTACTCTGGTTTATCAGTCTGTTTCCTACTGCCGTTTTGACGTTCCTGCAGGTTTCACTGTAAAACCGAGATGGAGCTTCTGTCTTCCTATATATAAGTATTGAATGAAGTTTTCAACTGAAAAAAAACTTTGTGTTCCCAAACAAGCTAGGTGAAGGACGGCTTTCACACACACTTACCATTCAGAACTGAGCATATGGATTAATGTTCATTCATCTTGCACAAAGGAAAAGGGTTGCAGGGAAAACTATTACTCTGGTTTCTCAGTCTGTTTCCTACTGCCGTTTTGAAGTTCCTTAGTTTTCACTGTAAAACCGAGTTGGAGCTTTTGCCCGCCATATATATGTATGGAGTGTAGTTTGCAACCTAAAAGAAACTTAGTGATCCCAACAAGCTTGCTGAAGGACGGCTTTCACACACCCTTACCTTTCAAAACTGTGCATGTGTAGAGACGTTCATTTATGTAGCAAAAAGGGAACGGTTTTCAGGAGAAACTTTTACTCTGGGTTCTTTGTCTGTTTCCTACTGACGTACTGAAGTTCCTGAGTTTTCACTGTAAAACCGAGTTGGAGCTTGTGCCTCCCCATATTTATGTATGGATTATAGTTTGCAATCAAAAAGAAAGATTGTGTTCCCAACAATCTAGGTGAAGGACGGTTTCCAAACACAATTATCTCTCAGAACTGAGCATGTGCAGAGACTTTCGTTCATCTTGCACAAATGGAACGGGTTGCAGGACAAACTTTTACTCTGATTTCTCATTCTGTTTCTTAGTGCTGGATTGAATTTCCTGCAGTTTTCACTGTAAAATCGTATTGGAGCTTCTGCCTCCCCATATCAGTGTATGGAGTGTAGTTTGCAACTGAAAAGAAACTTTGTGTTCCCAACAAGCTAGTTGAAGGACTGCTTTCACACACACTTATTTCTCAGAACTGAGCATGTGGAGAGACGTTCGTTCATCTAGCACAAATTGAACACGTTGAAGTGGAAACTTTTATTCTGCTTTCTCAGTCCGTTTCCTAGTGCAGGTTTGAAAATCCTGCAGTTTTCACTGTAAAACCGAGTTGGAGATTGTGCCTCCCCTTATATATGTATGGATTATAGTTTGCAAATGAAAAGAAACTTTGTGTTCCATACAAGATAGGTGAAGGCCTGCTTTCACACACACTTATCTTTCAGAACTGACCATGTGGATAGACGTTCGTTCATGTAGCACAAAGGGAACGGGTTGCAGGAGAAAATTTTTACTCTGGTTTCTCAGTCTGTTTCCTACTGCCGTTTTGACGTTCCTGCAGGTTTCACTGTAAAACCGAGATGGAGCTTCTGTCTTCCTATATATAAGTATGGAATGTAGTTTTCAACTGAAAAGAAACTTTGTGTTCCCAAACAAGCTAGGTGGAGGACGGCTTTCACACCCACTTATCTCTCAGAACACAGCATGTGGAGAGACGTTCTTTCATCAAGCACAAAAGGGAAGGTTTGCAGGGGAAATTTTACTCTGATTTCTCAGTCAGTTTCCTAAAGCCGGTTTGATTATCCTGCAGTTTTCACTGTATAAACGATTTGGAGCTTGGGGCTCCCCATATATATGTTTTGAGTGTAGTTTGCAAATGAAAAGAATCTTTGTGTTCGCAACAAGCTAGGTGAAGGATGGCTTTCACACTCACTTACCTCTCATAACTGAGCACATGTAGAGAATTTCGTTCATCGAGCACAAAGGGAAAGTTTTGCGGGGAAACTTTTACTCTGGTTTCTCAGTGTGTTTCCTAGTGCTGGTTTGATATTACTGCAGGTTTCACTGTAAAATCGAGTTGGAGATTGTGCCTCCCCATATATATTTATGGAGTGTAGTTTGCAAATGAAAAGAATCTTTGTGTTCCCATCAAGCTAGGTGATGGACGGTTGCACTCACTTATATCTCAGAATTGAGCATGTGAAGAGACGTTTGTTCATGTAGCACAAAGGGAACGGGTTGCTGGTGAAACTTTTACTCTGGTTTCTCAGTCTGTTTCCCAATTTCGGTTTGAAGTTCCTGCAGTAGTCACTGTAAAACCGAGATGGAGCTTCTGTCTTCCTATATATAAGTATGGAATTTAGTTTTCAACTGAAAAGAAACTTTGTGTTCCCAAACAAGCTAGGTGAAGGACGACTTTCACACACACTTATCTCTCAGAACTGAGCATGTGGAGAGACGTTCATTCATCGAGCACAAATGGAACGGTTTGCAGGGGAAACTTACTCTGGTTTCTCAGTCAGTTTCCTAATGCCAGATTTAATTTCCTGCAGTTTTCAAGGTAAAAGCGAGTTGGAGCTTGGGCCTCCCAAATATATATATGGAGTGTAGTTTGCAACTGAAAAGAAACTTTGTGTCCTCAACAAGCTATTTGGAGGTCGGCTTTCACACTGATTTATCTCTCAGAGCTGAGCTTGTTGAGAGACTTTATTTCAACGAGCAAAATAGTATGGTCTGCAGGGGAAACTATTACTCTGATTTCTCAGTCTGCTTCCTACTGCCGATTTGAAGTATCTGAGTTTTCACTGTAAAACCGAGTTGGATCTTGTGCCTCCCCATATATATGTATGGAGTGTAGTTGGCAACTGAAAAGGAACTTTGTGTTCCCAACAAGATAAGTGAAGGACGCCTTACACACACACTTATCTCTCAGAACTGAGCATGCGGAGAGACGTTGGTTCATTGAGCACAAAGTGAACGTTTTGCAGGGGAACATTTTACTCTTGTTTCTCAGTCTGTTTCTTAGTGCTGGATTGAAGTTCCTGCATTTTTCACAGTAAAACCGATTTGGAAATTGTGCCTCTCCATATATATTTATGGAGTGTAGTTTTCAACTGAAAATAATCTTTTTGTTCCCAACAAGTATGTGAATGATGGATTTCACACACACTTATCTATCAGAACTGAGCATGTGGAGAGACGTACGTTCATCGAGCACAAATGGAACGGGTTGCAGGAGAAATTTTACTCTGATTTCTCATTCTGTTTCTTAGTGCCTGATTGAATTTCCTGCAGTTTTCACTATAAAATCGTGTAGGAGCTTGGACCTCCCCATATATATTTGTATGGAGTGTAGTTTGCAACTGAAAAATACTTTTTGTTCCCAACAAGCTAGGTGAAGGACTGCTTTCACACACAGTTATCTCTCATAACTGAACATGTGGAGAGATGTTCCTTCATCGAGCACAAAGGGAACTGTTGGCAGGGGAAAGTTTTACTCTGTTTCCTCAGTCTGTTTCATAGTTCCGATTTGAAGTTCCTGAGATTTCACTGTAAAAACGATTTGAAGCTTTTGCCTCCCCATATATAAGTATGGTGTGTAGATTACAACCTAAAAGAAACTTTGTGTTCCCAACAAGCTAGGTGAAGGACGGCTTTGAAACACACTTTTCTCTCAGAACTGAGCATGTGGAGAGACGTTCGTTCATCGAGCACAAATGGAACGGTTTGCAGGAGAAATTTTTACTCTGATTTCTCAGTCTGTTTCCTAGTGCCGTTTTGAATTTCCTGCGGTTTTCACTGTAAAACCGAGTTGGAGATTGTGCCTCCCCATATATATGTATGGAGTGAAGTTTGCAAATTAAAAGAACCTTTGTGTTCCCAACAAGCAGTGTGAAGGACGGCTTTCACACAAACTTATCTCTCAGAACTGAGCATGTTGAGAGACGTTCGTTCATCGAGCACAAACGGAACAGGTTGCAGGAGAAATTTTTACTCTGATTTCTCAGTCTGTTTCTTAATGCTGGATTGAATTTCCTGCAGTTTTCACTGTGAAATCGTGTTGGAGCTTGGGGGTCCTGCATAAATGTTTGTAGTGAAGTTTGCAACTGAAAAGAAACTTTCTGTTTGCAACAAGCTATTTGAAGGACGGCTTTCACACACACTTATCTCTCAGAACTTAGCATGTGGAAAGACGTTCGTTCATCGAGCACAAACGGAACGGGTTGCAGGGGAAATTTTTATTCTGGTTTCTCAGTCTGTTTCCTATTGCCGCTTTGAATTTCCAGCAGGTTTCACTGTAAAATCGAGTTGGAGATTCTGCCTTCTCATATATATTTATGGAATGTTGTTTGCAAATGAAAAGAAACTTTGTGTTCGCAACAAGCTAGATGAAGGGCGGCTTTCACACACAATTATCTCTCAGAACTGAGCATGTGGAGAGACGTTCGTTCATCGAGCACAAATGGAACGGATTGCAGGAGAAATTTTTACTCTGTTTTCTCAGTCTGTTTCCTAGTGCCGCTTTGAATTTCCTGCCGTTTTCACTTTAAATCAGAGTTGGAGTTTCTGCCTCCCCATATATATGTATGGACTGAAGTTTGCAACTGAAAACAACCTTTGTGTTCCCAACAAGCTATGTGAAGGACGGCTTACACACACACTTACCTTTCAGAACTGAGCATGTGGATTAATGTTCATTCATCTTGCACAAAGGAAAAGGGTTGCAGGGAAAACTATTACTCTGGTTTCTCAGTCTGTTTCCTACTGCCGTTTTGAAGTTCCTTAGTTTTCACTGTAAAACCGAGTTGGAGCTTGTGCCCGCCATATATATGTATGGAGTGTAGTTTGCAACCTAAAAGAAACTTAGTGATCCCAACAAGCTGGCTGAAGGACGGCTTTCACACACCCTTACCTTTCAAAACTCTGCATGTGTAGAGACGTTCATTCATGTAGCAAAAAGGGAACGGTTTTCAGGAGAAACTTTTACTCTGGGTTCTCTGTCTGTTTCCTACTGACGTTTTGAAGTTCCTGAGTTTTCACTATAAAACCGAGTTGGAGCTTGTGCCTCCCCATATTTATGTATGGATTATAGTTTGCAATCAAAAAGAAAGATTGTGTTCCCAACAATCTAGGTGAAGGACGGTTTCCAAACACAATTATCTCTCAGAACTGAGCATGTGCAGATACTTTCGTTGATCTTGCACAAATGGAACGGGTTGCAGGACAAACTTTTACTCTGATTTCTCATTCTGTTTCTTAGTGCTGGATTGAATTTCCTGCAGTTTTCACTGTAAAATCGTATTGGAGCTTCTGCCTCCCCATATAAGTGTATGGAGTGTAGTTTGCAACTGAAGAGAAACTTTGTGTTCCCAACAAGCTAGTTGAAGGACTGCTTTCACACACACTTATTTCTCAGAACTGAGCTTGTGGAGAGACGTTCGTTCATCTAGCACAAATTGAACACGTTGAAGTGGAAACTTTTATTCTGCTTTCTCAGTCCGTTTCCTAGTGCAGGTTTGAAAATCCTGCAGTTTTCACTGTAAAACCGAGTTGGAGATTGTGCCTCCACTTATATATGTATGGATTATAGTTTGCAAATGAAAAGAAACTTTGTGTTCCATACAAGATAGGTGAAGGACGGCTTTCACACACACTTATCTTTCAGAACTGACCATGTGGATAGACGTTCGTTCATGTAGCACAAAGGGAACGGGTTGCAGGAGAAAATTTTTACTCTGGTTTCTCAGTCTGTTTCCTACTGCCGTTTTGACGTTCCTGCAGGTTTCACTGTAAAACCGAGATGGAGCTTCTGTCTTCCTATATATAAGTATGGAATGTAGTTTTCAACTGAAAAGAAACTTTGTGTTCCCAAACAAGCTAGGTGGAGGACGGCTTTCACACCCACTTATCTCTCAGAACACAGCATGTGGAGAGACGTTCTTTCATCAAGCACAAAAGGGAAGGTTTGCAGGGGAAATTTTACTCTGATTTCTCAGTCAGTTTCCTAAAGCCGGTTTGATTATCCTGCAGTTTTCACTGTATAAACGATTTGGAGCTTGGGGCTCCCCATATATATGTTTTGAGTGTAGTTTGCAAATGAAAAGAATCTTTGTGTTCGCAACAAGCTAGGTGAAGGATGGCTTTCACTCTCACTTACCTCTCATAACTGAGCACGTGTAGAGAATTTCGTTCATCGAGCACAAAGGGAAAGTTTTGCGGGGAAACTTTGACTCTGGTTTCTCAGTGTGTTTCCTAGTGCTGGTTTGATATTACTGCAGGTTTCACTGTAAAATCGAGTTGGAGATTGTGCCTCCCCATATATATTTATGGAGTGTAGTTTGCAAATGAAAAGAATCTTTGTGTTCCCATCAAGCTAGGTGATGGACGGTTGCACTCACTTATATCTCAGAATTGATCATGTGAAGAGACGTTTGTTCATGTAGCACAAAGGGAACGGGTTGCTGGTGAAACTTTTACTCTGGTTTCTCAGTCTGTTTCCCAATTTCGGTTTGAAGTTCCTGCAGTAGTCACTGTAAAACCGAGATGGAGCTTCTGTCTTCCTATATATAAGTATGGAATTTAGTTTTCAACTGAAAAGAAACTTTGTGTTCCCAAACAAGCTAGGTGAAGGACGACTTTCACACACACTTATCTCTCAGAACTGAGCATGTGGAGAGACGTTCATTCATCGAGCACAAATGGAACGGTTTGCAGGGGAAACTTACTCTGGTTTCTCAGTCAGTTTCCTAATGCCAGATTTAATTTCCTGCAGTTTTCAAGGTAAAAGCGAGTTGGAGCTTGGGCCTCCCAAATATATATATGGAGTGTAGTTTGCAACTGAAAAGAAACTTTGTGTCCTCAACAAGCTATTTGGAGGTCGGCTTTCACACTGATTTATCTCTCAGAGCTGAGCTTGTGGAGAGACTTTATTTCAACGAGCAAAATAGGAATGGTCTGCAGGGGAAACTATTACTCTGATTTCTCAGTCTGCTTCCTACTGCCGATTTGAAGTATCTGAGTTTTCACTGTAAAACCGAGTTGGATCTTGTGCCTCCCCATATATATGTATGGAGTGTAGTTGGCAACTGAAAAGGAACTTTGTGTTCCCAACAAGATAAGTGAAGGACGCCTTACACACACACTTATCTCTCAGAACTGAGCATGCGGAGAGACGTTGGTTCATTGAGCACAAAGTGAACGTTTTGCAGGGGAACATTTTACTCTTGTTTCTCAGTCTGTTTCTTAGTGCTGGATTGAAGTTCCTGCATTTTTCACAGTAAAACCGATTTGGAAATTGTGCCTCTCCATATATATTTATGGAGTGTAGTTTTCAACTGAAAATAATCTTTTTGTTCCCAACAAGCTAGGTGAATGATGGATTTCACACACACTTATCTATCAGAACTGAGCATGTGGAGAAACGTACGTTCATCGAGCACAAATGGAACGGGTTGCAGGAGAAATTTTACTCTGATTTCTCATTCTGTTTCTTAGTGCCTGATTGAATTTCCTGCAGTTTTCACTATAAAATCGTGTAGGAGCTTGGACCTCCCCATATATATTTGTATGGAGTGTAGTTTGCAACTGAAAAATACTTTGTGTTCCCAACAAGCTAGGTGAAGGACTGCTTTCACACACATTTATCTCTCATAACTGAGCATGTGGAGTGACGTTCCTTCATCGAGCACAAAGGGAACTCTTTGCAGGGCAAAGTTTTACTCTGTTTCTCAGTCTGTTTCACAGTTCCGATTTGAAGTTCCTGAGATTTCACTGTAAAAACCAGTTGGAGATTTTGCTTCCCCATATATATGTATGGTGTGTAGATTGCAACCTAAAAGAAACTTTGTGTTCCCAACAAGCTAGGTGAAGGACGGCTTTGAAACACACTTATCTCTCAGAACTGAGCATGTGGAGAGGTGTTCGTTCATCGAGCACAAATGGAACGGTTTGCAGGAGAAATTTTTACTCTGATTTCTCAGTCTGTTTCCTAGTGCCGGTTTGAATTTCCTGCGGTTTTCACTGTAAAACCGAGTTGGAGATTGTGCCTCCCATATATATGTATGGAGTTAAGTTTGCAACTGAAAAGAACCTTTGTGTTCCCAACAAGCAGTGTGAAGGACGGCTTTCACACAAACTTATCTCTCAGAACTGAGCATGTGGAGAGACATTCGTTCATCGAGCACAAACGGAACGGGTTGCAGGAGAAATTTTTCCTCTGGTTTCTCAGTCTGTTTCCTAGTGCCGGTTTGAAATTCCTGCGGTTTTCACTGTAAAACCGAGTTAGAGATTGTGCCTCCCCATATATAATTATGGAGTGTATTTTGCAACTGAAAAGAATCTTTGTGTTCCCAACAATCTAGGTGAAGAACTGCTTTCACACGCAATTACCTTTCAGTAGTGAGCATGTGGAGAGACGTTCGTTCATCGAGCACAAACGGAACAGGACGCAGGAGAAATTTTTACTCTGATTTCTCAGTCTGTTTCTTAGTGCTGGATTGAATTTCCTGCAGTTTTCACTGTGAAATCGTGTTGGAGCTTGGGGTTCCTGCATATATGTTTGCAGTGTTGTTTGCAACTGAAAAGAAACTATGTGTTTGCAACAAGCTATTTGAAGGACGGCTTTCACACACAATTATCTCTCAGAACCGAGCATGTGGAGAGACGTTCGTTCATCGAGCACAAACGGAACGGGTTGCAGGAGAAATTTTTACTCTGGTTTCTCAGTCTGTTTCCTAATGCCGCTTTGAATTTCCTGCAGGTTTCACTGTAAAATCGAGTTGGAGTTTGGGCCTCCTCATATATATTTATGGAGAGTAGTTTGCAAATGAAAACTAACTTTTGTTCCCAACAAACTAGGTGAAGGAAGGCTTTCACACAGAATTATCTCTCAGATCTGAGAATGTTGTGAGACGTTCGTTCATCTAGCACAAACAGAACGGGTTGCAGGAGAAATTTTTACTCTGATTTCTCAGTCTGTTTCCTAGTGCCGGTTTGAATTTCCTGCGGTTTTCACTGTAAAACAGATTTGGAGCTTGTGCCTCCCCATATATATGTATGGAGTGAAGTTTGCAACTGAAAACAACCTTTGTGTTCCCAACAAGCTATGTGAAGGACGGCTTTCACACACACTTACCATTCAGAACTGAGCATGTGGATTAATGTTCATTCATCTAGCACAAAGGAAAAGGGTTGCAGGGAAAACTATTACTCTGGTTTCTCAGTCTGTTTCCTACTGCCGTTTTGAAGTTCCTTAGTTTTCACTGTAAAACCGAGTTGGAGCTTGTGCCTCCCCATATATATGTATGGAGAGTAGTTTGCAACCTAAAAGAAACTTAGTGATCCCAACAAGCTGGCTGAAGGACGGTTTTCACACACAATTACCTTTCAAAAGTGTGCATGTGGAGAGACGTTCGTTCATGTAGCAAAAATGGAACGGTTTTCAGGAGAAACTTTTACTCTGGTTTGTCTGTTTCCTACTGACGTTTTGATGTTCCTGAGTTTTCACTGTAAAACCGAGTTGGAGCTTGTGCCTCCCCATATTTATGTATGGATTATAGTTTGCAATCAAAAAGAAAGTTTGTGTTCCCAACAATCTAGGTGAAGAACGGTTTCCAAACACACTTATCTCTCAGAACTGAGCATGTGGAATGACGTTCGTTCATCTAGCACAAAGGGAACAGGATGCAGGAGACATTTTTACTTTTGTTTCTCAGTCTGCTTCCTAGTGACAGTTGTAATTTCGTGCAGTTTTCACCTTTAAAACGAGTTGGAGCTTGGGCCCCCCAATATATATTTATGGAGTGTAGTTTGCAACTGAAAAGAAACTTTGTGTTCCCAACAAGCTAGGGGAAGGTCGGCTTTCACACACACTTATCTCTCAGAACTGAGCATGTGTAGAGACGTTCGTTCATCTAGCACAAATTGAACACGTTGCAGTGGAAACTTTTATTCTGTTTTCTCAGTCCGTTTCCTAGTGCAGGTTTGAAATTCCTGCAGTTTTCAATGTAAACCCGAGTTGGAGATTGTGCCTCCCCATATATATGTATGGATTATAGTTTGCAAATGAAAAGAAACTTTGTGTTCCATACAAGATAGGTGAAGGACGGCTTTCACACACACTTATATTTCAGAACAGACCATGTGGAGAGACGTTCGTTCATGTAGCACAAGGGGAACGGGTTGCAGGGGAAAATTTTTACTCTGGTTTCTCAGTCTGTTTCCTACTGCCGGTTTGACGTTCCTTAGTTTTCACTTTAAAACCGAGATGGAGCTTCTGTCTTCCTATATATAAGTATGGAGAGTAGTTTGTAACTGAAAAAAACTTTGTGTTCCCAACAAGCTACGGGAATGACGGCTTTCACACACACTTATCTCTCAGAACTGAGCATGTGGATAGACGTTCTTTCATCGAGCACAAAAGGAAAGGTTTGCAGGGGAAACTTTTATTCTGATTTCTCAGTCAGTTTCCTAATGCCGGTTTGATTATCCTGCAGTTTTCACTGTAAAACCGATTTGGAGCTTGGGGCTCCCCATATATATGTTTTGAATGTAGTTTGCAACTGAAAAGAAACTTTGTTTTCCCAACAAGCTACGGGAATGACGGCTTTCACACACAATTATCTCTCAGAACTGAGCATGCGGAGAGACGTTGGTTCATCGAGCACAAAGTGAACGTTTTGCAGGGGAATATTTTACTCTTGTTTCTCAGTCTGTTTCTTAGTGCTGGATTGAAGTTCCTGCATTTTTCACAGTAAAACCGATTTGGAAATTGTGCCTCTCCATATATATTTATGGAGTGTAGTTTTCAACTGAAAATAATCTTTTTGTTCCCAACAAGTAGGTGAATGATGGATTTCACACACACTTATCTATCAGAACTGAGCATGTGGAGAGACGTACGTTCATCGAGCACAAATGGAACGGGTTGCAGGAGAAATTTTACTCTGATTTCTCATTCTGTTTCTTAGTGCCTGATTGAATTTCCTGCAGTTTTCACTATAAAATCGTGTAGGAGCTTGGACTTCCCCATATATATTTGTATGGAGTGTAGTTTGCAACTGAAAAATACTTTGTGTTCCCAACAAGCTAGGTGAAGGGCTGCTTTCACACAAGTTATCTCTCATAACTGAGCATGTGGAGATATGTTCCTTCATCGAGCACAAAGGGAACTGTTGGCAGGGGAAAGTTTTACTCTGTTTCCTCAGTCTGTTTCATAGTTCCGATTTGAAGTTCCTGAGATTTCTCTGTAAAAACGATTTGAAGCTTTTGCCTCCCCATATATAAGTATGGTGTGTAGATTACAACCTAAAAGAAACTTTGTGTTCCCAACAAGCTAGGTGAAGGACGGCTTTGAAACACAATTTTCTCTCAGAACTGAGCATGTGGAGAGACGTTCGTTCATCGAGCACAAATGGAACGGGTTGCAGGAGAAATTTTTACTCTGATTTCTCAGTCTGTTTCCTAGTGCCGTTTTGAATTTCCTGCGGTTTTCACTGTAAAACCGAGTTGGAGATTGTGCCTCCCCATATATATGTATGGAGTGAAGTTTGCAACTGAAAAGAACCTTTGTGTTCCCAACAAGCAGTGTGAAGGACGGCTTTCACACAAACTTATCTCTCAGAACTGAGCATGTGGAGAGACTTTCGTTCATCGAACACAAACGGAACAGGTTGCAGGAGAAATTTTTACTCTGATTTCTCAGTCTTTTTCTTAATGCTGGATTGAATTTCGTGCAGTTTTCCCTGTGAAATCGTGTTGGAGCTTGGGGGTCCTGCATAAATGTTTGTAGTGTAGTTTGCAACTGAAAAGAAACTTTCTGTTTGCAACAAGCTATTTGAAGGACGGCTTTCACACACACTTATCTCTCAGAACTGAGCATGTGGAGAGACGTTCGTTCATCGAGCACAAATGGAACGGATTGCAGGAGAAATTTTTTCTCTGGTTTCTCAGTCTGTTTCCTAGTGCCGGTTTGAATTTCCTGCCGTTTTCACTGTAAATCAGAGTTGGAGTTTCTGCCTCCCCATATATATGTATGGACTGAAGTTTGCAACTGAAACAACCTTTGCTGTTCCCAACAAGCTATGTGAAGGACGGCTTTCACACACACTTACCTTTCAGAACTGAGCATGTGGATTAATGTTCATTCATCTAGCACAAAGGAAAAGGATTGCAGGGAAAACTATTACTCTGGTTTCTCAGTCTGTTTCCTACTGCCGTTTTGAAGTTCCTTAGTTTTCACTGTAAAACCGAGTTGGAGCTTGTGCCCGCCATATATATGTTTGGAGTGTAGTTTGCAACCTAAAAGAAACTTAGTGATCCCAACAAGCTGGCTGAAGGACGGCTTTCACACACACTTACCTTTCAAAACTGTGCATGTGTAGAGACGTTCATTCATGTAGCAAAAATGGAACGGTTTTCAGGAGAAACTTTTACTCTGTGTTCTCTGTCTGTTTCCTGCTGACGTTTTGAACTTCCTGAGTTTTCACTGTAAAACCGAGTTGGAGCTTGTGCCTCCCCATATTTATGTATGGATTATAGTTTGCAATCAAAAAGAAAGATTGTGTTCCCAACAATCTAGGTGAAGGACGGTTTCCAAGCAAAATTATCTCTCAGAACTGAGCATGTGCAGATACTTTCGTTGATCTTGCACAAATGGAACGGGTTGCAGGACAAACTTTTACTCTGATTTCTCATTCTGTTTCTTAGTGCTGGATTGAATTTCCTGCAGTTTTCACTGTAAAATCGTATTGGAGCTTCTGCCTCCCCATATAAGTGTATGGAGTGTAGTTTGCAACTGAAAAGAAACTTTGTGTTCCCAACAAGCTAGTTGAAGGACTGCTTTCACACACACTTATTTCTCAGAACTGAGCATGTGGAGAGACGTTCGTTCATCGAGCACAAAGGGAAAGGTTTCCAGGGGAAACTTTTACTCTTGTATCTCATTCTGCTTCCAAGTGCCAGTTTTAATTTCGTGCAGTTTTCACCTTAAAAACGAGTTGGAGCTTGGGCCTACCAATATATATGTATGGAGTGTAGTTTGCAACTGAAAAGAAACTTTGTGTTCCCAAGAAGCTAGGGGTAAGACGGCTTTCACACACACTTATCTCTCAGAACTGAGCATGTGTAGAGACGTTCGTTCATCTAGCACAAATTGAACACGTTGAAGTGGAAACTTTTATTCTGCTTTCTCAGTCCGTTTCCTAGTGCAGGTTTGAAAATCCTGCAGTTTTCACTGTAAAACCGAGTTGGAGATTGTGCCTCCCCTTATATATGTATGGATTATAGTTTGCAAATGAAAAGAAACTTTGTGTTCCATACAAGATAGGTGAAGGACGGCTTTCACACACACTTATCTTTCAGAACTGACCATGTGGATAGACGTTCGTTCATGTAGCACAAAGGGAACGGGTTGCAGGGGAAAATTTTTACTCTGGTTTCTCCGTCTGTTTCCTACTGCCGTTTTGACGTTCCTGCAGGTTTCACTGTAAAACCGAGATGGAGCTTCTGTCTTCCTATATATAAGTATGGAATGTAGTTTTCAACTGAAAGGAAACTTTGTGTTCCCAAACAAGCTAGGTGGAGGACGGCTTTCACACACACTTATCTCTCAGAACAGAGCATGTGGAGAGACGTTCTTTCATCAAGCACAAAAGGGAAGGTTTGCAGGGGAAATTTTACTCTGATTTCTCAGTCAGTTTCCTAATGCCGGTTTGATTATCCTGCAGTTTTCACTGTATAAACGATTTGGAGCTTGGGGCTCCCCATATATATGTTTTGAGTGTAGTTTGCAACTGAAAAGATTCTTTGTGTTCGCAACAAGCTAGGTGAAGGACGGTTTCACACTCACTTACCTCTCATAACTGAGCACGTGTAGAGAATTTCGTTCATCGAGCACAAAGGGAATGTTTTGCGGGGAAAATTTACTCTGGTTTCTCAGTGTGTTTCCTAGTGCTGGTTTGATATTACTGCAGGTTTCACTGTAAAATCGAGTTGGAGATTGTGCCTCCCCATATATATTTATGGAGTGTAGTTTGCAAATGAAAAGAAACTTTGTGTTCCCATCAAGCTAGGTGATGGATGGTTGCACTCACTTATATCTCAGAAATGAGCATGTGAAGAGACGTTTGTTCATGTAGCACAAAGGAAAGGGGTTGCTGGTGAAACTTTTACTCTGGTTTCTCAGTCTGTTTCCCAATTTCAGTTTGAAGTTCCTGCAGTAGTCACTGTAAAACCGAGATGGAGCTTCTGTCTTCCTATATATAAGTATGGAATTTAGTTTTCAACTGAAAAGAAACTTTGTGTTCCCAAACAAGCTAGGTGAAGGACGACTTTCACACACACTTATCTCTCAGAACTGAGCATGTGGAGAGACGTTCGTTCATCGAGCACAAATGGAACGGTTTGCAGGGGAAACTTACTCTGGTTTCTCAGTCAGTTTCCTAATGCCAGATTTAATTTCCTGCAGTTTTCAAGGTAAAAGCGAGTTGGAGCTTGGGCCTCCCAAATATATATATGGAGTGTAGTTTGCAACTGAAAAGAAACTTTGTGTCCTCAACAAGCTATTTGGAGGTCGGCTTTCACACTGATTTATCTCTCAGAGCTGAGCTTGTGGAGAGACTTTATTTCAACGAGCAAAATAGGAACGGTTTGCAGGGGAAACTATTACTCTGATTTCTCAGTCTGCTTCCTACTGCCGATTTGAAGTATCTGAGTTTTCACTGTAAAACCGAGTTGGATCTTGTGCCTCCCCATATATATGTATGGAGTGTAGTTTGCAAATTTAAATAAACTCTGTGTTCCCAACAAGCTAAGTGAAGGACGGCTATTACACACACACTTATCACTCAGAAATAAGCATGTGGAGAGACGTTCGTTCATCTAGCACAAAGGGAACGGGTTGCAAGAGAAATTTTTACTCTGGTTTCTCTGTCTGTTTCCTAGTGCCGGTTTGAAATTCCTGAAGATTTGAGTGTAAAACCGAGTTGGAGCTTGTGCCTCCCCATATATATGTATGGATTGTAGTTTCCGCTTGTAAAGAAAATTTGTTTTCCCAACAAGCTAGGTGAAGGAAGGTTTTCACAAACACTTAACTTTCAGAATTGAGCATGTGGAGAGACGTTCGTTCTTCAAGAACAAAGGGAAAGTGTTGCAGGGGAAACTTTTACTCTGCTTTCTCATTCTGTTCCCTAGTTCCGATTTGAAGTTCCTCAGTTTTCACTGTAAAACCGAGTTGGAGATTTTGCCTCCCCATATATATGTATGGAGTGTAGTTGGCAACTGAAAAGGAACTTTGTGTTCCCAACAAGATAAGTGAAGGACGCCTTACACACACACTTATCTCTCAGAACTGAGCATGCGGAGAGATGTTGGTTCATCGAGCACAAAGTGAACGTTTTGCAGGGGAACATTTTACTCTTGTTTCTCAGTCTGTTTCTTAGTGCTGGATTGAAGTTCCTGCATTTTTCACAGTAAAACCGATTTGGAAATTGTGCCTCTCCATATATATTTATGGAGTGTAGTTTTCAACTGAAAATAATCTTTTTGTTCCCAACAAGTATGTGAATGATGGATTTCACACACACTTATCTATCAGAACTGAGCATGTGGAGAGACGTACGTTCATCGAGCACAAATGGAACGGGTTGCAGGAGAAATTTTACTCTGATTTCTCATTCTGTTTCTTAGTGCCTGATTGAATTTCCTGCAGTTTTCACTATAAAATCGTGTAGGAGCTTGGACCTCCCCATATATATTTGTATGGAGTGTAGTTTGCAACTGAAAAATACTTTTTGTTCCCAACAAGCTAGGTGAAGGACTGCTTTCACACACAGTTATCTCTCATAACTGAACATGTGGAGAGATGTTCCTTCATCGAGCACAAAGGGAACTGTTGGCAGGGGAAAGTTTTACTCTGTTTCCTCAGTCTGTTTCATAGTTCCGATTTGAAGTTCCTGAGATTTCACTGTAAAAACGATTTGAAGCTTTTGCCTCCCCATATATAAGTATGGTGTGTAGATTACAACCTAAAAGAAACTTTGTGTTCCCAACAAGCTAGGTGAAGGACGGCTTTGAAACACACTTTTCTCTCAGAACTGAGCATGTGGAGAGACGTTCGTTCATCGAGCACAAATGGAACGGTTTGCAGGAGAAATTTTTACTCTGATTTCTCAGTCTGTTTCCTAGTGCCGTTTTGAATTTCCTGCGGTTTTCACTGTAAAACCGAGTTGGAGATTGTGCCTCCCCATATACATGTATGGAGTGAAGTTTGCAAATGAAAAGAACCTTTGTGTTCCCAACAAGCAGTGTGAAGGACGGCTTTCACACAAACTTATCTCTCAGAACTGAGCATGTTGAGAGACGTTCGTTCATCGAGCACAAACGGAACAGGTTGCAGGAGAAATTTTTACTCTGATTTCTCAGTCTGTTTCTTAATGCTGGATTGAATTTCCTGCAGTTTTCACTGTGAAATCGTGTTGGAGCTTGGGGGTCCTGCATAAATATTTGTAGTGTAGTTTGCAACTGAAAAGAAACTTTCTGTTTGCAACAAGCTATTTGAAGGACGGCTTTCACACACACTTATCTCTCAGAACTTAGCATGTGGAAAGACGTTCGTTCATCGAGCACAAACGGAAAGGGTTGCAGGGGAAATTTTTATTCTGGTTTCTCAGTCTGTTTCCTATTGCCGCTTTGAATTTCCTGCAGGTTTCACTGTAAAATCGAGTTGGAGATTCTGCCTTCTCATATATATTTATGGAATGTTGTTTGCAAATGAAAAGAAACTTTGTGTTCGCAACAAGCTAGATGAAGGGCGGCTTTCACACACAATTATCTCTCAGAACTGAGCATGTGGAGAGACGTTCGTTCATCGAGCACAAATGGAACGGATTGCAGGAGAAATTTTTACTCTGTTTTCTCAGTCTGTTTCCTAGTGCCGCTTTGAATTTCCTGCCGTTTTCACTTTAAATCAGAGTTGGAGTTTCTGCCTCCCCATATATATGTATGGACTGAAGTTTGCAACTGAAAACAACCTTTGTGTTCCCAACAAGCTATGTGAAGGACGGCTTACACACACACTTACCTTTCAGAACTGAGCATGTGGATTAATGTTCATTCATCTTGCACAAAGGAAAAGGGTTGCAGGGAAAACTATTACTCTGGTTTCTCAGTCTGTTTCCTACTGCCGTTTTGAAGTTCCTTAGTTTTCACTGTAAAACCGAGTTGGAGCTTGTGCCCGCCATATATATGTATGGAGTGTAGTTTGCAACCTAAAAGAAACTTAGTGATCCCAACAAGCTGGCTGAAGGACGGCTTTCACACACCCTTACCTTTCAAAACTGTGCATGTGTAGAGACGTTCATTCATGTAGCAAAAAGGGAATGGTTTTCAGGAGAAACATTTACTCTGGGTTTTCTGTCTGTTTCCTACTGACGTTTTGAAGTTCCTGAGTTTTCACTATAAAACCGAGTTGGAGCTTGTGCCTCCCCATATTTATGTATGGATTATAGTTTGCAATCAAAAAGAAAGATTGTGTTCCCAACAATCTAGGTGAAGGACGGTTTCCAAACACAATTATCTCTCAGAACTGAGCATGTGCAGATATTTTCGTTGATCTTGCACAAATGGAACGGGTTGCAGGACAAACTTTTACTCTGATTTCTCATTCTGTTTCTTAGTGCTGGATTGAATTTCCTGCAGTTTTCACTGTAAAATCGTATTGGAGCTTCTGCCTCCCCATATAAGTGTATGGAGTGTAGTTTGCAACTGAAAAGAAACTTTGTGTTCCCAACAAGCTAGTTGAAGGACTGCTTTCACACACACTTATTTCTCAGAACTGAGCTTGTGGAGAGACGTTCGTTCATCTAGCACAAATTGAACACGTTGAAGTGGAAACTTTTATTCTGCTTTCTCAGTCCGTTTCCTAGTGCAGGTTTGAAAATCCTGCAGTTTTCACTGTAAAACCGAGTTGGAGATTGTGCCTCCACTTATATATGTATGGATTATAGTTTGCAAATGAAAAGAAACTTTGTGTTCCATACAAGATAGGTGAAGGACGGCTTTCACACACACTTATCTTTCAGAACTGACCATGTGGATAGACGTTCGTTCATGTAGCACAAAGGGAACGGGTTGCAGGAGAAAATTTTTACTCTGGTTTCTCAGTCTGTTTCCTACTGCCGTTTTGATGTTCCTGCAGGTTTCACTGTAAAACCGAGATGGAGCTTCTGTCTTCCTATATATAAGTATGGAATGTAGTTTTCAACTGAAAAGAAACTTTGTGTTCCCAAACAAGCTAGGTGGAGGACGGCTTTCACACCCACTTATCTCTCAGAACACAGCATGTGGAGAGACGTTCTTTCATCAAGCACAAAAGGGAAGGTTTGCAGGGGAAATTTTACTCTGATTTCTCAGTCAGTTTCCTAAAGCCGGTTTGATTATCCTGCAGTTTTCACTGTATAAACGATTTGGAGCTTGGGGCTCCCCATATATATGTTTTGAGTGTAGTTTGCAAATGAAAAGAATCTTTGTGTTCGCAACAAGCTAGGTGAAGTATGGCTTTCACACTCACTTACCTCTCATAACTGAGCACGTGTAGAGAATTTCGTTCATCGAGCACAAAGGGAAAGTTTTGCGGGGAAACTTTTACTCTGGTTTCTCAGTGTGTTTCCTAGTGCTGGTTTGATATTACTGCAGGTTTCACTGTAAAATCGAGTTGGAGATTGTGCCTCCCCATATATATTTATGGAGTGTAGTTTGCAAATGAAAAGAATCTTTGTGTTCCCATCAAGCTAGGTGATGGACGGTTGCACTCACTTATATCTCAGAATTGAGCATGTGAAGAGACGTTTGTTCATGTAGCACAAAGGGAACGGGTTGCTGGTGAAACTTTTACTCTGGTTTCTCAGTCTGTTTCCCAATTTCGGTTTGAAGTTCCTGCAGTAGTCACTGTAAAACCGAGATGGAGCTTCTGTCTTCCTATATATAAGTATGGAATTTAGTTTTCAACTGAAAAGAAACTTTGTGTTCCCAAACAAGCTAGGTGAAGGACGACTTTCACACACACTTATCTCTCAGAACTGAGCATGTGGAGAGACGTTCATTCATCGAGCACAAATGGAACGGTTTGCAGGGGAAACTTACTCTGGTTTCTCAGTCAGTTTCCTAATGCCAGATTTAATTTCCTGCAGTTTTCAAGGTAAAAGCGAGTTGGAGCTTGGGCCTCCCAAATATATATATGGAGTGTAGTTTGCAACTGAAAAGAAACTTTGTGTCCTCAACAAGCTATTTGGAGGTCGGCTTTCACACTGATTTATCTCTCAGAGCTGAGCTTGTGGAGAGATTTTATTTCAACGAGCAAAATAGAATGGTCTGCAGGGGAAACTATTACTCTGATTTCTCAGTCTGCTTCCTACTGCCGATTTGAAGTATCTGAGTTTTCACTGTAAAACCGAGTTGGATCTTGTGCCTCCCCATATATATGTATGGAGTGTAGTTGGCAACTGAAAAGGAACTTTGTGTTCCCAACAAGATAAGTGAAGGACGCCTTACACACACACTTATCTCTCAGAACTGAGCATGCGGAGAGACGTTGGTTCATTGAGCACAAAGTGAACGTTTTGCAGGGGAACATTTTACTCTTGTTTCTCAGTCTGTTTCTTAGTGCTGGATTGAAGTTCCTGCATTTTTCACAGTAAAACCGATTTGGAAATTGTGCCTCTCCATATATATTTATGGAGTGTAGTTTTCAACTGAAAATAATCTTTTTGTTCCCAACAAGCTAGGTGAATGATGGATTTCACACACACTTATCTATCAGAACTGAGCATGTGGAGAAACGTACGTTCATCGAGCACAAATGGAACGGGTTGCAGGAGAAATTTTACTCTGATTTCTCATTCTGTTTCTTAGTGCCTGATTGAATTTCCTGCAGTTTTCACTATAAAATCGTGTAGGAGCTTGGACCTCCCCATATATATTTGTATGGAGTGTAGTTTGCAACTGAAAAATACTTTGTGTTCCCAACAAGCTAGGTGAAGGACTGCTTTCACACACATTTATCTCTCATAACTGAGCATGTGGAGTGACGTTCCTTCATCGAGCACAAAGGGAACTCTTTGCAGGGCAAAGTTTTACTCTGTTTCTCAGTCTGTTTCACAGTTCCGATTTGAAGTTCCTGAGATTTCACTGTAAAAACCAGTTGGAGATTTTGCTTCCCCATATATATGTATGGTGTGTAGATTGCAACCTAAAAGAAACTTTGTGTTCCCAACAAGCTAGGTGAAGGACGGCTTTGAAACACACTTATCTCTCAGAACTGAGCATGTGGAGAGGTGTTCGTTCATCGAGCACAAATGGAACGGTTTGCAGGAGAAATTTTTACTCTGATTTCTCAGTCTGTTTCCTAGTGCCGGTTTGAATTTCCTGCGGTTTTCACTGTAAAACCGAGTTGGAGATTGTGCCTCCCATATATATGTATGGAGTTAAGTTTGCAACTGAAATGAACCTTTGTGTTCCCAACAAGCAGTGTGAAGGACGGCTTTCACACAAACTTATCTCTCAGAACTGAGCATGTGGAGAGACATTCGTTCATCGAGCACAAACGGAACGGGTTGCAGGAGAAATTTTTCCTCTGGTTTCTCAGTCTGTTTCCTAGTGCCGGTTTGAAATTCCTGCGGTTTTCACTGTAAAACCGAGTTAGAGATTGTGCCTCCCCGTATATAATTATGGAGTGTATTTTGCAACTGAAAAGAATCTTTGTGTTCCCAACAATCTAGGTGAAGAACTGCTTTCACACGCAATTACCTTTCAGTAGTGAGCATGTGGAGAGACGTTCGTTCATCGAGCACAAACGGAACAGGACGCAGGAGAAATTTTTACTCTGATTTCTCAGTCTGTTTCTTAGTGCTGGATTGAATTTCCTGCAGTTTTCACTGTGAAATCGTGTTGGAGCTTGGGGTTCCTGCATATATGTTTGCAGTGTTGTTTGCAACTGAAAAGAAACTATGTGTTTGCAACAAGCTATTTGAAGGACGGCTTTCACACACAATTATCTCTCAGAACCGAGCATGTGGAGAGACGTTCGTTCATCGAGCACAAACGGAACGGGTTGCAGGAGAAATTTTTACTCTGGTTTCTCAGTCTGTTTCCTAATGCCGCTTTGAATTTCCTGCAGGTTTCACTGTAAAATCGAGTTGGAGTTTGGGCCTCCTCATATATATTTATGGAGAGTAGTTTGCAAATGAAAACTAACTTTTGTTCCCAACAAACTAGGTGAAGGAAGGCTTTCACACAGAATTATCTCTCAGATCTGAGAATGTTGTGAGACGTTCGTTCATCTAGCACAAACAGAACGGGTTGCAGGAGAAATTTTTACTCTGATTTCTCAGTCTGTTTCCTAGTGCCGGTTTGAATTTCCTGCGGTTTTCACTGTAAAACAGATTTGGAGCTTGTGCCTCCCCATATATATGTATGGAGTGAAGTTTGCAACTTAAAACAACCTTTGTGTTCCCAACAAGCTATGTGAAGGACGGCTTTCACACACACTTACCATTCAGAACTGAGCATGTGGATTAATGTTCATTCATCTAGCACAAAGGAAAAGGGTTGCAGGGAAAACTATTACTCTGGTTTCTCAGTCTGTTTCCTACTGCCGTTTTGAAGTTCCTTAGTTTTCACTGTAAAACCGAGTTGGAGCTTGTGCCTCCCCATATATATGTATGGAGAGTAGTTTGCAACCTAAAAGAAACTTAGTGATCCCAACAAGCTGGCTGAAGGACGGTTTTCACACACAATTACCTTTCAAAAGTGTGCATGTGGAGAGACGTTCGTTCATGTAGCAAAAATGGAACGGTTTTCAGGAGAAACTTTTACTCTGGTTTGTCTGTTTCCTACTGACGTTTTGATGTTCCTGAGTTTTCACTGTAAAACCGAGTTGGAGCTTGTGCCTCCCCATATTTATGTATGGATTATAGTTTGCAATCAAAAAGAAAGTTTGTGTTCCCAACAATCTAGGTGAAGAACGGTTTCCAAACACACTTATCTCTCAGAACTGAGCATGTGGAATGACGTTCGTTCATCTAGCACAAAGGGAACAGGATGCAGGAGACATTTTTACTTTTGTTTCTCAGTCTGCTTCCTAGTGACAGTTGTAATTTCGTGCAGTTTTCACCTTTAAAACGAGTTGGAGCTTGGGCCCCCCAATATATATTTATGGAGTGTAGTTTGCAACTGAAAAGAAACTTTGTGTTCCCAACAAGCTAGGGGAAGGTCGGCTTTCACACACACTTATCTCTCAGAACTGAGCATGTGTAGAGACGTTCGTTCATCTAGCACAAATTGAACACGTTGCAGTGGAAACTTTTATTCTGTTTTCTCAGTCCGTTTCCTAGTGCAGGTTTGAAATTCCTGCAGTTTTCAATGTAAACCCGAGTTGGAGATTGTGCCTCCCCATATATATGTATGGATTATAGTTTGCAAATGAAAAGAAACTTTGTGTTCCATACAAGATAGGTGAAGGACGGCTTTCACACACACTTATATTTCAGAACAGACCATGTGGAGAGACGTTCGTTCATGTAGCACAAGGGGAACGGGTTGCAGGGGAAAATTTTTACTCTGGTTTCTCAGTCTGTTTCCTACTGCCGGTTTGACGTTCCTTAGTTTTACTTTAAAACCGAGATGGAGCTTCTGTCTTCCTATATATAAGTATGGAGAGTAGTTTGTAACTGAAAAAAACTTTGTGTTCCCAACAAGCTACGGGAATGACGGCTTTCACACACACTTATCTCTCAGAACTGAGCATGTGGATAGACGTTCTTTCATCGAGCACAAAAGGAAAGGTTTGCAGGGGAAACTTTTATTCTGATTTCTCAGTCAGTTTCCTAATGCCGGTTTGATTATCCTGCAGTTTTCACTGTAAAACCGATTTGGAGCTTGGGGCTCCCCATATATATGTTTTGAATGTAGTTTGCAACTGAAAAGAAACTTTGTTTTCCCAACAAGCTACGGGAATGACGGCTTTCACACACAATTATCTCTCAGAACTGAGCATGCGGAGAGACGTTGGTTCATCGAGCACAAAGTGAACGTTTTGCAGGGGAATATTTTACTCTTGTTTCTCAGTCTGTTTCTTAGTGCTGGATTGAAGTTCCTGCATTTTTCACAGTAAAACCGATTTGGAAATTGTGCCTCTCCATATATATTTATGGAGTGTAGTTTTCAACTGAAAATAATCTTTTTGTTCCCAACAAGTAGGTGAATGATGGATTTCACACACACTTATCTATCAGAACTGAGCATGTGGAGAGACGTACGTTCATCGAGCACAAATGGAACGGGTTGCAGGAGAAATTTTACTCTGATTTCTCATTCTGTTTCTTAGTGCCTGATTGAATTTCCTGCAGTTTTCACTATAAAATCGTGTAGGAGCTTGGACTTCCCCATATATATTTGTATGGAGTGTAGTTTGCAACTGAAAAATGCTTTGTGTTCCCAACAAGCTAGGTGAAGGGCTGCTTTCACACAAGTTATCTCTCATAACTGAGCATGTGGAGATATGTTCCTTCATCGAGCACATAGGGAACTGTTGACAGGGGAAAGTTTTACTCTGTTTCCTCAGTCTGTTTCATAGTTCCGATTTGAAGTTCCTGAGATTTCTCTGTAAAAACGATTTGAAGCTTTTGCCTCCCCATATATAAGTATGGTGTGTAGATTACAACCTAAAAGAAACTTTGTGTTCCCAACAAGCTAGGTGAAGGACGGCTTTGAAACACAATTTTCTCTCAGAACTGAGCATGTGGAGAGACGTTCGTTCATCGAGCACAAATGGAACGGGTTGCAGGAGAAATTTTTACTCTGATTTCTCAGTCTGTTTCCTAGTGCCGTTTTGAATTTCCTGCGGTTTTCACTGTAAAACCGAGTTGGAGATTGTGCCTCCCCATATATATGTATGGAGTGAAGTTTGCAACTGAAAAGAACCTTTGTGTTCCCAACAAGCAGTGTGAAGGACGGCTTTCACACAAACTTATCTCTCAGAACTGAGCATGTGGAGAGACTTTCGTTCATCGAACACAAACGGAACAGGTTGCAGGAGAAATTTTTACTCTGATTTCTCAGTCTTTTTCTTAATGCTGGATTGAATTTCGTGCAGTTTTCCCTGTGAAATCGTGTTGGAGCTTGGGGGTCCTGCATAAATGTTTGTAGTGTAGTTTGCAACTGAAAAGAAACTTTCTGTTTGCAACAAGCTATTTGAAGGACGGCTTTCACACACACTTATCTCTCAGAACTGAGCATGTGGAGAGACGTTCGTTCATCGAGCACAAATGGAACGGATTGCAGGAGAAATTTTTTCTCTGGTTTCTCAGTCTGTTTCCTAGTGCCGGTTTGAATTTCCTGCCGTTTTCACTGTAAATCAGAGTTGGAGTTTCTGCCTCCCCATATATATGTATGGACTGAAGTTTGCAACTGAAACAACCTTTGTGTTCCCAACAAGCTATGTGAAGGACGGCTTTCACACACACTTACCTTTCAGAACTGAGCATGTGGATTAATGTTCATTCATCTAGCACAAAGGAAAAGGATTGCAGGGAAAACTATTACTCTGGTTTCTCAGTCTGTTTCCTACTGCCGTTTTGAAGTTCCTTAGTTTTCACTGTAAAACCGAGTTGGAGCTTGTGCCCGCCATATATATGTTTGGAGTGTAGTTTGCAACCTAAAAGAAACTTAGTGATCCCAACAAGCTGGCTGAAGGACGGCTTTCACACACACTTACCTTTCAAAACTGTGCATGTGTAGAGACGTTCATTCATGTAGCAAAAATGGAACGGTTTTCAGGAGAAACTTTTACTCTGGGTTCTCTGTCTGTTTCCTGCTGACGTTTTGAACTTCCTGAGTTTTCACTGTAAAACCGAGTTGGAGCTTGTGCCTCCCCATATTTATGTATGGATTATAGTTTGCAATCAAAAAGAAAGATTGTGTTCCCAACAATCTAGGTGCAGGACGGTTTCCAAGCAAAATTATCTCTCAGAACTGAGCATGTGCAGATACTTTCGTTGATCTTGCACAAATGGAACGGGTTGCAGGACAAACTTTTACTCTGATTTCTCATTCTGTTTCTTAGTGCTGGATTGAATTTCCTGCAGTTTTCACTGTAAAATCGTATTGGAGCTTCTGCCTCCCCATATAAGTGTATGGAGTGTAGTTTGCAACTGAAAAGAAACTTTGTGTTCCCAACAAGCTAGTTGAAGGACTGCTTTCACACACACTTATTTCTCAGAACTGAGCATGTGGAGAGACGTTCGTTCATCGAGCACAAAGGGAAAGGTTTCCAGGGGAAACTTTTACTCTTGTATCTCATTCTGCTTCCAAGTGCCAGTTTTAATTTCGTGCAGTTTTCACCTTAAAAACGAGTTGGAGCTTGGGCCTACCAATATATATGTATGGAGTGTAGTTTGCAACTGAAAAGAAACTTTGTGTTCCCAAGAAGCTAGGGGTAAGACGGCTTTCACACACACTTATCTCTCAGAACTGAGCATGTGTAGAGACGTTCGTTCATCTAGCACAAATTGAACACGTTGAAGTGGAAACTTTTATTCTGCTTTCTCAGTCCGTTTCCTAGTGCAGGTTTGAAAATCCTGCAGTTTTCACTGTAAAACCGAGTTGGAGATTGTGCCTCCCCTTATATATGTATGGATTATAGTTTGCAAATGAAAAGAAACTTTGTGTTCCATACAAGATAGGTGAAGGACGGCTTTCACACACACTTATCTTTCAGAACTGACCATGTGGATAGACGTTCGTTCATGTAGCACAAAGGGAACGGGTTGCAGGGGAAAATTTTTACTCTGGTTTCTCCGTCTGTTTCCTACTGCCGTTTTGACGTTCCTGCAGGTTTCACTGTAAAACCGAGATGGAGCTTCTGTCTTCCTATATATAAGTATGGAATGTAGTTTTCAACTGAAAGGAAACTTTGTGTTCCCAAACAAGCTAGGTGGAGGACGGCTTTCACACACACTTATCTCTCAGAACAGAGCATGTGGAGAGACGTTCTTTCATCAAGCACAAAAGGGAAGGTTTGCAGGGGAAATTTTACTCTGATTTCTCAGTCAGTTTCCTAATGCCGGTTTGATTATCCTGCAGTTTTCACTGTATAAACGATTTGGAGCTTGGGGCTCCCCATATATATGTTTTGAGTGTAGTTTGCAACTGAAAAGATTCTTTGTGTTCGCAACAAGCTAGGTGAAGGACGGTTTCACACTCACTTACCTCTCATAACTGAGCACGTGTAGAGAATTTCGTTCATCGAGCACAAAGGGAATGTTTTGCGGGGAAAATTTACTCTGGTTTCTCAGTGTGTTTCCTAGTGCTGGTTTGATATTACTGCAGGTTTCACTGTAAAATCGAGTTGGAGATTGTGCCTCCCCATATATATTTATGGAGTGTAGTTTGCAAATGAAAAGAAACTTTGTGTTCCCATCAAGCTAGGTGATGGATGGTTGCACTCACTTATATCTCAGAAATGAGCATGTGAAGAGACGTTTGTTCATGTAGCACAAAGGAAAGGGGTTGCTGGTGAAACTTTTACTCTGGTTTCTCAGTCTGTTTCCCAATTTCAGTTTGAAGTTCCTGCAGTAGTCACTGTAAAACCGAGATGGAGCTTCTGTCTTCCTATATATAAGTATGGAATTTAGTTTTCAACTGAAAAGAAACTTTGTGTTCCCAAACAAGCTAGGTGAAGGACGACTTTCACACACACTTATCTCTCAGAACTGAGCATGTGGAGAGACGTTCGTTCATCGAGCACAAATGGAACGGTTTGCAGGGGAAACTTACTCTGGTTTCTCAGTCAGTTTCCTAATGCCAGATTTAATTTCCTGCAGTTTTCAAGGTAAAAGCGAGTTGGAGCTTGGGCCTCCCAAATATATATATGGAGTGTAGTTTGCAACTGAAAAGAAACTTTGTGTCCTCAACAAGCTATTTGGAGGTCGGCTTTCACACTGATTTATCTCTCAGAGCTGAGCTTGTGGAGAGACTTTATTTCAACGAGCAAAATAGGAACGGTTTGCAGGGGAAACTATTACTCTGATTTCTCAGTCTGCTTCCTACTGCCGATTTGAAGTATCTGAGTTTTCACTGTAAAACCGAGTTGGATCTTGTGCCTCCCCATATATATGTATGGAGTGTAGTTTGCAAATTTAAATAAACTCTGTGTTCCCAACAAGCTAAGTGAAGGACGGCTATTACACACACACTTATCACTCAGAAATAAGCATGTGGAGAGACGTTCGTTCATCTAGCACAAAGGGAACGGGTTGCAAGAGAAATTTTTACTCTGGTTTCTCTGTCTGTTTCCTAGTGCCGGTTTGAAATTCCTGAAGATTTGAGTGTAAAACCGAGTTGGAGCTTGTGCCTCCCCATATATATGTATGGATTGTAGTTTCCGCTTGTAAAGAAAATTTGTTTTCCCAACAAGCTAGGTGAAGGAAGGTTTTCACAAACACTTAACTTTCAGAATTGAGCATGTGGAGAGACGTTCGTTCATCTAGCACAAAGTGAATGGTTTGCAGGAGCATATTTTACACTGGTTTCTCAGTCTGTTTCCTAGTTCAGGTTTAAAGTTCCTGCACTTTTCACAGTAAAACCTATTTTGAGACTGTGTCTCCCCATATATATGTATGGAGTGTACTTTTCAACTGAAAAGACCTTTGTATTCCCAACAAGATAGGTGAAGTATGGCTTTCAAACACACTTATCTCTCAGAACTGAGCATGTGGAGAGATGTTCGTTCATATAGCAGAAAGGGAATATGTTGCAGCAGAAATTATTACTCTGGTTTCTAAGTTTGTTTCCTAGTGCCTCTATGAATTTCCTTCAGTTTTCACTATAAAACCGAGTTGGAGCTTGTGCCTCCATATATATATGTATGGATTGTAGTTTGCAACCTAAAAGAAACTTTGTGTTCCCAACATGCTAGGTGAAGGATGGCTTTCACACACAGTTATCTCTCAGAATTGAGCATTTAGAGAGACGTTCGTTCATCTCGCACAAAGAGAACGGGTTGCAGGAGAAATTATTACTGTGGTTTCTCAGTCTGTTTCCTAGTGCCAGTTTGAAGTTCCTGCACTTTTCACTGTAAAACCGAGGTGGAGATGGTGCCTCCCCTTATGTATGTATGAAGAATAGTTTGCAACTGAAAGAACATTTTTTTTCCCAAAAAGCTAGTTCAAGGATTGCTTTCACACACACTTATCTCTCAGAACTGAGCATGTGAAGTTAAGTTCTTTCATCTAGCACAAAGGGAACGGGTTGCAGGAGAAATTTTAACTCTGGTTTCTCAGTCTGTTTCCTTTTGCCGGTTTGAAGTTCCTGCAGTTTTCACTGTAAAACCGATTTGGAGCTTGTGCTTCCCCATATATAATATGGAGTGTAGTTTGCAACTGAAACGAAACTATGTGTTCGCAACAAGCTAGGTGAAGGACGGCATTCACACATACTTATCTCTCAGAACTGAGCATGTGGAGAGATGTTCGTTCAACTACCACAAAGGGTACGGTTTGCAGGTGAATCTTATGCTCTGGTTTCTCAGTCAGTTTCCTAATGCCGGTTTGAAATTCCTGAAGTTTTCACTGTAAAACCGAGTAGGATATTGTGCCTCCTCATATATATGTATGGAGTGTAGTTTGCAACTGTAAAGAAACTTTGTGTTCCCAACAAGCTTGTTGAAGGTCGGTTTTCACTCACACTTACTTTTCAGAAATGAGCATGTGGAGAGACTTTTGTTTATCTAGCACAAAGTGAAAGGGTTGCAGGTCAAACTTTTACTCTGTTTTCTCAGTCTCTTTCCTAATTCCGTTTTGACGTTCCTGCAGTTTTCACTGTAAAACCGAGTTGGAGCTTGGCCCTCCACATATATATGTATGGAAGGTAGTTTGCAACTGAAAAGAAACTTTGTGCTCCCAACAAGCTAGGTGAAGGATGGCTTTCACACACACTTATCTCTCAGATCTGGGCATGCGGAGAGACGTTCGTTCATCGAGCACAAATGGAACGGTTTGCAGGGTAAACTTTTACTCTGGTGTTCAGTCAGTTTCCTAATGCCTGATAGAAGTTCATACAGTTTTCACGGTAAAAGCGAGTTGGAGCTTGGGTCTCCCAAATATATATATGGAGTGTAGTTTGCAACTGAAAAGAAACTTTGTGTTCTCAAAAAGCTTGTTGTAGGTCGTCTTTCACACTGATTTATCTCTCAAAGCTGAGGTTGTCGAGAGACTTTCGTTCAACTAGCACAAATGGAACGGATTGCAGGGGAAACTATTACTCTGGATTCTCAGTCTGTTTCCTAGTGCTGGTTTGAATTTCCTGCAGTTTTGACTGTAAAACCGAGTTGGAGTTTGTGCCTCACCATATATATGTATAGAGTGTACTATTCAATTGAAAAGAACTTTGTAATCCCAACAAGATAGGTGAAGTACGGCTTTCACACACACTTATCTCTCAGAACTGAGCATGTGGAGAGACGATCGTTCATATAGCAGAAAGGGAAATGTTTGCAGGAGAAATTTTTACTCTGGTTCTCAGTTTGTTTCCTAGCGCCTCTTTGAATTTCCTCCAGTTTTCACTGTAAAATCGAGTTGGAGCTTGTGCCTCCCCATATATATGTATGGAGTGTAGTTTGCAACTGAAAAAAACTTTGTGTTCCCTACAAGCTAGGGGAACGACGGCTTACTCACACACTTATCTCTCAGAACTGAGCACGTGTAGAGACATTCGTTCATCTAGCACAAATTGAACGCATTGCAGTTGAAACTTTTATTCTGTTTTCTCAGTCCGTTTCCTAGTGCCTGTTTGAATTTCCTGCAATTTTGACTGTAAAATCGAGTTGGAGCTTGTGCCTCCCAATATATATGTATGGATTATTGTTTGCAACTGAAAAGAAACTTGGTGTTCCCAAAAAGATAAGTGAAGGACGGCTTTCACACACACTTGTCTCTCAGATCTGAGCATGTGGAGAGACGTTCGTTCATCTAGCACAAAGGTAACGTGTTGCAGGAGAAATTTTACTCTTGTTTCTCAGTCTTTTTCCTAGTGCCTGTTTGAATTTCCTGCAATTTTGACTGTAAAATCGAGTTGGAGCTTGTCCCTCCCCATATATATGTATGGAGTATAGTTTCCACTTGAAAAGAAACTTTGTGTTCCCAACAACCTAGTTGAAGGAAGGCTTTCACACACAGTTATCTTTCAGAAATGAGCATTTAGAGAGACTTTCGTTCATCTCACACAAATAGAACGGGTTACAGGACAAACTTTTACTGTGGTTTCTCAGTCTGTTTCCTAGTGCCGGTTTGAATTTCCTGCAGGTTTCACTGTAAAACTGAGGTGGAGATGGTGCCTCCCCTTATGTATGTATGAAGAATAGTTTGCAACTGAAAGAATCTTTTTGTTCCCAAAAAGCTAGTTGAAGGATTGCTTTCACACACACTTATCTCTGAACTGAGCATTTGAAGTTAAGTTCTTTCATCTAGCACAAAGAGAACGGGTTGCAGGAGAAATTTTAACTCTGATTTCTCAGTCTGTTTCCTTTTCCCGGTTTGAAGTTCCTGCAGTTTTCACTGTAAAACCGATTTGGAGCTTGTGCTTCCCCATATATAATATGGAGTGTAGTTTGCAACTGAAACGAAACTATGTGTTCGCAACAAGCTAGGTGAAGGACGGCATTCACACACACTTATCTCTCAGAACTGAGCATGTGGAGAGACGTACGTTCATCTAGCACAAAGGGAATGGTTTGTAGGAGAAACTTTTTCTCTGGATTTTCAGTCTGTTTCTTACTGCTGGATTGAAGTTCCTGCATTTTTTACTGTAAAACCGAGTTGGAGCTTGGGCCTCCCCATATATATGTATGGATTGTAGATTGCAACTGAAAAAAAACTTTGTGTTCGCAACAATCTATGTGAAGGACGGCTTTCACACACACTTATCTCTCAGAACTGAGCATGTGGAGAGACGTTCGTTCAACTAGCACTAAGGGTACTGTTTGCAGGTGAAACTTATGCTCTGAATTCTCAGTCAATTTCCTAATGCCGGTTTGAAATTCCTGATGTTTTCACTGTAAAACGGAGTTGCAGATTGTGCCTACCCATATATATGTATGGAGAGTGTATTTTGCAACTGTAAAGAAACATTTTGTTTCCAACAATATTGTTGAAGGACGGTTTTCATTCACACTTACCTTTCAGAACTGAGCATGTGGAGAGACGTTCATTTATCTAGCACAAAGTGAAAGGGTTGCAGATCAAACTTTTACTCTGTTTTCTCAGTCTGTTTCCTAATTCCGTTTTGACGTTCCTGCAGTTTTCACTGTAAAACCGAGTTGGAGCTTGGGCCTCCACATATATATTTATGGAATGTAGCTTGCAAATGAAAAGAAACTTTGTGTTTCCAACAAGCTAGGTGAAGGACGGTTTTCACACACACTTATCTCTCAGATCTGGGCATGCGGAGAGACGTTCGTTCATCGAGCACAAATGGAACGGTTTGCAGGTGAAACTTTTACTCTGGATTTCAGTCAGTTTCCTAATGCCAGAGAGAAGTTCCCACAGTTTTCACGGTAAAAGCGAGTTGGAGCTTGGGCCTCCACATATATATTTATGGAATGTAGCTTGCAACTGAAAAGAAACTTTGTGTTCCCAACAAGCTAGGTGAAGGACGGATTTCACACCATTTATCTCTCAGAACTGAGCATGTGGAGAAACGTTCGTTCAGGTAGCACAAAGGGAACGGGTTGCAGGAGATATTTTTACTCTGGTTTCTAAGTTTGTTTCCTAGTGCCGGATTGAAGTTCCTGAGTTTTCACAGTAAAACTGAGTTGGAGCTTGTGCCTCCCCATATATATGTATGGAATGTAGTTTGCAACTGAAAAAAACTTTTTGTTCCCAACAAGCAAGTTGAAGGACGGCTTTCACACACACTTACCTTTCAGAAATGAGCATGTGGAGAGACGTTCGATCATCTACCACACATGGAACCGCTTGAAGGGGAAAATATTAATTTGGGTTCTCAGTCTGTTTCCTACTGCCGATTTGAAGTTCCTTCAGTTTTCACTGTAAAACCGAGTTGGAGCTTGTGCCTCCCCATATATATGTATGAAGTGTAATTAGCAACCTTAAAGATACTTTGTGTTCCAAAAAGTTAGGTGAAAGACGGCTTTCACACACACTTATCTCTCAGAACTGAGCATGTGGAGAGACAATCGTTCATCTAGCACCAAGGGAACGGGTTGCAGTAGAAATTTTTACTCTTGTTTCTCAGACTGTTTCCTAGTGCCTGTTTGAATTTCCTGCCTTTTTAACTCTAAAACCGTGTTGGTGCTTGTGCCACCCTTATATATGTATGGAGTGTAGTTTGCAACTGTAAAGAAACTTTGTGTTCCCAAAAAGCTAGTTGAAGGACGGCTTTCACACACACATTCCTTTCAGAACATTTCATGTGGAGAGACGTTCGTTCATCTAGCACAATTTGAACGGGTTGCAGGGGAATCTTATACTCTGGTTTCTCAGTCTATTTCCTAGTGCAGTTTTGAAGTTCCTGCAGTTTTCACTGTGAAACAGAGTTGGAGATTGTGCCTCACATATATATGTATGGAGTGTACATTTCAACTGAAAAAAAGTTTGTGTTCACAACAAGCTAGTTGAAGACGGCTTTCACACACTTATCATTAAGAACTGAGGATGTGGAGAAATGTTCGTTCATGTAGCGCAAAGGAAATGTTTGCAGGAGAAACATTTACTCAGGTTTCTCAGTCTGTTTCCTAGTGCCGGTTTGAAGTTCCTGAGTTTTCACCGTTAAACCGAGTTGGAGCTTGTGCCTCCCCATATATATGTAACGAGTGTAGTTTGCAACATTAAAGAAAATTTGTATATCCAGCATGCTAGGTGAAGGACGGCTTTCACATACACTAATCTCTCAGAACTGAGCATGTGGAGAGCCGTTCGTTCATTTAGCAAAAAGGGAACGGGTTGTAGGAGAAATTTTTACCCTGGTTTCTCAGTCTGTTTAGTAGTGCCGGTTTGATTTTCCTGCAGATTTCACTATAAAACCGAGTTGGAGATTGTGCCTCCCGTATATATGTATGGAATGTATTTTCAACTGAAAACATACCTGTGTTCCCAACAAGATAGGTGAAGGACGACTTTCAAACACACTTATCTCTCAGAATTGAGCATGTGGAGAGACGTTCGTTCATGTAGCAAAAAGGGAACGGGTTACAGGGGAAACTATTATTTTGGTTTCTCAGTCTGTTTCCAACTGCCGATTTGAAATTCCTGAGTTTTCACTGTAAAACCGAGTTTGAACTTGTACCTCCATTTATATATGTATGGAGTGTAGTTTGCAACCTAAAAGAAACTTTGTGTTCCCAACAAGCTAGGTGAAGGACGGCTTTCACACACAGTTATCTCTCAGAACTGAGCATTTGGAGAGACGTTCGTTCATCTAGCACAAAGAGAACGGTTTAGAGGGGTAACTATTACTCTGGTTTCTCAGTCTGTTTCCGAGTGCCGGTTTGAAGTTACTGCAGTTTTCACTGTAAAACCGAATTGGAGCTTGTGCCCCCCATATATATGTATGATGAATAGTTTGCAACTTAAAAGAAACTTTTTGTTCCCAAAAAGCTAGTTGAAGGATTGCTTTCACACACACTTATCTCTCAGAACTAAGCATGTGGGTATACATTCTTTCATCTAGCTCAAAGAGAACGGGTTGCAGGAGCAACTTTTACTCTGGTTTATCTGTCACTTTCCTAATGCCGGTTTGAAGTTCCTGCAATTTTCACTGTTAAAACATTGTGGAGCTTATGCCTCCCCATATACATATATAGAGTGTAATTAGCAGCCTAAAAGATACTTTGTGTTACAAAGAAGCTAGGTGAAGGACGGCTTTCACACACACTTATCTCTCAGAGCTGATCATGTGGAGAGACGTTCGTTCATTTAGCACAAAGGGAACAGTGGCAGGAGAAATTTTTACATTGGTTTCTCAGTCTGTTTCCTACTACCGATTTGAAGTTCCTGCAGTTTTCACTGTAATATCGAGTTGCAGCTTGTGCCTCTCCATATATATTTATGGACTGTAGTTTGCAACTGAAAAGAAACTTTGTGTTCCCATAAAGATAGGTGAAGGACGGCTTTCACACACACTTATCTCTGAAAACTTAGCATGTGGTGAGACGTTCGTTCATCTAGCACAATGTGAACGGGTTGCAGGGGAAAATTTTACTCTGGTTTCTCAGTCTGTTTCCTAGTGCTGGTTTGAATTTCCTGCGGATTTCACTGTAAAACAGAGTTGGAGCTTGTGCCTCCCCATATATATATATGGAGTGTAGTTTGCAACTGAAAATAAACTATATGTTCCCAACAAGCTAGTTGAAGTAAGGCTTTCACACGCACTTATCTCTCAGGACTGAGCATGTGGAGAGACTTTCGTTCATCTAGCACAAAATGAAAGTGATGCAAGGACACTGTTTCTCTTGTTTCTCAGTCTATTTACTAGTGCAGGTTTTAAGTTCCTGCAGTTTTCACTGTAAAATCGAGTTGGAGCTTGTGCCTCTTCATAAATATTTATGGAGTGTAGATTGCAACTGAAAAAAATCTTTTTGTTCCCAACAAGCTAGATGAAAGGCAGCTTTCACACACACTTATCTTTCAGAACTGAGCATGTGGAGAGAAGTTCGTTCATCAAGCACAAAGGGAACTTGTTGCAGTAGAAACTATTTCTCTGGTTTCTCAGTCTGTTTCCTAATGCCGTTTTGAAGTTCCTGAATTTTTAGAGTAAAATCGATTTGGAGCTTGTGCCTCCCCATATATATATATGGATTGCAGTTAGCAACCTAAAAGAAACTTTGTGTTCCCAAAAAGCTAAGTGAAGGACGGCTTTCACACACACTTATCTCTCAGAACTGAGCATGTGGAGAGACATTCGTTCATTTAGCACAAATTGAACGGGTTGCAGGGGAAACTTATACTCTGATTTCTGTCACTTTCTTAATGCCGCTTTGAAATTCCTGCATTTTTTACTGTAAAACCAAGTTGGAGCTTGTGCAACACCATATATATGTAAGGAGTGTAGTATGCAACTGAAAAGAAACTTTGTGTTCGCAACAAGCAAGGTGAAGGACGGCTTTAACACACACATATCTCTCAGAACTGAGCATGTGGAGAGACGTTCGTTCATCTAGCACAAAGGGAACCAGTTGCAGGTGAAACTTATACTCTGATTTCTCAGTCACTTTCCTAATGCCGGTTTGAAATTCCTGCATTTTTCACAGTAAAACCGAGTTGGAACTTGTGCCTCACCATATATACATATGGAGTGTCGATTGCAACTAAAAACATACTTTGTTTTCACAACAAGCTAGGTAAAGGATGGCTATCACACACATTTCTCTCTCATAACAGAGCCTGTGGAGAGACGTTCGTTCACCTAACACAAATGGAACGGGATGCAGGAGAAACTATTACTCTGGTTTCTCAGTCTGTTTCCTAGTGCCGGGTTGAAGTTCCTGAAGTTTTCACTGTAAAATCGAGTTGGAGATTGTGCCTCCCATATATATGTATGGAATGTAATTTGCAACTGTAAAGAAACTTTGTGTTTCCAACAAGCTAATTGAAGGACGGCTTTCACTCACACTTACGTTTCAGAACTGAGCATATGGAGAGACGTTCATTTATCTAGCAGAAATTGAAATATATGAAGGTGAAACTTTTTCTCTGGTTTCTCAGTCTGTTTCCTAATTCCGGTTTGAACTTCCTGCAATTTTCACTGTAAAACCGAGTTGGAACTTGGGCCCCCCATATATATGTATGGAGTGTAGTTTGCAACAGAAAAGAAACTTTGTGTTCCCAACAAGAAATGTGAAGGACGGATATCACACACACTTACCTCTCAGAACTGAGCATGTGGAGAGACGTTCGTTCATCTAGCACAAAGGGAAAGGTCTGCAGGGGAAACTATTTCTCTGATTTCTCAGTATGTTTCCTACTTCCGATTTGAAGTTGCTGAGTTTTCACTGTAAAACCGCTTAGGAGCTCGTGCCTCTTTATATATATGCATGGAGTGTAGTTAGCAACCTAAAAGAATCTGTGTTCCCATCAAGCTAGTTGAAGGAAGGCTTTCACACACACTTATCTCTCAGAACTGAGCATGTGGAGAGACGTTTGTTCATCTGGCACAAAGTGAACGTGTTGCAAGGACACTTTTTCTCTTTTTTCTCAGACTGTTTCCTAGTGCCGGTTTGAAGTTCCTGCAGTTTTCATTGTAAAACCGAGATGGAGCTTGCGCCTTCCTATATATATGTATGGAATGTAGTTGGCAACTGAAAAGAAACTTTGTGTTTAAAAAACCTAGTTTAAGGACTGCTTTCACACACACTTATCTTTCAGAAATGAGCATGTGGAGAGACGTTCGTTCATCTAGCACAAAATGTGAGGGTTTCAGGAGAAACTTTTACTCTGGTTTCTCAGTTTGTTTCCTAGTGCCGGGTTGAAGTTCCTGCAGTTTTAACTGTAAAAGTTAGTTGGAGCTTGTGCTTCACCTTATATATGTATGGATAGTACTAACAACCTAAAAGATACTTTGTGTTCCAAAGAAGCTAGGTGAAGCAGGCCTTTCACACACACTTATCTCTCAGAACTGAGCATGTGGAGAGACTTTCGTTCATCTATCATCAAGGGAATGGGTTGCAGGAGAAATTTTTACTCTTTTTTCTCAGTCTGTTTCTTAATACCTGATTGAAGTACCTAAGTTTTCACTGTAAAATCGAGTTGGAACTTGTACCTCCATATATATGTGTATGGAGTGTTGTTTGCAACCTAAAGAAACTTTGTGTTCCCAACTAGCTAGTTGAAGGACAGCTTTCACTCACAGTTATCTCTCAGAACAGAGCATTTGGAGAGACGTTCGTTCATGTTACACAAAGAGAACGCGTTGCAGGATAAACTTTTACTCTGGTTTTTCAGTTTGTTTTCTTGTGCCGGTTTGAAGTTCCTGCATTTTTCACTATAAAACCGAGGTGAAGATGGTGCCTCCCAATATATATGTATGAAGAATAGTTTGCAAATGAAAGAACCTTTTTGTTCCCAAAAAGCTAGTTGAAGAATTGCTTTCACACACATTTATCTCTCAGAACTGAGCATGTGAAGAGACCTTCTTTCATCTAGCACAAAGAGAATGGGTTGCAGAAAAAACTTTTACTCTGGTTCCTCTGTCAGTTTCCTAATGCCGATTTGAAGTTCCAGGAATTTTCACAGTTAAACCGTATTGGAGCTTGTGATTCCCCATATACATATATGGAGTGTAATTAGCAACCTAAAAGATACTTTGTGTTGCAAACAACCTAGGTGAAGGATGGCTTTCACACACACTTATCTCTCAGAAATGAGCATGTGGAGAGACGTTCGTTCATCTAGCACATATGGAACGGTGGCAGGAGAAATTTTTACTTTGGTTTCTCCATCTGTTTCCTACCGCCGATTTGAAGTTCCTGCAGTTTTCACTGTAAAATCGAGTTGCAGCTTTTACCTCTCCATATATATTTATGGATTGTAGTTTCCAACAGAAAAGAGATTTTGTGTTCCCAACAAGAAATATGAAGGACGGCTATCGCACACACTTATCTCTCAGAACTGAGCATGTGGAGAGACGTTCGTTCATCTAGCACAAAGGGAACGGTTTGCAGGGAAATTTTTACTCTGGTTCCTCTGTCTGTTTCCTAGTGCCGGTTTGAATTTCCTGCCGTTTTCACTGTAAAACCGAGTTGGAGCTTGTGCCTTACCATATAAATGTATGGAGTGTAGTTTGCCACTGAAAAGAACCTTTGTGTTTCCAACAAGCTAGGTGAAGGACGGCTTTCACACTCACTTATCTCTCTGAGCTGAGCATGTGGAGAGACGTTCGTTCATCTAGCACAAAGGGAAAGGGTTGGAGGGAAACTATTACTCTGGTTTCTCAGTCTGTTCCCTACTGCCTATTTGAAATTCCTGAGTTTTCACTTTAAAACCGAGTTGGAGCTTGTGCCTCCCCATATATATGTATGGAGTGTAGTTTGCAATCTTAAAGAAACTTTGTGTTCCCAACAAGCTAGGTGAAGGACGGCTTTCACTCACACTTATCTCTAAGAACTGAGCATGTGTAGAGACGTTCATTCATCTAGCACAAAGGGAAAGGCTTGGAGTAGAAACTTTTACGCTTGTTTCTCAGTCTGTTTCCTAGTGCCAGTTTGAAGTTCGTTCAGTTTTCACTATTAAACCCAGAGGGAGTTTGTACCTCCCCTTATATATGTATGGAGTGTTGTTTGCAAATGAAAAGAATTTTGTGTTCCCAACAAGCTAGGTTAAGTACGGCTTTCACACACACTTATCTCTCAGAACTGAGCATGTGGAGACACGTTCGTTCATCGAGCAAAAAGGGAACATGTTGCAGGAGAAACATTTACTCTGCTTACTCATTCTGCTTCCGAGAGCCGATTTGGTGTTCCTGCAGTTTTCACTGTAAAAGCGACTTGTAGCTTCTACCGCCCCATATACATGTTTGAATTGTAGTTTGCCACCTAAAAGAAACTTAGATTTCCCAAGCAGCTAGGTGAAGTTCGGCTTTCACACACACTTATCTCTCAGAACTGAGCATGTGGAGAGACGTTCATTCATTTAGGCACAAAAGGAACTGTTTGCAGGAGAAAATTTTACTCCGGTTTCTCAGTATGTTTCCTAGTGCCGGTTTGAAGTTCCTGCAGTTTTCACTGTAAAAACGTGTTGGAGCTGTGCCCCCACATATGTATCTATGGATTGTAGTTGGCAACTGAAAAGAAACTTCGTGTTCCCAACAAGTTAGGTGAAGGACGGCTTCACAAACAATTATCTCTCAGAACTGAGCATGTGGAGAGACGTTCCTTCATCTAGCACCATGTGAACGAGTTGCAGGGTTAACTTTTACTCTGATTTCTCAGTCTGTTTCCTAGTGCCAGTTTATAAGTTCCTGCATTTTTCACTGTAAAACCGAGATGGAGCTTGCGCCTTCCTATATATATGTATGGAATGTAGTTTGCAACTGAAAAGAAACTTTGTGTTCACAAAACCTAGTTTAAGGCCGGCTTTCACACACAATTTTCTCTCAGAACTGAGCATGTGGAGGGACGTTCGTTCATCGAGCACAAAGGAACGGTTTTCAGGAAAAACTTTTACTCTTGTTTCTCAGTCTGTTTCCTAATGCCGGTTTGAAGTTCCTGCAGTTTTCACTGTAAAACCGCGTAGGAGCTTGTGCCTCTATATATATATACATGGACTGTAGTTTGCAACCTAAAAGAAACTTTGTGTTCCCAACCAGCTAGGTGAAGGACGGCTTTCACACACACATATCTCTCAGAACTGAGCATTTGGAGAGACGTTCGTTCATCTAGCAAAAAGAGAGCGGGTTGCAGGAGAAATTTTACTCTAGTTTCTCAGTCTGTTTCTTAGTGGCAGTTTATAAGTTCCTGCATTTTTCACTGTAAAACCGAGTTGGAGCTTGTGCCCCCCATATATATGTTTGGAGTGAAGTTTGCAATGGAAAAGAAACATTGAGTTCCCAACAAGCTATGTGAAGGACAGCTTTCACTCACAGTTATCTCTCAGAAATGAGCAAGTGGAGAGACGTTCGTTCATCTAGCTCAAATGGATCGGGATGCATGAGAAATTTTTCCTCTAGTTTCTCAGTCAGTTTCCTAATGCCGGTTTGAAGTTCCTGCAGTTTTCACTGTAAAAGCGACTTGTAGCTTCTACCGCCACATATACATGTATGAATTGTAGTTTGCCACCTAAAAGAAACTTAGATTTCCCAAGCAGCTAGGTGAAGTTCGGCTTTCACACACACTTATCTCTCGGAACTAAGCATGTGGAGAGACGTTCGTTCATCTAGCAAAAAGGTAACGGTTGAAGGAAGAATTTTTACTCTGGTTTCTCAGTCTGTTTCCTAGTGCCGGTTTGCAGTTCCTGCCGTTTTCACTGTAAAACCGAGTTGGAGCTTGTGCCTTCCCGTATATATGTATGGAGTGTAATTTGCAACTGAAAATAAACTTTGTGTTTCCAACAAGCTAGGTGAAGGACGGCTTTCACACTCACTTATCTCTCTGAGCTGAGCATATGGAGAGACGTTCGTTCAACTAGCACAAAGGGAACGGGTTGCAGGAGAAACTTTTACTGTGTTATCTCAGTCTGTTTCCTAGTGCCAGTTTGAAATTCCTGCAGTTTTCACTGTAAAACCGAGTTGGAGCTTGTGCCTCCCCATATATATGTATGTTATGTACTTTGCAATGGAAAATAATCATTGATTTCCCAACAAGCTATGTGAAGGACGGCTTTCACTCACAGTTATCTCTCAGAAATGAGCAAGTGGAAAGACGTTCGTTCATCTAGCTCAAATGGAACGGGATGCATGAGAAACTTTTACACTGGTTTCTCAGTCAGTTTCCTAATGACGGTTTGAAGTTCCTGCAGTTTTCACTGTTAAACCGTGTTTGAGATTGTGCCTCCCCATATACATATATGGAGTGTAATTAGCAACCTAAAAGATACTTTGTGTTCCAAAGAAGGTAGGTCAAGGACGGCTTTCACACAGACTTATCTCTCAGAACTGAGCATGTGGAGAGACTTTCGTTCATCTAGTACAAAATGAACGGTTGCAGGAGAAATTTTTACTCTGGTTTCTCAGACTGTTTCCTAGTCCAGTATGAATTTCCTGCAGTTTTCTCTGTAAAACAGATTTGGAGCTTGTGCCTCCCCATGTATATGTATGGAGTGTAGTTTGCAACTGAAAAGAAACATTGAGTTCCCAACAAGCTAGGGGAAGGGCGGCTTTCACACACACTTATCTCTCAGAAATGAGCATGTGGAGGGACGTTCGTTAATCTAGCTTAAATGGAACGGGTTGCAGGAGAAACTTTTACTCTTGTTTCTCAGTCTGTTTCCTAGTGCCAGTTTGAAGTTCCTGCTGTTTTCACTATAAACCCGAGATTCAGCTTGTGCCTTCCTATATATTTTTATGGATGTAGTTTGCAACTGAAAAGAAACATTGTATTCCCAACAATCTGGGTGAAGGACCGCTTTGACACACACTTATCTCTCAGAACAGAGCATTTGGAGAGACCTTCACTCATCGAGCAAAAGGGGAAAGGTTTGCTGGAGAAACTTTTACTCTGGTTTCTCAGTCAGTTTCCTAATGCCGGTTTGAATTACTTGCAGTTTTCACTGTAAAACAAGGTTGGAACTTGGGCCTCCCCATATATATGTATGGAGTGTAGTTGGCAACTGAAAAGAAACTTTCTGTTCGCAAGAAGCAAGGTGAAGGATGACTTTCACACACACTTATCTCAGAGAACTGAGCATGTGGAGAGACGTTCTTTCATCTAGCACAAAGGGAACGGGTTGCAGGGGAAACTTTTACTTTGGTTTCTCAGTCTGTTTCCTACTGCCGATTTGAATTTCCTGCAGTTTTCACTGTAAAACCGAGTTGGAGCTTGTGCCTCCCCATATAGATTTATGGAGTGTAGTTTGCAACTGAAAAGAAACTTTGTGTTCCCAACAAGCTAGTTGAAGTAAGGCTTTCACACACACTTATCTCTCGAGACTGAGCATGTGGAGAGACGTTCGTTCATCTAGCACAAATTGAACGTGTAGCAAGGGACACTTTTTCACTTGTTTCTCAGACGGTTTCCTAGTGCCGGTTTGAAGTTCCTGCAGTTTTCACTGTAAAAACGAGATGGAACTTGTGCCTTCCTATATATATATATGGAATGTAGTTTGCAACTGAAAAGAAACTTTGTGTTCCCAAAAAGCTAGGCGAATGACGGCTTTCACACAGACATCTCTCAGATCTGAGCATATGGAGAGACGTTCGTTGATCAAGCACAAATAGAAACGGTTGCACGGGAAACTAATACTTTATGTTCTCAGTCGGTTTAATACTGCCGATTTGAAGTTCCTGTAGTTTTCACTGTAAAACCTAGTTGGAGCTTGTGCCTCCATATATATATGTATGGAGTGTAGTTTTGCAACCTAAAAGAAACTTTGTGTTCCCAACTAGCTATGTGAAGGACGGCTTTCACACACAGTTATCTCTCAAAATTGAGCATTTGGAGATACGTTCGTTCATCTAGCACAAAGAGAACGGGTTGCAGGAGAAACTTTTACTCTGGTTTCTCAGTCTGTTTCTTAGTGCCGGTTTGAATTACCTGCAGTTTTCACTGTAAAACCGAGTTGGAGCTTGTGCCTCCCCATATAGATTTATGGAGTGTAGTTTGCAACTGAAAAGAAACTTTGTGTTCCCAACAAGCTAGTTGAAGTAAGGCTTTCACACACACTTATCTCTCAGGACTGAGCATGTGGAGAGACGTTCGTTCATCTAGCACAAATTGAACGTGTACCAAGGGACACTTTTTCACTTGTTTCTCAGACTGTTTCCTAGTGCCGGTTTGAAGTTCCTGCAGTTTTCACTGTAAAAACGAGATGGAACTTGTGCCTTCCTATATATATATATGGAATGTAGTTTGCAACTGAAAAGAAACTTTGTGTTCCCAACAAGCTAGGCGAAAGACGGCTTTCACACAGACATCTCTCAGATCTGAGCATGTGGAGAGACGTTCGTTGATCAAGCACAAATAGAAACGGTTGCACGGGAAACTAATACTTTGGGTTCTCAGTCGGTTTAATACTGCCGATTTGAAGTTCCTGTAGTTTTCACTGTAAAACCGAGTTGGAGCTTGTGCCTCACCATATATACGTATGCAGTGTCAAATGCAAATTAAAACAACTTTGTTTTCGCAACAAGCTAGGTGAAGAATGGCTATCTCACCCATTTCTCTCTCAGAACTGAGCACGTGGAGAGACGTTCGTTCACCTAACACAAATGGGACGGGATGCAGGAGAAATTATTACTCTGGTTTCTCAATCTGTTTCCTAGTGCCGGTTTGAAGTTCCTGAATTTTTCACTTTAAAATCGAGGTGGAGATTGTGCTTCCCCATAAATATGTACGGAATGTAGTTTGCAACTGTAAAGAAACTTTGTGTTCCCAACAAGCTACTTCAAGGACGGCTTTCACTCACACTTACCTTTCAGAATTGAGCATATGGAGAGACGTTCCTTCATCTAGCACCATGTGAACGATTTGCAAGGGTAACTTTTACTCTGGTTTCTCAGTCTGTTTCCTAGAGCCAGTTTGAAGTTCCTACATTTTTCACTGTAAAACCGAGATGGAGATTGCGCCTTCCTATATATATGTATGGAATGTAGTTTGCAACTGAAAAGAAACTTTGTGTTCACAAAAGCTAGTTTAAGGCCGGCTTTCACACACAATTTTCTCTCAGAACTGAGCATGTGGAGGGACGTTCGTTCATCTAGCACCAAGGGAGCAGGTTGCAGGAGAAACATTTACTCTGGTTTCTCAGTGAGTTTCCTAATTCCGGTTTGAATTTCCTGCAGTTTTCACTGTAAAACCGCTTAGAGCTTGTGCCTCCATATATATATTTATGGAGTGTAGTTTGCAACCTAAAAAAACTTTGTGTTCCCAACAAGGTAGGTGAAGGACGGCTTTCACACACACTTATCTCTCAGAACTGAGCATTTGGAGAGACATTCGTTCATCTAGCACATAAGGAACGTGTTGCAGGAGAAAATTTTTCTCTGGTTTCTCAGTCTGTTTCATAGTGCCGGTTTTAAGTTCCTGCAGTTTTCACAGTAAAACCGAGTTGTAGCTTCGGCCTACCATATATATGTACGGATTGTAGTTTGCAACTGCACAGAAACTATGTGTTTGCAACAAGCTATGTGAATGAAGTCTTTCACACACTCTAATCTCTCAGAATTGAGCATGTGGGGAGACGTTCGTTCATCTAGCAAAAAGTGAACGGTTTGCAGGAGTAACTTTTCTCTGGTTTCTCATTCTGTTTCTTACTGCTGGATTGAATTTCCTGCATTTTTCACTGTAAAAACGAGTTGGAACTTGTGCATCCCCATATACATATATGGATTGAAATTAGCAACCTAAAAGATACTTTGTGTTCCAAAAAGTTAGGTGAAGGACGGCTTTCACACACACTTATCTCTCAGAACTGAGCATGTGGAGAGACTTTCGTTCATCTAGCTCAAATGGAAAGGGATGCAGGAGAAACTATTACTCTGGTTTCTCCGTCTGTTTCCTAGTGCTGGTGTGAAGTTCCTTCCGTTTTCACTGTAAAACCGTGTTGGAGGTAGTACCTCCCCATTTATATGTATGGAGATGTGTTTGCAACTGAAAAGTTACATTGTGTCCCAACAAGATAGGTGAAGGACGGCTTTCACACACAATTATCTATCAGAACTGAGCATGTGGAGGGACGTTCGTTCACCTAACACAAATGGAACGGGATGCAGGAGAAACTATTACTCGGGTATCTCAGTCTGTTTCCTAGTGCCGGGTTGAAGTTCCTGAAGTTTTCACTGTAAAATCGAGTTGGAGATTGTGCCTCCCCATATATAAGTATGGAAAGTAGTTTGAAACTGTAAAGAAACTTTGTGTTTCCAACAAGCTAGTTGAAGGAGGGCTTTCACTCACACATGCCTTTCAGAAATGAGCATATGGAGAGACGTTCATTTATCTAGCACAAAGTGAAATGTTTGCAGCTGAAACTTTTATTCTGGTTTCTCAGTCTGTATCCTAATTCCGGATTGAAATTCCTGCAATTTTCACGGTAAAACCGAGTTGGAACTTGGGCCCCCCATATATATGTATGGAGTGTATTTGGCAACAGAAAAGAAACTTTGTGTTCCCAAGAAAAAATGTGAAGGACGGCTATCACACACACTTATCTCTCAGAACTTAGCATGTGGAGAGACTTTCGTTCATCTAGCACAAAGGGAAAGTGTTGCAGGGGATTCTATTACTCTGGTTTGTCAGTATGTTTCCTACTGCCGAATTGAAGTACTTGAGTTTTCACTGTAAAACCGAGTTGGAGCTTGTGCCTCCCCATATATATGTATGGAGTGTAGTTTGCATTCTTAAAGAAACTTTGTGTTCCCAGCAAGCTAGGTGAAGGACGGCTTTCACATACAGTTATCTCTCAGAACTGAGCATGTGGAGAGACGTTCGTTCATCTAACACAAAGGGAACGGGTTGCAGGAGAAATTTTTACCCTGGTTTCTCAGTCTGATTAGTAGTGCCGGTTTGAATTTAATGCAGTTTTCACTGTAAAAAGGAGTTGGGGCTTGAGCCTCCCCATATATATGTTTGGGGTGTAGTTTGCAACTGAAAAGAAACTTTTTGTTCCCAACAAACTAGGTGAAGGATGGCTTTCACACACACTTCCTTTCAGAACTGAGCATGTGGAGAGACGTTCCTTCATGTAGCACCATGTGAACGATTTGCAGGGGTAACTTTTACTCTGGTTTCTCAGTCTGTTTCCTAGAGCCAGTTGGAAGTTCCTGCATTTTTCATTGTAAAACGGAGATGGAGCTTGTGCCTTCCTATATATATGTATGGAATGTAGTTTGCAACTGAAAAGAAACTTTGTGTTCACAAAACGTAGTTTAAGGCCGGCTTTCACACACAATTTTCTCTCAGAACTGAGCATGTGGGGGACGTTCGTTCATCGAGCACAAACGAAAGTTTTTCAGGAGAAACTTTTACTCTGGTTTCTCAGACAGTTTCCTAATGCCGGTTTGAATTTCCTGCAGTTTTCACTGTAAAACCGCTTAGAGCTTGTGCCTACATATATATATGTATGGAGTGTAGTTTGCAACCTAAAAGAAACTTTGTTTCCCCAACAAGGTATGTGAAGGACGGCTTTTACACACACTTATCTCTCAGAACTGAGCATTTGGATAGACGTTCGTTCATCTAGCACAAAAGGAACGTGTTGCAGGAGAAATTTTACTCTGGTTTCTCAGTCTGTTTCCTAGTGCCGGTTTTAAGTTCCTGCAGTTTTCACTGTAAAACCGAGTTGTAACTTCGGCCTCCCCATATATATGTATGCAGTGTAGTTTGCAACTGCAAAGAAACTTTGTGTTCGCAACAAGCTATGTGAATGAAGTCTTTCACACACACTAATCTCTCAGAATTGAGCATGTGGGGAGACGTTCATTCATCTAGCAAAAAGTGAACTGTTTGTAGGAGAAACTTTTCTCTGGTTTCTCATTCTGTTTCTTACTGCTGGATTGAATTTCCTGCATTTTTCACTGTAAAACAGAGTTGGAACTTGTGTCTCCCCATACACATATATGGAGTGTAATTAGCAACCTAAAAGATACTTTGTGTTCCAAAGAAGTTAGGTGAAGGACGGCTTTCACACACACTTATCTCTCAGAACTGAGCATGTGGAGAGACGTTCGTTCATCTAGCTCAAATGGAACGGGATGCAGTAGAAACTATTACTCTGTTTTCTCCGTCTGTTTCCTAGTGCTGGTGTGAAGTTCCTGCCGTTTTCACTGTAAACCCGAAATTCAGCTTTTGCCTTCCTATATATTTTTACTGAATGTAGTCTGCAACTGAAAAGAAACTTTGTGTTCCCATCAAGCTAGGTGAAGGACGGCTTTCACACACAATTATCTCTCAGAACTGAGCATGTGGAAGGACGTTCGTTCATCTAGCACAAAGTGAAGGATTGCAGGGGAAACTTTTTCTTTGGTTTCTCAGTCTGTTTCCTAGTGCCGTTTTGAAATTCCTGCAGTTTTCACTGAAAAACCGAGTTGGAGCTTGTGCCTCAGCATATATACATATGCAGTGCCGATTGCAACTTAAAACAAACTTTGTTTTGGCAAAAAGCTAGGTGAAGAATGGTTATCACACACATTTCTCTCTCAGAACTGAGCATGTGGAGAGACGTTTGTTCACCTAACACAAATGGAACGGGATGCAGGAGTAACTATTACTCTGGTTTCTCAGTCAGTTTCCTAGTGCTGGGTTGAAGTTCCTGAAGCTTTCACTGTAAAATCGAGTTGGAGATTGTGCCTCCCCATATATATGTATGGAATGTAGTCTGCAACTGTAAAGGAACTTTTTGTTTCCAACAAGCTAGTTGAAGGACGGCCTCACTCACACTTACCTTTCAGAATTGAGCATATGGAGAGACGTTCATTTATCCAGCACAAACTTAAAAGTTTGCAGTTAAAACTTTTACTCTGGTTTCTCAGTCTGTTTCCTAATTCCAGTTTGAACTTCCTGCAATTTTCACTGTAAAATTGAGTTGGAGCTTGTGCATTCCCATATATATGTATGGAGTTTAGTTTGCCACTGAAAAGAATCTTTGTGTTTCCAACAAGCTAGGTGAAGGACGGCTTTCACACTCACTTATCTCCTTGATCTGAGCATGTGGAGAGACGTTCGTTCATCTAGCACAAAGGGAAAGTTTTGCAGGGGAAACTATTACTCTGATTTCTCTGTATGTTTCCTACTGCCGATTTGAAGTTGCTGTGTTTTCACTGTAAAACCGAGTTGGAGCTTGTGCCTCCCCATATATATGTGTGGAGTGTAGTTTGCAGTCTTAAAGAAACTTTGTTTTCCCAACAAGCTAGTTGAAGGACGGCTTTCACATACAGTTATCTCTCAGAACTGAGCATGTGGAGGGACGTTCGTTCATCGAGCACAAAGGAACTGTTTTCAGGAAAAACTTTTAATCTGGTTTCTCAGTTTGTTTCCTAATGCCGGTTTGAAGTTCATGCAGTTTTCACTGTAAAACCGAGTTGGAAGTTGTGCCTCCCCATATGTATGTATGGAGTGTAGTTTGCTTCTGAAAAAAACTATTTGTTCCCAACAAGCTAGGTGAAGGACGGCTTTCACACACACTTTCCTTTCAGAACTGAGCATGTGCAGAGACGTTCCTTCATCTAGCACCATGTGAATGAGTTGCAGGGGTAACTTTTACTCTGGTTTCTCAGTCTGTTTCCTAGTGCCAGCTTGAAGTTCCTGCATTTTTTACTTTAAACTGACATGAGCTGATGCCTTCCTATATAAATATATGGAATGAAGTTTGCAACTGAAAAGGAACTATGTGTTCACAAAACCTAGTTTACGGCCGGCTTTCACACACAATTTTCTCTCAGAAATTAGCATGTGGAGTGACGTTTGTTCATCGAGCACAAAGGAAAGGTTTTCAGGACAAACATTTAATCTGGTTTCTCAGTCTGTTTCCTAATGCCGGTTTGAAGTTCCTGCAGTTTTCACTATAAAACTGCATAGGAGCTTGTGTCTACATATATATATGTATGGATTGTAGTTTGCAACCTAAAAGAAACTTTGTGTTCCCAACAAGCTAGGTGAAGAACGGCTTTCACACACACATATCTCTCAGAACTGAGCATTTGGAGAGACTTTCATTCATCTAGCACAAACAGAACGGTTTGCAGGAGAAACTTTTATCCTGTTTTCTCAGTCTGTTTCCTAGTGCCGCTTTTACGTTCCTGCAGTTTTCACTGTAAAACCGAGTTGGAGATGGTGCCTCCCCATATGTATGTATGAAGAATAGTTTGCAAGTGAAAGAACCTTTTTTTCCCAAAAAGCTAGTTGAAGGACGGCTTTCACACACACATATCTCTCACAACTGAGCATGTGGAGAGACGTTCTTTCATCTAGCAAAAAGAGAACGGGTTGCAGTAGAAACTTTTACTCTGTTTTTTCAGTCTGTTTCCTAGTGCCGGTTTGAAGTTCCTGCAGTTTTCACTGTTAAACCGAGATTGAGCTTGTGCCTTCCTATATATTTTTACGGAATGTAATTTACAAATGAAAAGAAACTTTGTGTTCGCAACAAGCTTGGTGAAGAATGGCATTCACACACACATATCTCTTAAACTGTGCATGTGTAGATCCATGCGTTCATCGAGCAGAAATTGAACGGTTTGCAGGGGAAACTTATACTCTGCTTTCTCAGTCATTTTCCTAATGCCGGTTTGAAATTCCTGCAGTTTTCTCTGTTAAAACGAGTTCGAGCTTGTGCCTCCCCTTATATATGTATGGAGTGTAGTTTGCAACTGAAAAGAAACTCTGTGTTCCCAAGAAGCTAAGTGTAGGATGGCTTTCACACACATATCTCTCAGTTCTGAGCATGTGGAGAGACGTTCGTTGATCTAGCAGAAATAGAACCGGTTGCAGTTGAAACTTATACTCTGGTTTGTCAGTCTTTTTCCTAATGCCAGTTTGAAACTCCTGCAGTTTTCACTGAAAACAAGGTTGGAAATTGGGCCTCCCCATATATATGTATGGAGTGTCTATTTCAACTTAAAGGAAACTTTGTGTTCGCAACAAGCTAGGTGAAGGGTGGCTTTCAAACACACATATCTCTCAGAACTGAGCATGTGGACAGAATTTCGTTTATCTAGCACAAAGGGAACGGGTTGCAGGGGAAACTATTACTTTGGTTCCTCAGAATGTTTCCTACTGCCGATTTGAAGTTCCTGCAGTTTTCACTGTAACACCAAGTAGCAGGTTTTGCCTCCATATATATATGTATGGAGTGTAGTTTGCAAACTATAAGAAACTTTATGTTCCCAAAAAGCTAGTTGAATTACGGCTTTCACACACACTTATATCTCAGAACTGAGCATATGGAGAGACGTTCGTTCATCTAGCACAAGGGAATGGGTTGCATGGGAAAATATTACTTTGGTTTCTCAATCTGTTTCATACTGCTGATTTGAAGTTCCCACAGTTTTCACTGTAACACCTAGTAGCAGCTTGTGTCTCTGCATATATATGCATGGAGTGTCGAGTGCAACTTAAAAGTAACTTTGTGTTTGAAGCAAGCTAGGTGAAGGATGGCTTTCACACACACTTATCTCTCAGAACTGAGCATGTGGTGAGACGTTCTTTCATCGAGCAAAATGTGAACGGTTTGCAGGAGAAACTTTTACTCTGGTTTCTCAGTATGTTTCCTAGAGCCAATTTGAATTTCCTGAGATTTCAGTGTAAAACCGAGTTGGAGCTTTTGCCTACCCATATATATGTATGGAGTGTAGATTGCAACCGAAAAGAAACTTTGTGTTCCAAACAATCTAGGTGAAGGACGGCTTCACAACACTTATCTCTCAGAACTGAGCATGTGGAGAGACAATTTTCATCTAGCACAAAGGCAACTGGTTGCAGGGGAATCTTTTACGCAGTTTTCACAGTCAGTCTCCTAATGCCTGTTTGAAGTTCCTGCAGTTTTCAAGGTAAAACAGTGTTGGAGCTTGGGCCTCCCCATAAATATTTAAGGAGTGTAGTTTGCAACAGAATAGAAACTATGTATTTACAACAAGCCAGGTGAAGGACTGCTTTCACACACAATTCTCTCTCAGAAGTGAGCATGCGGAGAGACGTTCGTTCACCTAACACAAATGGAACGGGATGCAGTAGAAACTAATACTCTGTTTTCTCAGTCTGTTTCCTAGGGCCGGTTTGAAGTACCTGCTGTTTTCACTGTAAAACCGAGTTGGAGCTTGTACCTCCCCATATTTAAGTATGGAGTGTAGTTTGCAACTAAATAGAAACTTTGTGTTCCCAACAAGCTAGTTGAAGGACGGCTTTCACACACAATTATCTCTCAGGACTGAGCATGTGGACGGACATTCTTTCATCAGCACAAATTGAACGGGATGCAGGAGAAAATTTACTCTGGTTTCTCAGTTTGTTTCCTAGTGCCGGTTTGAATTTCCTGCAGTTTTCACTGTAAAACCCAGTTGGAGCTTGTGCTCCGCATATATATGTATGGAGTGTAGTTTGCAACTGTAAAGAAATTTTGTGTTCCAAACAAGCTAGATAAAGAACGGCTTTCGCACACAATTTTCTTTCAGAACTGAGCATGTGGAGAGACGTTCGTTCATCTAGCACAAAGGGAACGGTTTGCAGGAGAAATTATTACTCTGGTTTCTCACTCTGTTTCCTAGTGCAGGTTTGAAGTTCCTGCAGTTTTCACTGTAAAACTGAGTTGGAGACTGTGCCTCACGTATATATGTATGGAGTGTACTATTCAACTGAAAATACACTTTGTGTTCACAACAAATAGGTGAAGGACGGCTTTCACACACAATTATCACTCAGAATTGAGCATGTTGAGAGACGTTTTTTCATGTTGCACAAAGGGAACGGGTTACATTAGAAACTTTTACTCTGGTTTCTCAGTCTGTTTCCTACTGCTGGTTTTAAGTTCCTGCAGTTTTCACTGTAAAACCGAGTTGGAGATGGTGCCTCCCCATATGTATGTATGAAGTATAGTTTGCAACTGAAAGAAACTTTTTTTCCCAAAAAGCTAGTTGAAGAACATATTTCACACATACATATCTCTCAGAACTGAGCATGTGGAGAGACGTGCTTTCATCTGTCACAAAGAGAACGGGTTGCAGTAGAAACTTTTACTGTGTATTCTCAGATTCTTTCCGAGTGCAGGTTTGAAGTTCCTGCAGTTTTCACTGTAAATCCGAGTTGGAGCTTGTGCCTCCCCTTATATATGTAAGGAGTGTAGTTAGCAACCTAAAAGAAACTTTGTGTTCCAAAGAAGATAGGTGAAGGACGGCTTTCACACACACTTATCTCTCAGAACTGAGCATGTGGAGAGACTTTCATTCATCTAGCACCAAGGCAACGGGTTGCAGGAGACACTACTTCTCTGATATCTCAGACTGATTTCTAGTGCCGGTTTGAATTTCCTGCAGTTTTCACTGTAAAACATAGTTGGAGCTTGTGCCTCCCCATATATATGTATGGAGAGTTGTTTGCAACTGAAAACAATCTTTGTGTTCCCAACAAAAAATTGAAGTACGACTTTCACACACAATTATCACTCACAACTGAGCATGTGGAGAGACGTTCATTCATGTAGCACAATGAGAAATTGTTGAAGGAGAAACTTTTACTCTTGTTTGTCAGACGGTTTCCTAGTGCCAGTTTGAAATTCCGGCAGTTTTCACTGTAAAACCGAGATTGGATTTGTAAATTTTTATATATTTTTATGGAATGTAGTTTGCAAATGGAAAGAAATTTTGTGTTCGCAACAAGCTTGGTGAAAGACGGCTTTAACACACACTTATCTCTCAGAACTGAGCATGTGGAGAGACGTTCGTTCATCTAGAACAAAGGGAACTGTTTGCAAGTGAAACTTACACTCTGGTTTCTCAGTCATTTTCCTAATGCCGGGTTGAAATTCCTGCAGTTTTAACTGTAAAACTGAGTTGGAGCTTGGACTTCCCCATATATATGTAAGGAGTATAGATGGCAAATTAAGAGAATCTTTGTGTTTGCAACAAGCTAGTTGAAGTTCAGCTTTCACACACACTTATCTCTCAGAACTGAGCATGTGGAGAGACTTTCCTTCATCTAGCACAAAGGGAACGGGTTGCAGGAGAAACTTTTACTCTGGTTTCTCAGTCTGATTCCTAGTGCCGGTGTGAAGTTCCTGCAGTTTTCACTGTACAATCGAGTTGGAGCTTGTGCCTCCCCATATATATGTATGGAGTGTATTTAGCAACCTAAAAGATATTTTGTGTTCCAAAGAAGCTAGGTTAAGGATGGCTTTCACACACACTTATCTCTCTGAAATAAGCATGTGATAGACGTTCGTTCATCTAGAACCAAGGGAACGGGTTGCAGGATAAACTTAACTCTGATTTCTCTGTCTGTTTCCTAGTGCCGGTTTGAATTTCCTGCCGTTTTCACTGTAAAAGAGGTTTGGAGCTTGGGTCTCTGCATATATATGTTTGGAGTGTAGTTTGCTACTGAAAAGAATCTTTGTGTTCGCAACAAGTTTGTTGAAAGACGGTATTCACACACACTTATCTCTCAAATCTGAGCATGTGGAGAGACTTTCGTTCATCTAGCACCAAGGCAACGGTTTGCAGCACAAATTTTACTCTGTTTCTAAGTCTGTTTCCTAGTGCCAGGTTGAAGTTCCTGCAGTTTTCACTATAACACCGCTTTGGAACTTGTGACTCACTATATATATATACGGAGTGTAGTTTGCATATAAAAAGAAAATTTCTGTTCCCAACAAGCTAGGTGAAGTATAGCTTTCACACACACTTATCCCTGAGAACTGAACATTTGGAGAGACTTTCATTCATCTAGCACAAAGGGAACGGTTTGCAGGGGAAACCTTTACTCTGGTTTCTCAGTCTGTTTCCTAATTTCGCTTTTAAGTTCCTGCAGTAGTCACTGTAAAACCGAGTTGGAGACTGTGCCTCCCATATATATGTATGGAGTGTAGTTTGCAACTGAAAAGAAACTTTGTGTTCCCAACAAGAAATGTGAATAACGGCTTTCACATACACTTATATCTCAGAACGCAGCATGAGGAGAGACGTTCGTTCATCTAACACTTAGGGAATTCATTGAAGGAGAAAACTTTTCTCTGGTTTCTCAGTGTGTTTCCTAGTGCCGGTTTGAAGTTCCTGCAGTTTTCACGGTAAAAACCAGTTGGAAATTGGGCCTCCCATATATTTGTAGGGAGTGTAGTTAGCAACTGAAAAGAAACTTTGTGTTAACAATAATCTAGGTGAAGGACGGCTTTCACACACACTTATCTCTCAGAACTGAGCATGTGGAGAGACGTTCGTTCATGTAGCAAAAAGGGAATGGTTTGCAGGAGAAACTTTTACTCTGGTTTCTCAGTCTGTTTCCTAGTGTCGGTTTGAATATCCTGCAGTTTTCACTGTAAAACCGAGTTGCATCTTGTGCCTCCGCATATATATGTATGGAGTTTAGTTTCAATCTAAAAGAAACTTTGTGTTTGCAACAAGATAGGTGAAGGACGGCTTTCATACACACTTATCTCTCAAAACTGATCATGTGGAGAGACGTTCGTTCATCTACCCCAAAGGGATCGGGTTGCAGCAGAATCTATTACTCTGGTTTCTCAGTCTGTTTCCTAATGCCGGTTTGAAGTTCCTGCAGTTTTCACTGGAAAACCGAGTTGGAGCTTGTTCCTCCCCGTATATATGTATGGAGTGTAGTTTGCAACTGAAAAGAATCTTTGTGTTCTAAACAAGTTTGGTGAAGGACGGTTTCACACACACATATCTCTCAGAAATGAGCATGTGGAGAGACGTTCATTCATCGAGCACAAAGGGAAAGGTTGTGGGAAATCTTTTACTCTCGTTTCTCTGTCAGTTTCCTAATGTCAGTCTGAAGTTCCTGCAGTTTTCACTGTAAAACCGAGTTGGAACATATGCACCGCAAATATATGTATGGAGTGTGTATATCAACTTAAAAAAAAATTCTGTTCGCAACAACTAGGTGAAGGATGGAATTCAAACACAATTATCTCTCAGAACTGAGCATGTGGTGAGACGTTCGTTCATCTAGCAAAATGTGAAAGGGTTGCAGGAGAAAATTTTACTCTGGTTTCTCAGTATGTTTCCTAGAGCCAATTTGAATTTCCTGAATTTTCAGTGTAAAACCGAGTTGGAGCTTGTGCCTACCCATATATATGTATGGAGTGTAGTTTGCAACCGAAAAGTAACTTTGTGTTCCCAACAAACTAGGTGAAGGACGGCTTCACAAACACTTATCTCTCAGAACTGAGCATATGGAGAGACTTTCTTTCATCTAGCAAAAAGGGAACAGGTTGCAGGGGAATCTTTTACGCTGTTTTCACAGTCAGTCTCCTAATGCCTGTTTGAAGTTCCTGCAGTTTTCAAGATAAAACCGAGTTGGAGCTTGGGCCTCCCCATAAATATGTAAGGAGTGTAGTTTGCAACAGAATAGAAACTTTGTATTCGCAACAAGCTAGGTGAAGGACGGCTTTCACACACAATTCTCTCTCAGAACTGAGCATGTGGAGAGACGTTCGTTCACCTAACACAAATGGAACGGGATGCAGTAAAAAATAATACTCTGTTTTCTCAGTCTGTTTCTTAGGGCCGGTTTGAAGTACCTGCTGTTTTCACTGTAAAACCGAGTTGAAGCTTGTGCCTCCCCATATTTAAGTATGGATTGTAGTTTGCAACTAAAAAGAAACTTTGTGTTCCCAACAAGCTAGTTGAAGGACGGCTTTCACACACACTTATCTCTCAGGACTGAGCATGTAGAGGGACGTTCGTTCATCTAGCACAAAGGGAACTAGATGCAGGAGAAACTTTTACTCTGGTTTCTCAGTCTGTTTCCTAGTGCCGGTTTGAATTTTCTGCTGTTTTCACTGTAAAACCCAGTTGGAGCTTGTGCCTCCCCATATATATGTATGGAGTGTAGTTTGCAACTGTAAAGAAACTTTGTGTTCCAAACAAGCTAGTTAATGAACGGCTTTCGCACACAATTTCCTTTCAGAACTGTGCATGGGGAGAGACATTCATTCATCTAGCACAATGTGAACGGGTTGCAGTAGAAACTTTTACTCTGCTTTCTCACTCTGTTTCCTAGTGCAGGTTTTAAGTTCCTGCAGTTTTCACTGTAAAACCGAGTTGGAGACTGTGCCTCCCATATATATATATGGAGTGTACATTTCAACTTAAAATACACTTTGTGTTCACAACAAATAGTTGAAGGACGGCTTTCACACACTCTTATCACTCAGAATTGATCATGTTGAGAGCCGTTCGTTCAAGTTGCACAAAGGGAAAGGGTTACATTAGAAACTTTTACTCTGGTTTCTCACTCTGTTTCCTAGTGCCGGTTTTAAGTTCCTGCAATTTTCACTGTAAAACCGAGTTGGAGATTGTGCATCCCCATATGTATGTATGAAGTATAGTTTGCAATTGAAAGAACCTTTTTTTCCCAAAAAGCTATTTGAAGAACGTATTTCACACACACATATCTCTCAGAACTGAGCATGTGGAGAGACTTTCTTTCATCTGTCACAAAGAGAACGGGTTGCAGTAGAAACTTTTACTCTGTATTCTCACACTGTTTCCTAGTGCCGGTTTAAAGTTCCTGCAGTTTTCACTGTAAAACCGAGTTGGAGCTTGTGCCTCCCCATATACATATATGGAGTGTAATTAGCAACCTAAAAGATACTTTGTGTTCCAAAGACGTTAGGTGAAGGATGGCTTTCACACACACTTATCTCTCAGAAATGGGCATGTGGAGAGACGTTCGTTCATCTAGAACAAAGGGAAAGTTTTGCAAGTGAAACTTATACTCTGTTTCTCAGTCAATTTTCTAATGCCGGTTTGAAATTCCTGCAGTTTTAAGTGTAAAACTGAGTTGGAGCTTGTGCCTCCCCATAAATATGTAAGGGGTGTAGATGGCTACTTAAAAGGATCTTTGTGTTCGCAACAAGCTAGTTGAAGTTCGGCTTTCACACACACTTATCTCTCAGAACTGAGCATGTGGAGAGACTTTCGTTCATTTAGCACAAAGGGAACGGGTTGCAGGAGAAACTTTTCCTCTGGATTGTCAGTCTGTATCCTAGTGCCGGTGTGAAGTTCCTGCAGTTTTCACTGTACAATCGAGTTGGAGCTTGTGCCTCCCCATATATATGTATGGAGTGTAGTTAGCAACCTAAAAGATATTTTGTGTTCCAAAGAAGCTAGGTGAAGTATGGTTTTCACACACACTTATCTCTGAGATCTGAGCATGGGGAGAGACATTCGTTCTTCTAGCACCAAGGGAACGGGTTGCAGGAGAAACTTTACTATGATTTCTCTGTCTGTTTCCTAGTGCTGGTTTGAATTTCCTGCCGTTTTCACCGTAAAACAGGTTTGGAGCTTGGGCCTCCCCATATATATGTATGGAGTGTAGTTTGCTACTGAAAAGAAACTTTGTTTTCCCAACAAGAAATGTGATAACGGCTTTCACATACACTTATCTCTCAGAACGTAGCATGTGGAGAGACGTTCGTTCATTTAGCACATAGGGAACTCGTTGCAGGAGAAAACTTAACTCTGGTTTCTCAGTGTGTTTCCTATTGCCGATTTGAAGTTCCTGCAGTTTTCACGGTAAAAACCAGTTGGAAATTTTGCCTCCCTTATATTTGTATGGAGTGCAGTTAGCAACTGAAAGAAATTTTGTGTTCCCAATAATCTAGGTGAAGGACGGCTTTCACACACACTTATCTCTCAGAACTGAGCATGTGTAGAGACGTTCGTTCATGTAGCAAAAAGGGAACGGTTTGCAGGAGAAACTTTTACTCTGGTTTCTCAGTCTGTTTCCTAGTGTTGGTTTGAAGTTCCTACAGTTTTCACTGTAAAACAGAGTTGCACCTTGGGCCTCCCCATATATATGTATGGAGTCTAGTTTGCAACTGAAAAGAAACTTTGTGTTCCCAAAACGCTAGTTGAAGGACTGCTTTCACACACACTTATCTCTCAGACCTGATCATGTGGAGAGACTTTCGTTCAACTAGCACCATGGGAATGGTTTGCAGGAGGAATTTTACTCTGTTTTCTAAGTCTGTTTCCTAGTGCCGATTTGAAGTTCCTGCTGTTTACACTGTAAAACTGAGTTGGAGCCTTTGCCTCCCCATATATATTTATGGAGTGTAGTTTGCATATGAAAAGAAACTTTGTGTTCCCAACAAGCTAGGTGAAGTACAGCTTTAACACACACTTATCTCTCAGAACTGAGCATGTGGAGAGACCTTCGTTCATCAAGCATATAGGGAATTAGTTGCAGGAGAAACTATTTCTCTGGTTTCTCAGACTGTTTCCTAGAGCTGGTTTGATGTACCTGCGGTTTTCACTGTAAAACCGAGTTGGAGTTTTTCATCCCCATACATATGTATGGATTGTATTTTGCAACTGAAAAGAATCTTTGTGTTCGCAACAAGATTAGTGAAGGATGGTTTTCACACACACTTATCTCTCAGAATTGAGCTTGTGGAGAGACGTTCGTTCATTTATCACACAGGGAACGGGTTGCACTAGAATCTATTACTCTGGTTTCATAGTCTGTTTCCTGATGCCGATTTGAAATTCCTGCAGTTTTCACTGTTAAAACGAGTTGGTACTTTTGCGTCCCCATATATATTTATGGAGTGTAGTTTGCAACTGAAAAGAATCTTTTTGTTCCCAACAAGCTGGTGGAAGGACGGCTTTCATACACACTTGTCTCTCCTAATTGTGCATGTGGAGAGACGTTCGTTCATCTGGCACAAACGGAACGGTTTGCAGGAGAACTTTTCTCCCATTTCTCAGATTGATTCATCGTGCCGGTTTTAAGTTCCTGCCGTTTTCACTGTAAAACTCATTTGGAGCTTGTGCATCCCCATATATATCTAAGGATTTGAGTTTGTAACTATAAAGAAACTTTGTTTTTCCAACAAGCTATGTGAAGCATGGCTTTCACTCACACTTATCTTTCAGAACTGAGCATGTGGAGAGATGTTCGTTCATCTAGCACAAAGTGTACGGTTTACAGTTCAAACTTTTACTCTGGTTTCTCAGTCTGTTTTCTAATGCCGGTTTGATGTACCTGCAGTTTTCACTGTAAAACCGAGTTGGAGCTTGTGCCTCCCCACATACTTATATGGAGTGTAATTAGCAAGCTAAAAGATAATTTGTGTTCCAAATAAGTTAGGTGAAGGACGGCTTTAACACACAATTCTCTCTCAGAACTGAGCATGTGGAGAGACGTTCATTCATCTAGCTCAAATGGAACGGGATGCAGGAGAAACTATTACTCTGGTTTCTCCGTCTGTATCCTAGTGCTGGGTTGAAGTTCCTGCCGTTTTCACAGTAAACCGAGATTCAGCTTTTGCCTTCCTATATAATTTTATTGAATGTAGTTTGCAACTGAAAAGAAACTTTGTGTTCCCATCAAGCTAGCTGAAGGACGGCTTTCACACACAATTATCTCTCAGAACTGAGCATGTGGAAGGACTTTCGTTCATCTAGCACAAAGGAAACAGGTTGCAGGAGAAACTTTTACTCTGGATTGTCAGTCTGTTTCCTAGTGCCGGTGTGAAGTTCCTGCAGTTTTCACTGTACAATCGAGTTGGAGCTTGTGCCTCCCCATATATATGTATGGTGTGAAGTTAGCAACCTAAAAGATACTTTGTGTTCCAAAGAAGCTAGGTGAAGGATGGCTTTCACACACACTTATCTCTCAGAACTGAGCATGGGGAGAGACAATCGTTCTTCTAGCACCAAGGGAACGGGATGCAGGAGAAACTTTACTATGATTTCTCGGTCTGTTTCCTAGTGCTGGTTTGAATTTCCTGCCATTTTCACTGTAAAACAGGTTTGGAGCTTGGGCCTTCCCATATATATATATGGAGCGTAGTTTGCTACTGAAAAGAAACTTTGTGTTCCCAACAATCTAGGTGAAGGACGGCTTTCACACACACTTATCTCTCAGAACTGAGCATGTGTATAGACGTTCGTTCATGTAGCAAAAAGGAACGGTTTGCAGGGGAAACTTTTTCTCTGGTTTCTCAGTCTGTTTTCTAGTGCCGTTTTGAAATTACTGCAGTTTTCACTGTAAATGATCTTTGGAGTTTGTGCCTCCCCATATATATTTATGGAGTGTAGTTAGCAACCTAAAAGAAACTTTGTGTTCCAAAGAAGCTAGGTGAAGGACAGCTTTCACACACAATTATCTCTCAGAACTGAACATTTGGGGAGACGTTCGTTCGTCTAGCACCATGGCAACGGGTTACAGGAGAAACTATTTCTCTGATTTCTCAGTCTGTTTCCTAGTGCTGGTTTGAATTTCCTGCAGTTATCACTGTAAAACAGTGTTGGAGCTTGTGCCTACCCATATATATGTATGGAGAGTTGTTTGCAACTGAAAAGTATCTTTGTGTTCCCAACAAGCTATGTGAAGTACGGCTTTCACAAGCACTTATCTCTCACAACTGAGCATGTGGAGAGACGTTCATTCATGTAGCACAATGGGAACTTGTTGAAGGAGAAACCTTTACTCTGGTTTCTCAGACTGTTTCTTAGTGCCGGTTTGAAGTTCCTGCAGTTTTCACTGTAAAACCGAGATTGAGCTTGTGCCTTCGTATATATTTTTATGGAATGTAGTTTGTAAATAAAAAGAAGTTTTGTGTTCGCAGCAAGCTTGGTGAAGGACGGCTTTCACACACACTTATCTCTCAGAACTGAGCATGGGGAGAGACATTCGTTCATTTACCACAAAGGGAATGGGTTGCACGGGAAAATATTTCTTTGGTTTCTCAGTCTGTTTCCTAGTGCCGGTGTGAAGTTTCAGCAGTTTTCACTGTAAAACCGAGTTGGAGCTTTTGCCTCCCCATAATTATGTATGGATTGTAGTTAGCAACCTAAAAGATAATTTGTGTTCCAAAGAAGCTAGTTGAAGGATGGCTTTCACACACACTTTCCTCTCAAACTGAGCATGTGGAGTGCCGTTCGTTCATCTAGCAGAAATGGAAAGGTTTGCAGGGGAAATTTTTACTCTGCTTTCTCAGTCATTTTCCTAATGCCGTTTTGAAATTCCTGCAGTTTTCTCTGTTAAAACGAGTTGGAGCTTGTGCCTCCCCTTTTATATGTATGGAGTGTAGTTTGCAACTGAATAGAAACTGTGTGTTCCCAACAAGCTAAGTGAAGTACGGCTTTCACACACACATCTCTCAGATCTGAGCATGTGGAGAGACATTCGTTGATCTAGCACAAAGAGAACCGTTTGCACTTGAAACTTCTACTCTGGTTTCTCAGTAATTTTCCTAATGCCGGTTTGAAATTCCTGCAATTTTCACTGTAAAACCGAGTTGGAGCATGTGCATCCCCATATATATGTATGGATTGTGTATTTCAACTTAAAAAATAATTTGTGTTCGCAACAAGCTAGGTGAAGGATGGCTTTCACACACACATTTCTCTCAGAACTGAGCTTGTGGAGAGAATTTCGTTCATCTAGCACAAAGGGAATGGGTTGCAGGGGAAACTATTTCTTTATTTTCTCAGACTGTTTCCTACTGCCAGTTTGAAGTTCCTACAGTTTTCACTGCAACACCGAGTTGCAGCTTTTGCCTCCATTTATATATGTATGGAGTGTAGTTTGCAATCTATAAGAAACATTCTGTTCCCAACAAGAGAGTTGAAGGACTGCTTTCACACACACATATCACTCAGAACTGAGCATTTGGAGATACATTCATTCATCTAGCACAAAGAGAACGGGTTGCAGGAGAAACTGTTACTCTGGTTTTTCAGTCTGTTTCCTAGTGCCGGTTAGAAGTTCCTGCAATTTTCACTGTAAAACCTAGGTGGAGATGGTGCCTCCCCATATGTATGTATGAAATATAGATTGCAACTGAAAGAACTTTATGTTCCCAAAAAGCTAGTGGAAGTACGGCTTTCACACACACTTATCTCTCAGAACTGATCATGTGGAGAGACGTTCGTTCATCTATCACAATGGGAATGGGTTGCACGGGAAAATATTAGTTTGGTTTCTCAGTCTGTTTCATACTGCTGATTTGAAGTTCCTGCAGTTTTCACTGTAAAACCGAGTTGGAGCTTGTGCCTCCCCATATTTATGTATGGATTGTAGTTAGCAACCTAAATTATACATTGTGTTCCAAAGAAGCTAGTTGAAGGATGGCTTTCACACACACATATCTCTCAAACTGAGCATGTTGAGAGCCGTTCTTTCATCGAGCAGAAATGGAACGGTTTGCAGGGGAAACTTATACTCTGCTTTCTCAGTCATTTTCCTAATGCCTGTTTGAAATTCCTGCAGTTTTCTCTGTTAAAACATGTTGAAGCTTGTGCCTCCCCTTATATATGTATGGAGTGTAGTTTGCAACTGAATAGAAACTGTGTGTTCCCAACAAGCTAAGTGAAGGACGGCTTTCAAACACACATCTCCCAGATCTGAGCATGTGGAGAGACGTTCGTTGATCTAGCACAAATAGAACCGGTTGCAGTTGAAACTTATAATCTGGTTTATCAGTAATTTTCCTAATGCCGCTTTGAATTCCTGCAATTTTCACTGTAAAACCGAGTTGGAGCATGTGCATCCCCATATATATGTATGGATTGTGTATTTCAACTTAAAAAAAAATTTGTGTTCGCAACAATGTAAGTGAAGGATGGCTTTCACACACACATATCTCTCAGAACTGAGCATGTGGAGAGAATTTCGTTCATCTAGCACAAAGGGAACGGGTTGCAGGGGAAACTATTACTTTAGTTTCTCAGACTGTTCCCTACGGCCAATTTGAAGTTCCTGCAGTTTTCACTGTAACACCGAGTTGCAGCTTTTGCCTCCATTTATATATGTATGGAGTGTAGTTTGTAAACTATAAGAAACTTTGTGTTCCCAATAGTATAGTTGAAAAACGGCTTTCAGAAACACATATCTCTCAGAACTGAGCATTTGGAGATACGTTCATTCATCTAGCACTAAAAGAACGGTTGCAAGAGAAACTTTTACTCTGGTTTCTCAGTCTGTTTCCTAGTGCCGGTTAGAGGTTCCTGCAGTTTTCACTGTAAAACCGAGGTTGAGATGATGCATCTCCATAGGTATGTATGAAGTATAGTTTGCAACTGATACAACTTTATATTCCCAAAAAGCTAGTTGAAGTACGGCATTCACATACACTTATATCTCAGAACTGAGCATGTGGGGAGACGTTCGTTCATCTAGCACAAAGAACGTGTTGCACGGGAAAATATTACTTTGGTTTCTCAGTCTGTTTCATACTGCTGATTTGAAGTTCCTGAAGTTTTCACTGTAACACCGTGTTGCAGCTTGTGTCTCCGCATATATATGTATGGATTGTCGAGTACATCTTAAAAGGAACTTTGTGTTCGCAGTAAGCAAGGTGACGGATGGCTTTCACACACACTTATCTCTCAGAACTGAGCATGTGGTGAGACTTCGTTCATCTAGCAAAATGTGAACGGGTTGCAGGGGAAACTTTTATTCTGGTTTCTCAGTATATTTCCTAGAGCCAATATGAATTTCCTGAGTTTTCAGTGAAAAAACCGATTTGGAGCTTGTGCCTACCCATATATATGTATGGAGTGTAGTTTGCAACCGAAAAGAAACTTTGTGTTCCCAACAAACTAGGTGAAGGACGGCTTCACAAACACTTATCTCTCAGAACTGAGCATGTGGAGAGACTTTCTTTCATCTAGCACAAAGGGAATTGGTTGCAGGGGAATCTTTTACGCTGTTTTCACAGTCAGTCTCCAAATGCCTGTTTGAAGTTCCTGCAGTTTTCAAGGTAAAACCGAGTTGGAGCTTGGGCCTCCCCATAAATATGTAAGGAGTGTAGTTTGCAACAGAATAGAAACTTTGTATTCGCAACAAGCTAGGTGAAGGACGGCTTTCACACACAATACTCTCTCAGAACTGAGCATGCGGAGAGACGTTCGTTCACCTAACACAAATGGAACGGGATGCAGTAGAAACTAATACTCTGTTTTCTCAGTCTGTTTCCTAGGACCGGTTTGAAGTACCTGCTCTTTTCACTGTAAAACCGAGTTGGAGCTTGTGCCTCCCCATATTTAAGTATGGATTGTAGTTTGCAACTAAAAAGAAACTTTGTGTTCCCAACAAGCTAGTTGAAGTACGGCTTTCACACACACATATCTCTCAGGACTGAGCATGTGGAGGGACGTTCGTTCATCTAGCACATACTGAACTGGTTGCAGGGGAAACTTTTTCTCTGGTTTCTCAGTCTGTTTCCAACTGCCGTTTTGAAATTCCTGCAGTTTTCACTGTAAATATGAGTTGGAGCTTGTGCCTTCCCATATAAATGTATGGAGTGTAATTAGCAACCTAAAAGAAACTTTGTGTTCTAAAGAAGCTAGGTGAAGGACGGCTTTCAGACACACTTATCTCTCAGAACTGAGCATGTGGAGAGACGTTCATTCATCTAGCACAAAGGAAAATTTTTGCAGGGGAAAATTTTACTCTGGTTTCTCAGTATGTTTCCTAGTGCCGGTGTGAAGTTCCTGCAGTTTTCACTGTAAAAACGAGATTGAGCTTCTGCCTTCCTATTTTTTTTACGGAATTTAGATTGCAACTGAAAAGAAAATTTGTGTTCACAACAAGCTTGATGAAGGACGGCTTTCACACACACTTATATCTCAGAACTGAGCATGTGGAGAGATATTCGTACATCTAGCACAAAGGGAAAATTTTGCAGGTGAAACTTATACTCTGGTTTCTCAGTCATTTTCCTAATTCGGGTTTGAAAATCCTGCAGTTTTAACTGTAAAACCGAGTTGGAGCTTGGGCCCCCCAAATATATGTAAGGAGTGTAGATTGCAACATAAAAAAACTGTGTTCGCAACAAGCTAGTATAAGTTCAGCTTTCACACACATTTATTTCTCAGAATTGAGCATGTGGAGAGACTTTCGTTCATCTAGCACATGGTGAAAGGTTTGCAGGGGAAACTTTTACACTGGTTTCTCACTCTTTTTCCTAGCGTAGGTTTGAAGTTCCCGCAGTTTTCACTGTAAAACCGAGTTGGAGACAATGCCTCCCATATATATTTATGAAGTGTACTTTTCAACTGAAAATACACTTTGTGTTCACAACAAATAGGTGAAGGACGGCTTTCACAAACTCTTATCACTCAGAAATGAGCATGTTGAGAGACGTTTTTTCATGTTGCACAAAGGGAACGGGTTACATTAGAAACTTTTACTCTGGTTTCTCAGTCTGTTTCCTACTGCTGGTTTTAAGTTCCTGCAGTTTTCACTGTAAAACCGAGTTGGAGATGGTGCCTCCCCATATGTATGTATGAAGTATAGTTTGCAACTGAAAGAAACTTTTTTTCCCAAAAAGCTAGTTGAAGAACATATTTCACACATACATATCTCTCAGAACTGAGCATGTGGAGAGACGTGCTTTCATCTGTCACAAAGAGAACGGGTTGCAGTAGAAACTTTTACTGTGTATTCTCAGATTCTTTCCGAGTGCAGGTTTGAAGTTCCTGCAGTTTTCACTGTAAATCCGAGTTGGAGCTTGTGCCTCCCCTTATATATGTAAGGAGTGTAGTTAGCAACCTAAAAGAAACTTTGTGTTCCAAAGAAGATAGGTGAAGGACGGCTTTCACACACACTTATCTCTCAGAACTGAGCATGTGGAGAGACTTTCATTCATCTAGCACCAAGGCAACGGGTTGCAGGAGACACTACTTCTCTGATATCTCAGACTGATTTCTAGTGCCGGTTTGAATTTCCTGCAGTTTTCACTGTAAAACATAGTTGGAGCTTGTGCCTCCCCATATATATGTATGGAGAGTTGTTTGCAACTGAAAACAATCTTTGTGTTCCCAACAAAAAATTGAAGTACGACTTTCACACACAATTATCACTCACAACTGAGCATGTGGAGAGACGTTCATTCATGTAGCACAATGAGAAATTGTTGAAGGAGAAACTTTTACTCTTGTTTGTCAGACGGTTTCCTAGTGCCAGTTTGAAATTCCGGCAGTTTTCACTGTAAAACCGAGATTGGATTTGTAAATTTTTATATATTTTTATGGAATGTAGTTTGCAAATGGAAAGAAATTTTGTGTTCGCAACAAGCTTGGTGAAAGACGGCTTTAACACACACTTATCTCTCAGAACTGAGCATGTGGAGAGACGTTCGTTCATCTAGAACAAAGGGAACTGTTTGCAAGTGAAACTTACACTCTGGTTTCTCAGTCATTTTCCTAATGCCGGGTTGAAATTCCTGCAGTTTTAACTGTAAAACTGAGTTGGAGCTTGGACTTCCCCATATATATGTAAGGAGTATAGATGGCAAATTAAGAGAATCTTTGTGTTTGCAACAAGCTAGTTGAAGTTCAGCTTTCACACACACTTATCTCTCAGAACTGAGCATGTGGAGAGACTTTCCTTCATCTAGCACAAAGGGAACGGGTTGCAGGAGAAACTTTTACTCTGGTTTCTCAGTCTGATTCCTAGTGCCGGTGTGAAGTTCCTGCAGTTTTCACTGTACAATCGAGTTGGAGCTTGTGCCTCCCCATATATATGTATGGAGTGTATTTAGCAACCTAAAAGATATTTTGTGTTCCAAAGAAGCTAGGTTAAGGATGGCTTTCACACACACTTATCTCTCTGAAATAAGCATGTGATAGACGTTCGTTCATCTAGAACCAAGGGAACGGGTTGCAGGATAAACTTAACTCTGATTTCTCTGTCTGTTTCCTAGTGCCGGTTTGAATTTCCTGCCGTTTTCACTGTAAAAGAGGTTTGGAGCTTGGGTCTCTGCATATATATGTTTGGAGTGTAGTTTGCTACTGAAAAGAATCTTTGTGTTCGCAACAAGTTTGTTGAAAGACGGTATTCACACACACTTATCTCTCAAATCTGAGCATGTGGAGAGACTTTCGTTCATCTAGCACCAAGGCAACGGTTTGCAGCACAAATTTTACTCTGTTTCTAAGTCTGTTTCCTAGTGCCAGGTTGAAGTTCCTGCAGTTTTCACTATAACACCGCTTTGGAACTTGTGACTCACTATATATATATACGGAGTGTAGTTTGCATATAAAAAGAAAATTTCTGTTCCCAACAAGCTAGGTGAAGTATAGCTTTCACACACACTTATCCCTGAGAACTGAACATTTGGAGAGACTTTCATTCATCTAGCACAAAGGGAACGGTTTGCAGGGGAAACCTTTACTCTGGTTTCTCAGTCTGTTTCCTAATTTCGCTTTTAAGTTCCTGCAGTAGTCACTGTAAAACCGAGTTGGAGACTGTGCCTCCCATATATATGTATGGAGTGTAGTTTGCAACTGAAAAGAAACTTTGTGTTCCCAACAAGAAATGTGAATAACGGCTTTCACATACACTTATATCTCAGAACGCAGCATGAGGAGAGACGTTCGTTCATCTAACACTTAGGGAATTCATTGAAGGAGAAAACTTTTCTCTGGTTTCTCAGTGTGTTTCCTAGTGCCGGTTTGAAGTTCCTGCAGTTTTCACGGTAAAAACCAGTTGGAAATTGGGCCTCCCATATATTTGTAGGGAGTGTAGTTAGCAACTGAAAAGAAACTTTGTGTTAACAATAATCTAGGTGAAGGACGGCTTTCACACACACTTATCTCTCAGAACTGAGCATGTGGAGAGACGTTCGTTCATGTAGCAAAAAGGGAATGGTTTGCAGGAGAAACTTTTACTCTGGTTTCTCAGTCTGTTTCCTAGTGTCGGTTTGAATATCCTGCAGTTTTCACTGTAAAACCGAGTTGCATCTTGTGCCTCCGCATATATATGTATGGAGTTTAGTTTCAATCTAAAAGAAACTTTGTGTTTGCAACAAGATAGGTGAAGGACGGCTTTCATACACACTTATCTCTCAAAACTGATCATGTGGAGAGACGTTCGTTCATCTACCCCAAAGGGATCGGGTTGCAGCAGAATCTATTACTCTGGTTTCTCAGTCTGTTTCCTAATGCCGGTTTGAAGTTCCTGCAGTTTTCACTGGAAAACCGAGTTGGAGCTTGTTCCTCCCCGTATATATGTATGGAGTGTAGTTTGCAACTGAAAAGAATCTTTGTGTTCTAAACAAGTTTGGTGAAGGACGGTTTCACACACACATATCTCTCAGAAATGAGCATGTGGAGAGACGTTCATTCATCGAGCACAAAGGGAAAGGTTGTGGGAAATCTTTTACTCTCGTTTCTCTGTCAGTTTCCTAATGTCAGTCTGAAGTTCCTGCAGTTTTCACTGTAAAACCGAGTTGGAACATATGCACCGCAAATATATGTATGGAGTGTGTATATCAACTTAAAAAAAAATTCTGTTCGCAACAACTAGGTGAAGGATGGAATTCAAACACAATTATCTCTCAGAACTGAGCATGTGGTGAGACGTTCGTTCATCTAGCAAAATGTGAAAGGGTTGCAGGAGAAAATTTTACTCTGGTTTCTCAGTATGTTTCCTAGAGCCAATTTGAATTTCCTGAATTTTCAGTGTAAAACCGAGTTGGAGCTTGTGCCTACCCATATATATGTATGGAGTGTAGTTTGCAACCGAAAAGTAACTTTGTGTTCCCAACAAACTAGGTGAAGGACGGCTTCACAAACACTTATCTCTCAGAACTGAGCATATGGAGAGACTTTCTTTCATCTAGCAAAAAGGGAACAGGTTGCAGGGGAATCTTTTACGCTGTTTTCACAGTCAGTCTCCTAATGCCTGTTTGAAGTTCCTGCAGTTTTCAAGATAAAACCGAGTTGGAGCTTGGGCCTCCCCATAAATATGTAAGGAGTGTAGTTTGCAACAGAATAGAAACTTTGTATTCGCAACAAGCTAGGTGAAGGACGGCTTTCACACACAATTCTCTCTCAGAACTGAGCATGTGGAGAGACGTTCGTTCACCTAACACAAATGGAACGGGATGCAGTAAAAAATAATACTCTGTTTTCTCAGTCTGTTTCTTAGGGCCGGTTTGAAGTACCTGCTGTTTTCACTGTAAAACCGAGTTGAAGCTTGTGCCTCCCCATATTTAAGTATGGATTGTAGTTTGCAACTAAAAAGAAACTTTGTGTTCCCAACAAGCTAGTTGAAGGACGGCTTTCACACACACTTATCTCTCAGGACTGAGCATGTAGAGGGACGTTCGTTCATCTAGCACAAAGGGAACTAGATGCAGGAGAAACTTTTACTCTGGTTTCTCAGTCTGTTTCCTAGTGCCGGTTTGAATTTTCTGCTGTTTTCACTGTAAAACCCAGTTGGAGCTTGTGCCTCCCCATATATATGTATGGAGTGTAGTTTGCAACTGTAAAGAAACTTTGTGTTCCAAACAAGCTAGTTAATGAACGGCTTTCGCACACAATTTCCTTTCAGAACTGTGCATGGGGAGAGACATTCATTCATCTAGCACAATGTGAACGGGTTGCAGTAGAAACTTTTACTCTGCTTTCTCACTCTGTTTCCTAGTGCAGGTTTTAAGTTCCTGCAGTTTTCACTGTAAAACCGAGTTGGAGACTGTGCCTCCCATATATATATGGAGTGTACATTTCAACTTAAAATACACTTTGTGTTCACAACAAATAGTTGAAGGACGGCTTTCACACACTCTTATCACTCAGAATTGATCATGTTGAGAGCCGTTCGTTCAAGTTGCACAAAGGGAAAGGGTTACATTAGAAACTTTTACTCTGGTTTCTCACTCTGTTTCCTAGTGCCGGTTTTAAGTTCCTGCAATTTTCACTGTAAAACCGAGTTGGAGATTGTGCATCCCCATATGTATGTATGAAGTATAGTTTGCAACTGAAAGAACCTTTTTTTCCCAAAAAGCTATTTGAAGAACGTATTTCACACACACATATCTCTCAGAACTGAGCAGGTGGAGAGACTTTCTTTCATCTGTCACAAAGAGAACGGGTTGCAGTAGAAACTTTTACTCTGTATTCTCACACTGTTTCCTAGTGCCGGTTTAAAGTTCCTGCAGTTTTCACTGTAAAACCGAGTTGGAGCTTGTGCCTCCCCATATACATATATGGAGTGTAATTAGCAACCTAAAAGATACTTTGTGTTCCAAAGACGTTAGGTGAAGGATGGCTTTCACACACACTTATCTCTCAGAAATGGGCATGTGGAGAGACGTTCATTCATCTAGAACAAAGGGAACGTTTGGCAAGTGAAACTTATACTCTGTTTCTCAGTCAATTTTCTAATGCCGGTTTGAAATTCCTGCAGTTTTAAGTGTAAAACTGAGTTGGAGCTTGTGCCTCCCCATAAATATGTAAGGGGTGTAGATGGCAACTTAAAAGGATCTTTGTGTTCGCAACAAGCTAGTTGAAGTTCGGCTTTCACACACACTTATCTCTCAGAACTGAGCATGTGGAGAGACTTTCGTTCATTTAGCACAAAGGGAACGGGTTGCAGGAGAAACTTTTCCTCTGGATTGTCAGTCTGTATCCTAGTGCCGGTGTGAAGTTCCTGCAGTTTTCACTGTACAATCGAGTTGGAGCTTGTGCCTCCCCATATATATGTATGGAGTGTAGTTAGCAACCTAAAAGATATTTTGTGTTCCAAAGAAGCTAGGTGAAGTATGGTTTTCACACACACTTATCTCTGAGATCTGAGCATGGGGAGAGACATTCGTTCTTCTAGCACCAAGGGAACGGGTTGCAGGAGAAACTTTACTATGATTTCTCTGTCTGTTTCCTAGTGCCGGTTTGAATTTCCTGCCGTTTTCACTGTAAAACAGGTTTGGAGCTTGGGCCTCCCCATATATATGTATGGAGTGTAGTTTGCTACTGAAAAGAAACTTTGTTTTCCCAACAAGAAATGTGATAACGGCTTTCACATACACTTATCTCTCAGAACGTAGCATGTGGAGAGACGTTCGTTCATTTAGCACATAGGGAACTCGTTGCAGGAGAAAACTTAACTCTGGTTTCTCAGTGTGTTTCCTATTGCCGATTTGAAGTTCCTGCAGTTTTCACTGTAAAACCGAGTTGGAGCTTGGGCCTCCCCATATATATGTATGGAGTGTAGTTTGCTACTGAAAAGAAACTTTCTGTTCGCAACAAGCTAGGTGAAGGACGGCTTTCACACACAATAATTTATCAGAACTGAGCATGTGGAGAGACGTTAGTTCATGTAGCACAAAGGGAACGGTTTGCAGGAGAAACTTTTTCTCTGGTTTCTCAGTCTGTTTCCTAGTGCCGATTTAAATTTCCTGCAGTTTTCAATGTAATACCGTGTTGCAGCTTGTGCCTCCACATATATATGTATGGAGAGTAGTTTACAACTGAAAAGATAATATGTGCTCGCAACAAGCTACTGGAAGGACGGCATTCACACACACTTATCTCTCAGAAGGGAGCATGAGAAGAGACTTTCGTTCATCTAGCACCAAGGGAACGATTTGCAGCAGAAATATTACTCTGTTTTCTAAGTCTGTTTCCTAGTGACGGTTTTAAATTCCTGCAGTTTTCACTGTAAAACCGAGTTGGACATTGTGACCAACCATATATATGTAAGGAGGGTAGTTTGCAACTAAAAAGAAATTTTATTTTCCCAACAAGCTAGGTGAAGGACTGCTTTCACACACACTTATCTCTCAGAACTTAGCATGTGGAGTGACTTTCGTTCATGTAGCACAAATGGAACGGGATGCAGAACAAACTTTTACTCTGGTTTCTCAGTGTGTTTCCTAATGCAGTTTTGAAGTTCCTGCAGTTTAAACTGTAAAACCGAGTTGAAGATTGTGCCTCCCCATATATATTTATGGAGTGTAATTTGCAACTGAAAAGAATCTTTGTGTTCCCAACAAGCTAGGTGAAGTACAGTGTCCACACAAACTTATCTGTAAGAACTGAGCATGTGGAGAGACTTTCGTTCATCAAGCACATAGGGTACGGTTTGTGGGAGAAACTATTACTCTGGTTTCTCAGTTTATTTCCTACTGCCGAATTGAAGTTCCTGCAGTTTTCACTGTAAAACCGAGTTGCAGCTTGTGTCTCCCTATATATATGTATGAAGTGTAATTTTCAACCTGAAAGAAACTTTGTGTTCCCAACAAGATAAGTGAAGGACGGCTTTCACACACACTTATCTCTGAGAACTGGGCATGTGGAGAGACGTTCGTTCTTCGAACACATAGGAACGGTTTGCAGGGTAACATTTACTCTGGTTTCTCAGAATTTTTCCTCATGCCGGTTTGAACTTCCTGCAGTTTTCACAGTAAAAGCGAGTTGGAGCTTGTGCCTACCCATATATATGTATGGAGTGTAGTTAGCAACTGAAAAGAAACTATGTGTTCGAAACAAGCTAGGTGAAGTATGGCTTTCACACACAGTGAACTCTCAGACCTGAGATTGTGGAGAGACGTTCGTTCTTGTAGCAGAAAAGGAACGTGTTGCAGGAGAAAATTTTATTCTGGTTTCTCAGTCTGTTTCCTAGTGCTGTTTCAAAATTTCTGCAGATTTTACAGTAAAATCGAGTTTTGGCTTGTGCCTCCACATATAGATGAATGTAGAGTACTTTGCAACTGAAAAGAAACATTGTCTTCCCAACATGATAGTTGAAGGACGGCTCTCAAACACACTTATCGCTCAGAAATGAGGATGTGGAGAGACGATCTTACATCTAGCACAAAGGGAATGGGGTGCAGGTGAAATTTTACTCTGGTTTCTCTGTCTGTTTCCAAGTGCCGATTTGAATTGCCTGAGTATTCACTGTAAAACCGAGTTGGAGCTTTTGCCTCCCCATATATATGTATTGAGTGTAGTTTGCAACAAAAAAGAAACTTAGTGTTCCCAACAAGATAGTTGAAGGATGGTTTCACTCACTTATCTCTCAGAAATGAACATGTGAAGAGACGTTCGTTCATCGAGCACAAAATAACGGTTTGCAGGGAAACTGTCACTCTGTTTTCTCAGACTGTTTCCTAATGCCGGTATGATGTTCCTGCAGTTTTCACTGTTAAACCGAGTTGTAGCTTGTGCCTCCCCATATATATGTATGGAGTGTAGCTTGCAACTGAAAAGAAACTTTTTGTTCCCAACAAGCTATTTGAAAGACGGCTTTCACACACACTTTCTTTAAGAACTGAGCATGTGGAGAGACGTTCGTTCATCGAGCACAAAGGGAAAGGGTTGCAGCAGAAATTTTACCCTTTTTTCTAAGTCTTTTTCTTAGTGCCGTTTTGAAGTTCCTGCAGTTTTCACTGTAAAACAGAGTTGGAGCTTGTGCATCCCCATATATATTTATGGAGTGTAGTTTGCAACTGAAAGGAAACTTGGTATTCCCAACAAGATATGTGAAGGACGGCTTTCACACACACTTATCTCTGAGATTTGGGCATGTGGAGAGACGTTCGTTCATGTAGCAAAAAGGGAACGGGTTGTAGGAGCAGCATTTAATCTGCTTTCACAGTCTTATTCCTAGTGCCTGTTTGAAGTTCCTGCAATTTACAATGTAAAACGAAGTTGGAGCTTTTGCTTCCCCATATATATGTATGGATTGTAGTTTGCAACTGAAAAGAAACTTTGTGTTACAAACAAGCTAGGTGAAGGACGGCTTTCACACACAGTGATCTCTCAGACCTGAGCATGTGGTGAGAACTTCATTCTTGTAGTAGAAACGGAACATGTTGCAGGAGAAATTTTATTCTGTTTTCTCAGTCTGTTTCCTAGTGCCGTTTCAAAGTTTCTGCAGATTTTACAGTAAAACCGATTTGTTGCTTGTACCTCCACATATATATGAAAGTAGAGTACTTTGCAACTGAAAAGAAACATTGTGTTCCCAACATGATAGTTGAAGGACGGCTTTCAAACACACTTATCGATCAGAAATAAGCATATGGAGAGACGATCTTTCGTAAAGCACAAAGGGAATGGGTTGCAGGTGAAATTTTACTCTGGTTTCTCTGTCTGTTTCCAAGTGCCGATTTGAATTGCCTGAGTTTTCACTGTAAAACCGAGTTGCAGATTGTGACTCCCCATATATATGTATGGAGTGTAGTTAGCAACTGAAAAGAAAGTTTGTGTTCCCAAAGAACTAGATGAAAGGCGGCTTTAACACACTCAATTATCTCTCAGAAATGAGTATGTGGAGAGGAGTTCGTTCATTTATCACAAATGGAACGGTTAGTAGGAGTAACATTTAATCTAGGTTCTCAGTCTGTTTCCTAGTGCCTGTTTGAAGTTCCTGCAATTTTCAATGTAAAACGGAGTTGGAGCTTCTGCTTCCCCATATATATGTATGGATTGTAGTTTGCAACTGAAAACAAACTTTCTGTTCCAAACAACCTAGGTGAAGTACGGCTTTCACACACACTTACCTCTCAGAATTGAGCCTGTGGAAAGACGTTCGTTCATCGAGCACAAAGGGAAAGGGTTGCAGCAGAAATTTTATCCTTTTTTCTAAGTCTTTTTCTTAGTGCCGGATTGAACTTCATGCAGTTTTCACGTAAAAACGAGTTGGAGCTCGTGCCTCCCCATATATATTTATGGAGTGTAGTTTGCAACTGAAAGGAAACTTTGTATTCCCAACAAGATATGTGAAGGACGGCTTTCACACACACCTATCTCTGAGACTGGGCATGTGGAGAGACGTTCGTTCATCGAGCACATAGGAACGGTTTGCAGGGAAACTTTTATCTGGTTTCTCAGAATTTTTCCTAATGCTGGTTTGAAGTTCCTGCAGTTTTCACTGTAAAACCGAGTTGGAGCTTCTGCCTCCCCATATATATGTATGGAGTGTAGTTAGCAACTGAAAAGAATGTTTGTGTTCCCAAAGGACTAGTTGAAAGACGGCTTTCACACACACAATAATCTCTCAGAAATGAGCATGTGGAGAGAAGTTCGTTCATTTATCACAAATTGAACGGTTAGTAGAAGCAACATTTAATCTGATTTCTCAGTCTGTTTCCTAGTGCCTGTTTGAAGTTCCTGCAATTTACAATGTAAAACAAAGTTGGAGCTTTTGCTTCCCCATATATATGTATGGATTGTACTTTGCAACTGAAAAGAATCTTTGTGTTCCAAACAAGCTAGGTGAAGGATGGCTTTCACACACAGTGATCTCTCAGAACTGAGCATGTGGAGAGACGTTCGTTCTTGTAGCAGAAACGGAACGTGTTGCAGGAGAAAGTTTTATTCTCGTTTCTCAGTCTGTTTCCTAGTAACGTTTCAAAATTTCTGCAGATTTTACAGTAAAACCGTGTTTTTGCTTGTGCCTCCACATATATATGAATGTAGAGTACTTTGCAACTGAAAAGAAATATTGTGTTCCCAACATGATAGTTGAAGGACGGCTTTCAAACACACTTGTCGCTCAGAAATGAGCATGTGGAATAACGATCTTTCATCTAGCACAAAGGGAATGGGTTGCAGGTGAAATTTTACTCTGGTTTCTCTGTCTGTTTCCAAGTGCCGATTTGAATTACCTGAGTTTTCACTGTAAAACCGAGTTGCAGCTTGTGCCTCCCCATATATATTTATTGATTGTAGTTTGCAACTTAAAAGAAACTTTGTGTTTCCAACAAGCTAGGTGAAGTACGCCTTTCACACACAATTATCTCTCAGATCTGAGCATATGGAGAGACGTTCGTTCATCAAACACATAGGGAATGTGTTGTGGGAGAAACTATTACTCTGGTTTCTCAGTCTGTTTCCTACTGCCGATTTGAAGTTCCGGCCGTTTTCACTGTAAAACCGAGTTGCAGCTTGTGCCTACCCATATATATGTATGGAGTATAGTTTTCAACCTAAAAGAAACTTTGTGTTCCCAACAAGCTAGGTGAAGGACGGCTTTCACACACACTTATCTCTCAGAACTGAGCATGTGGAGAGACGTTCGTTCATCGCGCAAAAAGGGAAAGATTTGCAGAAGAAACTTTTACAATTTTTTCTCAGTCTGTTTACTATTGTCGGTTTGATGTTCCTGCAGGTTTCACTGTTAAACTGAGTTGGAGCTTGTGCCTCCCCATATATATGAATGGAGTGTAGTTTGCAACTGAAAAGAATCTTTGTGTTCGCAACAAGGTTGGAAAATAACGGCTTTCACACACGCTTATCTCTCAGAACTGAGCATGTGGAGAGACGTTCGTTCATCGAGCACAAAGTAACGGTTTGCAGGGAAACTGTCACTCTGTTTTCTCAGACTGTTTCCTAATGCCGGTTTGATGTTCCTGCAGTTTTCACTGTTAAACCGAATTGTAGCTTATGCCTCCCCATATATATGTATGGAGTGTAGCTAGCAACTGAATAGAAAATTTGTGTTCCCAACAAGCTATTTGAAGGACGGCTTTCACACACACTTATCTCTCAGAACTGAGCATGTGGAGAGATGTTCGTTCATCGCGCAAAAAGAGAACGGTTTTGGGGAAACTTTATCCCAGGTATCTTTGTCTGTTTCCTAGTGCCGATTTGAATTTCCTGCAGTTTTCACTGTAAAGACTTGTTGGAGCTTGTGCCTCCCCATATGTATGTATGGAGTGTAGCTTGCACCTAAATAGAATATTTGTGTTCCCAACAAGCTATTTGAAGGACGGCTTTCACACCACTTTCTGTAAGAACAGAGCATGTGGAGAGACGTTCGTTCATCGAGCACGAAGAGAACGGGTTGCAGCAGGAATTTTACCCTTTTTTCTAAGTCTTTTTCTTAGTGCCGTTTTGAAGTTCCTGCAGTTTTCACTGTAAAACCGAGTTGGAGCTTGTGCCTCCCCATATATATTTATGGACTGTAGTTTGCAACTGAAAGGAAACTTTGTATTCCCATCAAGATATGTGAAGGAAGGCTTTCACACACACTTATCTCTGAGAACTGGGCATGTGGAGAGACGTTCGTTCATCGAGCACAATGGGAACGGTTTGCAGGGAAACATTACTCTGGTTTCTCAGGATTTTTCCTAATGCCGGTTTGAACTTCCTGCAGTTTTCACTGTAAAACAGAGTTGGAGCTTGTGCCTCCCCATATATATGTATGGATTGTAGTTAGCAACTGAAAAGAAAGTTTGTGTTCCCAAAGAACTAGTTGAAAGACGGCTTACACACACACAATTATCTCTCAGAAATGAGCATGTGGAGAGATGTTCGTTCATCTATCACAAATGGAACGGTTTGTAGGAGCAACATTTATTCTGGTTTCTCAGCCTGTTTCCTAGCGCCTGTTTGAAGTTCCTGCAATTTTCAATATAAAACGGAGTTGGAGCTTCTGCTTCCCCATATATATGTATGGATTGTAGTTTGCAACTGAAAATAAGCTTTTGTTCCAAACAATCTAGGTGAAGGATGGCTTCACACACAGTTATCTCTCAGATCTGAGCATGAGGAGAGACGTTCGTTTATGTATCCCAAAGGGAACGAGTTGCAGGAGAAACTTTTACTCTGATCTCTCAGTCTGTTTCCTAGTGCCGGTTTGAAATTCCTGCCGTTTTCATGGTGTAACCGATTTGGAGCTTGTGCCTCCGCATATATATGTATGGATTGTAGTGTGCAACTGAAAGAAACTTTGTGTTCCCAACAAGCAAGTTGAAGGACAGCTTTCACACACACTTATCTCTAAGAACTGATCATGTGGAGAGACGTCATTCATCTAGCACAAAGGGAAATGCTGGGAGGAGAAAGTTTTATTCTTGTTCCTCAGTCTGTTTCCTAGTGCCACTTTGAAGTTCGTTCAGTTTTCACTATAAAACCGAGAGGGATTTTGTACCTCCCCATATATATGTATGGAGTATTGTTTGCAACTTAAAAGAAAATTGTGTTCCCAACAAGCTAGGTTAAGTACGGCTTTCATACACACTTATTTCTCAGAACTGAGCATGTGGAGAGATGTTCGTTCATCTAGCAAAAAGGGAACATGTTGCAGGAGAAACATTTGCTCTGGTTTCTCATTCTGTTTCTAGAGCCGTTTTGGAGTTCCTGCAGTTTTCACAGTAAAACCGATTTGTTCCTTCTACCGCCCCATATATATGTATGGATTGTAGTTTGCAACCTAAAAGAAACTTAGATTTCCCAAGCAGCTAGTTGAAGTACGGCTTTCACACACACTTATATCTCAGAACTGAGCATGTGGAGAGACGTTCGTTCATTTGGCACAAAAGGAACGGTTTGCAGGAGAAAATTTTACTCTGGTTTCTGAGTATGATTCCTAGTGCCGGTTTGAAGTTCCTGCATTTTTCACTGTAAAAATGAGTTGGAGCTTGTGCCCCCCCATATGTGTGTATGGATTGTAGTTGGCAACTGAAAAGAAACTTTGTTTTCCCAACAAGCTAGGTGAAGTACGGCTTTCACAAACAATTATCTCTCAGACCTTAGCATGTGGATAGACGTTCGTTCATCTAGCACAAGTGGAACGGGTGTGAGGAGAAAGTTATACTCTTATTTCTCAGTCTGTTTCCTAGTGCCGGATTGAAGTTCCTGCAGTTTACACTGTAAAACCCAGATGGAGCTTGTGCCTCCCCATATGTATGTGTGGAGTGTAGTTTGCAACTGAAAAGGAAATTTCTTTTCCCAACAAACTAAATGAAGGTCCGCATTCACACACATTTATTTCTCAGAATCGATCATGTGGAGAGACATTCTTTCATCGCGCACAAAAAGAACGATTTGCAGGAAAACTTTCACTCTGGTTTCTCAGATTGTTTCTTAATGCCGGTTTGAAGTTCCTGCAATTTTCTATTTAAAACGGAGTTGGAGCTTCTGCATCCCCATATATATGTATGGATTGTAGTTTGCAAATGAGAAGAAACATTGTGTTCCAAACAAGCTAGCTAAAGTACGGCTTTCACACACATTGCTCTCTCAGAACTGAGGATGTGGAGAGACGTTCGTTCATGTAGCACAAACGGAACGTTTTGCAGGAGAAACTTTTACTCTGGTTTCTCAGTCTGTTTCCTAGTTCCGTTTCGAATTTTCTGCAGATTTTACAGTAAAACCGAGTTGTTGCTTATGCCTCCACATATATATGAATGTAGAGTACTTTGCAACTGAAAAGAAATATTGTGTTCCCAACATGATAGTTGAAGGACGGCTTTCAAACACACTTATCGCTCAGAAATGAGCATGTGGAGAGACGATCTTTCATCTAGCACAAAAGGAAAGGGTTGCAGGTGAAACTTTTACTCTGGTTTCTCAGTCTGTTTCCAAGGGCCGATTTGAATTGTCTGAGTTTTCACTGTAAAACCGAGTTGCAGCTTGTGCCTCCCCATATATATGTATGGAGTGTAGTTAGCAACTGAAAAGAAAGTTTGTGTTCCCAACAAGCTAGTTGAAGTACGACTTTCACACACAATTATCTCTCAGAAATGAGCATGTGGAGAGACGTTCGTTCATCAAACACATAGGGAATGTGTTGTGGGAGAAACTATTACTCTGGTTTCTCAGTCTGTTTCCTACTGCCGATTTGAAGTTCCTGCCGTTTTCACTGTAAAACAGAGTTGCAGCTTGTGCCTACCCATATATATGTATGGAGTATAGTTTTCAACCTAAAAGAAACTTTGTGTTCCCAACAAGCTAGGTGAAGTACGGCTTTCACACACACTTAACTCTCAGAACTGAGCATGTGGAGAGACGTTCGTTCATCGCGCAAAATGGGAACGGTTTGCAGAAGAAACTTTTATCATTTTTTCTAAGTCTGTTTACTATTTTCGGTTTGATGTTCCTGCAGGTTTCACTGTTAAACTGAGTTGTAGCTTGTGCCTCCCCATATATATGAATGGAGTGTAGTTTGCAACTGAAAAGAATCTTTGTGTTCGCAACAAGGTTGGAAAATAACGGCTTTCACACACAGTTATCTCTCAGAACTTAACATGTGGATTGACGTTCGTTCATCTAGCACAAATTGAACTGGTGGCAGGAGAATATATTACTCTGTTTCTCAGTCTGTTTCCTAGTCCCGATTTGAAGTTCCTGCAGTTTTCACTCTAAAGGCGTGTTGGAGCTTGTTCCTCCCCATATATATGTATGGAGTGTAGTTTGCAACTAAAAAGAAACTTTGTGTTCCCAACATGATAGTTGAAGGATGGCTTTCACACACACATTACTCTAAGAACTGATCATGTGGAGAGACGATCGTTCATCGAGCATAATAGGAATACTTTGCACTGTAAAGTTTTACTCTGTTTTTCTCATATGTTTCCTAGTGCCGATTTGAAGTTCCTGCAGATTTCCCTGTAAATCCGGGATGGACCTTGTCCCTCTCCTTATATATTTATGGAGTTTATTTTGCAACTGAAAGGATCTTTGGGTTCGGAACAAGGTTGGTGAAGTACGGCTTTCACACACGCTTATCTCTCAGAACTGAGCATGTGGAGAGACGTTCGTTCATCGAGCACAAAGTAACGGTTTGCAGGGAAACTGTCACTCTGTTTTCTCAGACTGTTTCCTAATGCCGGTTTAATGTTCCTGCAGTTTTCACTGTTAAACCGAATTGTAGCTTATGCCTCCCCATATATATGTATGGAGTGTAGCTAGCAACTGAATAGAAAATTTGTGTTCCCAACAAGCTATTTGAAGGACGACTTTCACACACACTTATCTCTCAGAACTGAGCATGTGGAGAGACGTTCGTTCATCGCGCACAAAGGGAACGGTTTTGGGGAAACTTTTACCCAGGTATCCCTGTCTGTTTCCTAGTGCCGATTTGAATTTCCTGCAGTTTTCACTGTAAAGACTTGTTGGAGCTTGTGCCTCCCCATATGTATGTATGGAGTGTAGCTTGCACCTAAATAGAATATTTGTGTTCCCAACAAGCTATTAGAAGGACGGCTTTCACACCACTTTCTGTAAGAACAGAGCATGTGGAGAGACGTTCGTTCATCGAGCACGAAGAGAACGGGTTGCAGCAGGAATTTTACCCTTTTTTCTAAGTCTTTTTCTTAGTGCCGTTTTGAAGTTCCTGCAGTTTTCACTGTAAAACCGAGTTGGAGCTTGTGCCTCCCCATATATATTTATGGACTGTAGTTTGCAACTGAAAGGAAACTTTGTATTCCCATCAAGATATGTGAAGGAAGGCTTTCACACACACTTATCTCTGAGAACTGGGCATGTGGAGAGACGTTCGTTCATCGAGCACAATGGGAACGGTTTGCAGGGAAACTTTACTCTGGTTTCTCAGGATTTTTCCTAATGCCGGTTTGAACTTCCTGCAGTTTTCACTGTAAAACAGAGTTGGAGCTTGGGCCTCCCCATATATATGTATGGATGGTAGTTTGCAACCTAAAAGAAACTTAGATTTCCCAAGCAGCTAGTTGAAGTACGGCTTTCACACACACTTATATCTCAGAACTGAGCATGTGGAGAAACGTTCGTTCATTTGGCACAAAAGGAACGGTTTGCAGGAGAAAATTTTACTCTGGTTTCTGTGTATGATTCCTAGTGCCGGTTTGAAGTTCCTGCATTTTTCACTGTAAAAATGAGTTGGAGCTTGTGCCCCCCCATATGTGTGTATGGATTGTAGTTGGCAACTGAAAAGAAACTTTGTTTTCCCAACAAGCTAGGTGAAGTACGGCTTTCACAAACAATTATCTCTCAGACCTGAGCATGTGGATAGACGTTCGTTCATCTAGCACAAGTGGAACGGGTGTGATTAGAAACTTATACTCTTATTTCTCAGTCTGTTTCCTAGTGCCGGATTGAAGTTCCTGCAGTTTACACTGTAAAACCCAGATGGAGCTTGTGCCTCCCCATATGTATGTATGGAGTGTAGTTTGCAACTGAAAAGGAAATTTCTTTTCCCAACAAACTAAATGAAGGTCCGCATTCACACACACTTATCTCTCAGAATTGAGCATGTGGAGAGACGTTCGTTCATCAAACACATAGGGAATGTGTTGTGGGAGAAACTATTACTCTGGTTTCTCAGTCTGTTTCCTACTGCCGATTTGAAGTTCCTGCCGTTTTCACTGTAAAACCGAGTTGCAGCTTGTGCATACCAATATATATGTATGGAGTATAGTTTTCAACCTGAAAGAAACTTTGTGTTCCCAACAAGCTAGGTGAAGGACGGCTTTCACACACACTTATCTCTCAGAACTGAGCATGTGGAGAGACGTTCGTTCATCGTGCAAAATGAGAACGGTTTGCAGAAGAAACTTTTATCATTTTTTCTAAGTCTGTTTACTATTGTCGGTTTGATGTTCCTGCAGGTTTCACTGTTAAACTGAGTTGGAGCTTGTGCCTCCCCATATATATGAATGGAGTGTAGTTTGCAACTGAAAAGAATCTTTGTTTTCGCAACAAGGTTGGAAAATAACGGCTTTCACACACAGTTATCTCTCAGAACTTAACATGTGGATTGACGTTCGTTCATCTAGCACAAAGTGAACTGGTGGCAGGAGAATATATTACTCTGTTTCTCAGTCTGTTTCTAGTCCTGATTTGAAGTTCCTGCAGTTTTCACTCTAAAGGCGTGTTGGAGCTTGTGCCTCCCCATATATATGTATGGAGTGTAGTTTGCAACTATAAAGAAACTTTGTGTTCCCAACATGATAGTTGAAGGATGGCTTTCACACACACATTATTCTAAGAACTGATCATGTGGAGAGACGTTCGTTCATCGAGCATAATAGGAATTCTTTGCATTGTAAAGTTTTACTCTGTTTTTCTCAGTATGTTTCCTAGTGCCGATTTGAAGATCCTGCAGTTTTCACTGTAAAAACTTGCTGCAGCTTGTGCCTTCCCATATATATGTATGTATTGTAGTTAGCAACTGAAAAGAAACTTTGTGTTCGCAACAAGCTAGGTGAAGGACGGCTTTCACACACACTTATCTCTCACAACTGAGCATGTGGATAGACGTTCGTTCATCGAGCACAAAGTAACGGTTTGCAGGGAAACTGTCACTCTGTTTTCTCAGACTGTTTCCTAATGCCGGTTTGATGTTCCTGCAGTTTTCACTGTTAAACCGAATTGTAGCTTGTGCCTCCCCACATATATGTATGGAGTGTAGGTTGCAAATGAATAGAAACTTTGTGTTCCCAACAAGCTATTTGAAGGACGGCTTTCACACACACTTTCTTTAAGAACTGAGCATGTGGAGAGATGTTCGTTCATCGACCACAAAGGGAAATGGTTGCAGGAGAAATTTTACCCTTTTTTCTAAGTATTTTTCTTAGTGCCGGTTTGAAGTTCCTGCAGTTTTCACTGTAAAACCGAGTTGGAGCTTGTGCCTCCCCATATATTTTTATGGATTGTAGTTTGCAACTGAAAGGAAACTTTGTATTCCAAACAAGATATGTGAAGGACGGTTTTCACACACACTTATCTCTGAGCACTGGGCATGTGGAGAGACGTTCGTTCATCGAGCACATAGGAACGGTTTCCAGGGAAAATTTTACTCTGGTTTCTCTGAATTTTTCCTAATGCCGGTTTGACGTTCCAGCATTTTTCACTGTTAAACCGAGTTGGAGCTTTTGCCTCACCATATATATGTATGGAGTGTAGTTTGCAACTGAAAGAAACTTTGTGTTCCCAACAAGCTAGGTGAAGGACAACTTTCACACACAGTTATCTCTCAGAACTTAGCATGTGGACTGACGTTCGTTCATCTAGCACAAAGTGAACTGGTGGCAGGAGAATATATTACTCTGTTTCTCAGTCTGTTTCCTAGTCCCGATTTGAAGTTCCTGCAGTTTTCACTCTAAAGGCGTGTTAGAGCTTGTGCCTCCCCATATATATGTATGGAGTGTAGTTTGCAAGTAAAAAGAAACTTTGTGTTCCCAACATGATATTTGAAGGATGGCTTTCACACACACATTACTCTAAGAACTGATCATGTGGAGAGACGTTCTTTCATCGAGCATAATAGGAATTCTTTGCATTGTAAAGTTTTACTCTGTTTTTCTCAGTATGTTTCCTAGTGCCGTTTTGAAGTTCCTGCAATTTTCACTGTAAAACCGTGCTGCAGCTTGTGCCTCCACATATATATGTATGTATTGTAGTTTGCAACTGAAAAGAAACTTTGTGTTCGCAACAAGCTAGGTGAAGTACGGCTTTCACACACACTTATCTCTCAGAACTGAGCATGTGGAGAGACTTTCGTTCATCGAGCATAAAAGGGAACGGTATGAAGGAAAACTTTCACTCTGTTTTCTCAGTCTATTTCCTAGTGCCGGTTTGAATTTCCTGCAGATTTCCCTGTAAATCCGGGATGGACTATGTCCCTCCCCTTATATATGTATGGAGTGTATTTTGCAACTGAAAGAATCTTTGTGTTCGCAACAAGGTTGGTGAAGGACGGCTTTCACACACACTTATCTCTCAGAACTGAGCATGTGGAGAGACGTTCGTTCATCGAGCACAAAGTAACGGTTTGCAGGGAAACTGTCACTCTGTTTTCTCAGACTGTTTCCTAATGCCGGTTTGATGTTCCTGCAGTTTTCACTGTTAAACCGAATTGTAGCTTGTGCCTCCCCATATATATGTATGGAGTGTAGATTGCAACTGAATAGAAATTTTGTGTTCCCAACAAGCTATTTGAAGGATGGCTTTCACACACACTTTCTTTAAGAACTGAGCATGTGGAGAGATGTTCGTTCATCGACCACAAAGGGAAATGGTTGCAGGAGAAATTTTAAAGTTTTTTTCTAAGTCTTTTTCTTAGTGCCGGTTTGAAGTTCCTGCAGTTTTCACTGTAAAACCGAGTTGGAGCTTGTGCCTCCCCATATATTTTTATGGATTGTAGTTTGCAACTGAAAGGAAACTTTGTATTCCAAACAAGATATGTGAAGGACGGTTTTCACACACACTTATCTCTGAGAACTGGGCATGTGGAGAGACGTTCGTTCATCGAGCACATAGGAACGGTTTCCAGGGAAAATTTTACTCTGGTTTCTCTGAATTTTTCCTAATGCCGTTTTGACGTTCCAGCATTTTTCACTGTTAAACCGAGTTGGAGCTTTTGCCTCACCATATATATGTATGGAGTGTAGTTTGCAACTGAAAGAAACTTTGTGTTCCCAACAAGCTAGGTGAAGGACAACTTTCACACACAGTTATCTCTCAGAACTTAGCATGTGGACTGATGTTCGTTCATCTAGCACAAAGTGAACTGGTGGCAGGAGAATATATTACTCTGTTTCTCAGTCTGTTTCCTAGTCCCGATTTGAAGTTCCTGCAGTTTTCATTCTAAAGGCGTGTTGGAGCTTGTGCCTCCCCATATATATGTATGGAGTGTAGTTTGCAACTAAAAACAAACTTTGTGTTCCCAACATGATAGTTGAAGGATGGCTTTCACACACACATTACTCTAAGAACTGATCATGTGGAGAGACGTTCGTTCATCGAGCATAATAGGAATTCTTTGCATTGTAAAGTTTTACTCTGTTTTTCTCAGTATGTTTCCTAGTGCCGTTTTGAAGTTCCTGCAGTTTTCACTGTAAAACCGTGCTGCAGCTTGTGCCTCCACATATATATGTATGTATTGTAGTTTGCAACTGAAAAGAAACTTTGTGTTCGCAACAAGCTAGGTGAAGTACGGCTTTCACACACACTTATCTCTCAGAACTGAGCATGTGGAGAGACTTTCGTTCATCGAGCATAAAAGGGAACGGTATGAAGGAAAACTTTCACTCTGTTTTCTCAGTCTGTTTCCTAGTGCCGGTTTGAATTTCCTGCAGATTTCCCTGTAAATCCGGGATGGACTATGTCCCTCCCCTTATATATGTATGGAGTGTATTTTGCAACTGAAAGAATCTTTGTGTTCGCAACAAGGTTGGTGAAGGACGGCTTTCACACACACTTATCTCTCAGAACTGAGCATGTGGAGAGACGTTCGTTCATCGAGCACAAAGTAACGGTTTGCAGGGAAACTGTCACTCTGTTTTCTCAGACTGTTTCCTAATGCCGGTTTGATGTTCCTGCAGTTTTCACTGTTAAACCGAATTGTAGCTTGTGCCTCCCCATATATATGTATGGAGTGTAGATTGCAACTGAATAGAAATTTTGTGTTCCCAACAAGCTATTTGAAGGACGGCTTTCACACACAATTTCTTTAAGAACTGAGCATGTGGAGAGATGTTCGTTCATCGAGCACAAAGGGAAATGGTTGCAGGAGAAATTTTAAAGTTTTATTCTAAGTCTTTTTCTTAGTGCCGGTTTGAAGTTCCTGCAGTTTTCAGTGTAAAACCGAGTTGGAGCTTGTGCCTCCCCATATATATTTATGGAGTGTAGTTTGCAACTGAAAGGAAACTATGTATTCCAAACAAGATATGTGAAGGACAGCTTTCACACACACTTATCTCTAAGAACTGATCATGTGGAGAGACGTTCATTCATTTAGCACAAAGGGAAATGCTGGGAGAAGAAACTTTTATTCTTGTTCCTCAGTCTGTTTCCTAGTGCCAGTTTGAAGTTCGTTCAGTTTTCACTATAAAACCGAGAGGGATTTTGTACCTCCCCATATATATGTATGGAGTGTTGTTTGCAACTGAAAGGAAACTTTGTATTCCCAACAAGATATGTGAAGGACGGCTTTCACACACACTTATATCTGAGATCTGGGCATGTGGAGAGACGTTCGTTCATCGCGCACAAAGGGAATGGTTTTCAGGGGAAACTTTACCCTGGTTTCTCAGTGTGTTCCCTAATGCCGGTTTGAAGTTCCTGCAGTTTTCACTGTAAAACCGAGTTGCAGCTTGTGCCTCCCCATATATATGTATGGATTGTAATTTTCTACCTAAAAGAAACTTTGTGTTCCCAACAAGATAGGTGAAGGACGGCTTTCACACACACTTATCTCTCAGAACTGTGCATGTGGAGAGGCGTTCGTTCATCGCGCACAAAGGGAACGGTTTTCAGGGGAAACTTTTACCCTGGTATCTCTGTCTGTTTCCTAGTGCCGATTTGAATTTCCTGCAGTTTTCACTGTAAAGACTTGTTGGAGCTTGTGCCTCCCCATATGTATGTATGGAGTGTAGCTTGCACCTATATAGAAAATTTGTGTTCCCAACAAGCTATTTGAAGGACGGCTTTCACACACACTTTCTGTAAGAACTGAGCATGTGGAGAGATGTTCGTTCATCGAGCACGAAGAGAACGGGTTGCAGCAGGAATTTTACCCTTTTTTCTAAGTATTTTTCTTAGTGCCGTTTTGAAGTTCCTGCAGTTTTCACTGTAAAACCGAGTTGGAGCTTGTGCCTCCCCATATATATTTATGGACTGTAGTTTGCAACTGAAAGGAAACTTTGTATTCCCAACAAGATATGTGAAGGAAGGCTTTCACACACACTTATCTCTGAGAACTGGGCATGTGGAGAGACGTTCGTTCATCGAGCACAAAGAGAACGGTTTGCAGGGAAACTTTTACTCTGGTTTCTCAGGATTTTTCCTAATGCCGGTTTGAACTTCCTGCAGTTTTCAATGTAAAACCGAGTTGGAGCTTGTGCCTCCCCATATATATGTATGGAGTGTAGTTAGCAACTGAAAAGAAAGTTTGTGTTCCCAAAGAACTAGTTGAAAAACGGCTTACACACACACAATTATCTCACAGAAATGAGCATGTGGAGAGAAGTTCGTTCATCTATCACAAATGGAACGGTTTGTAGGAGCAACATTTATTCTGGTTTCTCAGCCTGTTTCCTAGCGCCTGTTTGAAGTTCCTCCAATTTTCAATGTAAAACGGAGTTGGAGCTTGTGCCTCCCCATATATATGAATGGAGTGTAGATTGCAACTGAAAAGAATCTTTGTGTTCGCCACAATGTTGGAAAATAACGGCTTTCACACACAGTTATCTCTCAGAACTTAGCATGTGGACTGACGTTCGTTCATGTAGCACAAAGTGAACTGGTGGCAGGAGAATATATTACTCTGTTTCTCAGTCTGTTTCCTAGTCCCGATTTGAAGTTCCTGCAGTTTTCACCCTAAAGGCGTGTTGGAGCTTGTGCCTCCCCATATATATATATGGAGTGTAGTTTGCAACTAAAAAGAAACTTTGTGTTCGCAACAAGCTAGGTGAAGGACGGCTTTCACACACACTTATCTCTCACAACTGAGCATGTGGATAGATGTTCGTTCATCGAGCACAAAGTAACGGTTTGCAGGGAAACTGTCACTCTGTTTTCTCAGACTGTTTCCTAATGCCGGTTTGATGTTCCTGCAGTATTCACTGTTAAACCGAATTGTAGCTTGTGCCTCCCCATATATATGTATGGAGTGTAGGTTGCAAATGAATAGAAACTTTGTGTTCCCAACAAGCTATTTGAAGGACGGCTTTCACACACACTTTCTTTAAGAACTGAGCATGTGGAGAGATGTTCGTTCATCGAGCACAAAGGGAAATGGTTGCAGGAGAAATTTTACCCTTTTTTCTAAGTCTTTTTCTTAGTGCCGGTTTGAAGTTCCTGCAGTTTTCACTGTAAAACCGAGTTGGAGCTTGTGCCTCCCCATATATTTTTATGGATTGTAGTTTGCAACTGAAAGGAAACTTTGTATTCCAAACAAGATATGTGAAGGACGGTTTTCACACACACTTATCTCTGAGAACTGCGCATGTGGAGAGACGTTCGTTCATCGAGCACATAGGAACGGTTTCCAGGGAAAATTTTACTCTGGTTTCTCTGAATTTTTCCTAATGCCGTTTTGACGTTCCAGCATTTTTCACTGTTAAACCGAGTTGGAGCTTTTGCCTCACCATATATATGTATGGAGTGTAGTTTGCAACTGAAAGAAACTTTGTTTTCCCAACAAGCTAGGTGAAGGACAACTTTCACACACAGTTATCTCTCAGAACTTAGCATGTGGACTGACGTTCGTTCATCTAGCACAAAGTGAACTGGTGGCAGGAGAATATATTACTCTGTTTCTCAGTCTGTTTCCTAGTCCCGATTTGAAGTTCCTGCAGTTTTCACTCTAAAGGCGTGTTGGAGCTTGTGCCTCCCCAAATATATGTATGGAGTGTAGTTTGCAACTAAAAAGAAACTTTGTGTTCCCAACATGATAGTTGAAGGATGGCTTTCACACACACATTATTCTAAGAACTGATCATGTGGAGAGACGTTCGTTCATCGAGCATAATAGGAATTCTTTGCATTGTAAAGTTTTACTCTGTTTTTCTCAGTATGTTTCCTAGTGCCGATTTGAAGTTCCTGCAGTTTTCACTGTAAAACCGTGCTGCAGCTTGTGCCTCCACATATATATGTATGTATTGTAGTTTGCAACTGAAAAGAAACTTTGTGTTCGCAACAAGCTAGGTGAAGTACGGCTTTCACACACACTTATCTCTCAGAACTGAGCATGTGGAGAGACTTTCGTTCATCGAGCATAAAAGGGAACGGTATGAAGGAAAACTTTCACTCTGTTTTCTCAGTCTGTTTCCTAGTGCCGGTTTGAATTTCCTGCAGATTTCCCTGTAAATCCGGGATGGACTATGTCCCTCCCCTTATATATGTATGGAGTGTATTTTGCAACTGAAAGAATCTTTGTGTTCGCAACAAGGTTGGTGAAGGACGGCTTTCACACACACTTATCTCTCAGAACTGAGCATGTGGAGAGACGTTCGTTCATCGAGCACAAAGTAACGGTTTGCAGGGAAACTGTCACTCTGTTTTCTCAGACTGTTTCCTAATGCCGGTTTGATGTTCCTGCAGTTTTCACTGTTAAACCGAATTGTAGCTTGTGCCTCCCCATATATATGTATGGAGTGTAGATTGCAACTGAATAGAAATTTTGTGTTCCCAACAAGCTATTTGAAGGACGGCTTTCACACACACTTATCTCTAAGAACTGATCATGTGGAGAGACGTTCATTCATTTAGCACAAAGGGAAATGCTGGGAGAAGAAACTTTTATTCTTGTTCCTCAGTCTGTTTCCTAGTGCCAGTTTGAAGTTCGTTCAGTTTTCACTATAAAACCGAGAGGGATTTTGTACCTCCCCATATATATGTATGGAGTGTTGTTTGCAACTGAAAGGAAACTTTGTATTCCCAACAAGATATGTGAAGGACGGCTTTCACACACACTTATATCTGAGATCTGGGCATGTGGAGAGACGTTCGTTCATCGCGCACAAAGGGAATGGTTTTCAGGGGAAACTTTACCCTGGTTTCTCAGTGTGTTCCCTAATGCCGGTTTGAAGTTCCTGCAGTTTTCACTGTAAAACCGAGTTGCAGCTTGTGCCTCCCCATATATATGTATGGATTGTAATTTTCTACCTAAAAGAAACTTTGTGTTCCCAACAAGATAGGTGAAGGACGGCTTTCACACACACTTATCTCTCAGAACTGAGCATGTGGAGAGGCGTTCGTTCATCGCGCACAAAGGGAACGGTTTTCAGGGGAAAGTTTTACCCTGGTATCTCTGTCTGTTTCCTAGTGCCGATTTGAATTTCCTGCAGTTTTCACTGTAAAGACTTGTTGAAGCTTGTGCCTCCCCATATGAATATATGGAGTGTAGCTTGCACCTAAATAGGAAATTTGTGTTCCCAACAAGCTATTTGAAGGACGGCCTACACACACACTTTCTGTAAGAACTGAGCATGTGGAGAGACGTTCGTTCATCGAGCACGAAGAGAACGGGTTGCAGCAGGAATTTTACCCTTTTTTCTAAGTATTTTTCTTAGTGCCGTTTTGAAGTTCCTGCAGTTTTCACTGTAAAACCGAGTTGGAGCTTGTGCCTCCCCATATATATTTATGGACTGTAGTTTGCAACTGAAAGGAAACTTTGTATTCCCAACAAGATATGTGAAGGAAGGCTTTCACACACACTTATCTCTGAGAACTGGGCATGTGGAGAGACGTTCGTTCATCGAGCACAAAGGGAACGGTTTGCAGGGAAACTTTTACTCTGGTTTCTCAGGATTTTTCCTAATGCCGGTTTGAACTTCCTGCAGTTTTCAATGTAAAACCGAGTTGGAGCTTGTGCCTCCCCATATATATGTATGGAGTGTAGTTAGCAACTGAAAAGAAAGTTTGTGTTCCCAAAGAACTAGTTGAAAGACGGCTTACACACACACAATTATCTCTCAGAAATGAGCATGTGGAGAGAAGTTCGTTCATCTATCACAAATGGAACGGTTTGTAGGAGCAACATTTATTCTGGTTTCTCAGCCTGTTTCCTAGCGCCTGTTTGAAGTTCCTCCAATTTTCAATGTAAAACGGAGTTGGAGCTTCTGCTTCCCCATATATATATATGGATTGTAGTTTGCAACTGAAAATAAACTTTTGTTCCAAACAAGCTAGGTGAAGGATGGCTTTCACACACAGTGAACTCTCAGATCTGAGCATGTGGAGAGACGTTCGTTCATGTATCCCACAGGGAACGAGTTGCAGGAGAAACTTTTACTCTGATCTCTCAGTCTGTTTCCTAGTGCCGGTTTGAAATTCCTGCCGTTTTCATGGTGTAACCGATTTGGAGCTCGTGCCTCCGCATATATATGTATGGATTGTAGTGTGCAACTGAAAGAAACTTTGTGTTCCCAACAAGCTAGGTGAAGGACAGCTTTCACACACACTTATCTCTAAGAACTGATCATGTGGAGAGACGTTCATTCATCTAGCACAAAGGGAAATGCTGGGAGGAGAAACTTTTATTCTTGTTCCTCAGTCTGTTTCCTAGTGCCAGTTGGAAGTTCGTTCAGTTTTCACTATAAAACCGAGAGGGATTTTGTACCTCCCCATATATATGTATGGAGTGTTGTTTGCAACTGAAAAGAACTTTGTGTTCCCAACAACCTAGGTTAAGTAAGGCTTTCACCCACACTTATTTCTCAGAACTGAGCATGTGGAGAGATGTTTGTTCATCGAGCAAAACGGGAACATGTTGCAGGAGAAACATTTGCTCTGGTTTCTCATTCTGTTTCTAGAGCCGTTTTGGAGTTCCTGCAGTTTTCACAGTAAAACCGAGTTGTTCCTTCTACCGCCCCATATATATGTATGGATTGTAGTTTGCAACCTAAAAGAAACTTAGATTTCCCAAGCAGCTAGTTGAAGTACGGCTTTCACACACACTTATATCTCAGAACTGAGCATGTGGAGAGACTTTCGTTCATTTGGCACAAAAGGAATAGTTTGCAGGAGAAAATTTTACTCTGGATTCTGAGTATGATTCCTAGTGCCTGTTTGAAGTTCCTGCATTTTTCACTGTAAAAATGAGTTGGAGCTTGTGCCCCCCCATATGTGTGTATGGATTGTAGTTGGCAACTGAAAAGAAACTTTGTTTTCCCAACAAGCTAGGTGAAGTACGGCTTTCACAAACAATTATCTCTCAGACCTGAGCATGTGGATAGACGTTCGTTCATCTAGCACAAGTGGAACGGGTGTGTGGAGAAAGTTATACTCTTATTTCTCAGTCTGTTTCCTAGTGCCGGATTGAAGTTCCTGCAGTTTACACTGTAAAACACAGATGGAGCTTGTGCCTCCCCATATGTATGTATGGAGTGTAGTTTGCAACTGAAAAGGAAATTTCTTTTCCCAACAAACTAAATGAAGGTCCGCATTCACACACACTTATCTCTCAGAACAGATCATGTGGAGAGACATTCTTTCATCGCGCACAAAAAGAACGATTTGCAGGAAAACTTTCACTCTGTTTTCTCAGATTATTTCTTAATGCCGGTTTGAAGTTCCTGCAATTTTCTATTTAAAATGGAGTTGGAGCTTCTGCATCCCCATATATATGTATGGACTGTAGTTTGCAAATGAAAAGAAACTTTGTGTTCCAAACAAGCTACCTGAAGAACGGCTTTCACACACAGAGTTCTCTCAGAACTGAGGATGAGGAGAGACGTTCGTTCATGTAGCACAAACGGAACGTTTTGCAGGAGAAACTTTTACTCTGGTTTCTCAGTCTGTTTCCTAGTTCCGTTTCAAAATTTCTGCAGATTTTACAGTAAAACCGAGTTGTTGCTTATGCCTCCACATATATATGAATGTAGAGTACTTTGCAACTGAAAAGAAATATAATGTTCCCAACATGATAATTGAAGGACGGCTTTCAAACACACTTATTGCTCTGAAATGAGCATGTGGAGAGACGATCTTTCATCTAGCACAAAAGGAAAGGGTTGCAGGTGAAACTTTTACTCTGGTTTCTCAGTCTGTTTCCAAGAGCCGATTTGAATTGCCTGAGTTTTCACTGTAAAACCGAGTTGCAGCTTGTGCCTACCCATATATTTTTATTGATTGTAGTTTGCAACTTAAAAGAAACTTTGTGTTCCCAACAAGCTAGGTGAAGTATGCCTTTCACACACAATTATCTCTCAGAACTGAGCTTGTGGAGAGACGTTCGTTCATCGCGCAAAAAGGGAACTGTTTGCAGAAGAAACTTTTGCCATTTTTCTAAGTCTGTTTACTATTGTCGGTTTGATGTTCCTGCAGGTTTCACTGTTAAACTGAGTTGGGTCTTGTGCCTCCCCATATATATGAATGGAGTGTAGTTTGCAACTGTAAAGAATCTTTGTGTTCACCACAATGTTGGAAAATAACGGCTTTCACACACAGTTATCTCTCAGAACTTAGCATGTGGACTGACGTTCGTTCATGTAGCACAAAGTGAACTGGTGGCAGGAGAATATATTACTCTGTTTCTCAGTCTGTTTCCTTGTCCCGATTTGAAGTTCCTGCAGTTTTCACTCTAAAGGCGTGTTGGAGCTTGTGCCTCCCCATATATATGTATGGAGTGTATTTTGCAACTAAAAAGAAACTTTGTGTTCCCAACATGATAGTTGAAGGATGGCTTTCACACACACATTACTCTAAGAACTGATCATGTGGAGAGACGTTCGTTCATCGAGCATAATAGGAATTCTTTGCATTGTAAAGTTTTACTCTGTTTTTCTCAGTATGTTTCCTAGTGCCGATTTGAAGTTCCTGCAGTTTTCACTGTAAAACCGTGCTGCAGCTTGTGCCTCCCCATATATATGTATGTATTGTAGTTAGCAACTGAAAAGAAACTTTGTGTTCGCAACAAGCTAGGTGAAGTACGGCTTTCACACACACTTATCTCTCAGAACTGAGCATGTGGAGAGACTTTCGTTCATCGAGCACAAAGTAACGGTTTGCAGGGCAACTGTCACTCTGTTTTCTCAGACTGTTTCCTAATGCCGGTTTGATGTTCCTGCAATTTTCACTGTTAAACCGAATTGTAGCTTGTGCCTCCCCATATATATGTATGGAGTGTAGATTGCAACTGAAAAGAATCTTTGTGTTCGCCACAATGTTGGAAAATAACGGCTTTCACACACAGTTATCTCTCAGAACTTAGCATGTGGACTGACATTCGTTCATCTAGCACAAAGTGAACTGGTGGCAGGAGAATATATTACTCTGTTTCTCAGTCTGTTTCCTAGTCCCGATTTGTAGTTCCTGCAGTTTTCACTCTAAAGGCGTGTTGGAGCTTGTGCCTCCCCATATATATGTATGGAGTGTAATTTGCAACTAAAAAGAAACTTTGTGTTCCCAACATGATATTTGAAGGATGGCTTTCACACACACATTAATCTAAGAACTGATCATGTGGAGAGACGTTCGTTCATTGAGCATAATAGGAATTCTTTGCATTGTAAAGTTTTACTCTGTTTTTCTCAGTATGTTTCCTAGTGCCGATTTGAAGTTCCTGCAGTTTTCACTGTAAAACCGTGCTGCAGCTTGTGCCTCCACATATATATGTATGTATTGTAGTTTGCAACTGAAAAGAAACTTTGTGTTCGCAACAAGCTAGGTGAAGTACGGCTTTCACACACACTTATCTCTCAGAACTGAGCATGTGGAGAGACTTTCGTTCATCGAGCATAAAAGGGAACGATATGAAGGAAAACTTTCACTCTGTTTTCTCAGTCTGTTTCCTAGTGCCGGTTTGAATTTCCTGCAGATTTCCCTGTAAATCCGGGATGGACTATGTCCCTCCCCTTATATATGTATGGAGTGTATTTTGCAACTGAAAGAATCTTTGTGTTCGCAACAAGGTTGGTGAAGGACGGCTTTCACACACACTTATCTCTCAGAACTGAGCATGTGGAGAGACGTTCGTTCATCGAGCACAAAGTAACGGTTTGCAGGGAAACTGTCACTCTGTTTTCTCAGACTGTTTCCTAATGCCGGTTTGATGTTCCTGCAGTTTTCACTGTTAAACCGAATTGTAGCTTGTGCCTCCCTATATATATGTATGGAGTGTAGATTGCAACTGAATAGAAATTTTGTGTTCCCAACAATCTATTTGAAGGACGGCTTTCACACACACTTTCTTTAAGAACTGAGCATGTGGAGAGATGTTCGTTCATCGAGCACGAAGAGAACGGGTTGCAGCAGGAATTTTACCCTTTTTTCTAAGTATTTTTCTTAGTGCCGTTTTGAAGTTCCTGCAGTTTTCACTGTAAAACCGAGTTGGAGCTTGTGCCTCCCCATATATATTTATGGACTGTAGTTTGCAACTGAAAGGAAACTTTGTATTCCCAACAAGATATGTGAAGGAAGGCTTTCACACACACTTATCTCTGAGAACTGGGCATGTGGAGAGACGTTCGTTCATCGAGCACAAAGAGAACGGTTTGCAGGGAAACTTTTACTCTGGTTTCTCAGGATTTTTCCTAATGCCGGTTTGAACTTCCTGCAGTTTTCAATGTAAAACCGAGTTGGAGCTTGTGCCTCCCCATATATATGTATGGAGTGTAGTTAGCAACTGAAAAGAAAGTTTGTGTTCCCAAAGAACTAGTTGAAAAACGGCTTACACACACACAATTATCTCACAGAAATGAGCATGTGGAGAGAAGTTCGTTCATCTATCACAAATGGAACGGTTTGTAGGAGCAACATTTATTCTGGTTTCTCAGCCTGTTTCCTAGCGCCTGTTTGAAGTTCCTCCAATTTTCAATGTAAAACGGAGTTGGAGCTTGTGCCTCCCCATATATATGAATGGAGTGTAGATTGCAACTGAAAAGAATCTTTGTGTTCGCCACAATGTTGGAAAATAACGGCTTTCACACACAGTTATCTCTCAGAACTTAGCATGTGGACTGACGTTCGTTCATGTAGCACAAAGTGAACTGGTGGCAGGAGAATATATTACTCTGTTTCTCAGTCTGTTTCCTAGTCCCGATTTGAAGTTCCTGCAGTTTTCACCCTAAAGGCGTGTTGGAGCTTGTGCCTCCCCATATATATATATGGAGTGTAGTTTGCAACTAAAAAGAAACTTTGTGTTCGCAACAAGCTAGGTGAAGGACGGCTTTCACACACACTTATCTCTCACAACTGAGCATGTGGATAGATGTTCGTTCATCGAGCACAAAGTAACGGTTTGCAGGGAAACTGTCACTCTGTTTTCTCAGACTGTTTCCTAATGCCGGTTTGATGTTCCTGCAGTATTCACTGTTAAACCGAATTGTAGCTTGTGCCTCCCCATATATATGTATGGAGTGTAGGTTGCAAATGAATAGAAACTTTGTGTTCCCAACAAGCTATTTGAAGGACGGCTTTCACACACACTTTCTTTAAGAACTGAGCATGTGGAGAGATGTTCGTTCATCGAGCACAAAGGGAAATGGTTGCAGGAGAAATTTTACCCTTTTTTCTAAGTCTTTTTCTTAGTGCCGGTTTGAAGTTCCTGCAGTTTTCACTGTAAAACCGAGTTGGAGCTTGTGCCTCCCCATATATTTTTATGGATTGTAGTTTGCAACTGAAAGGAAACTTTGTATTCCAAACAAGATATGTGAAGGACGGTTTTCACACACACTTATCTCTGAGAACTGCGCATGTGGAGAGACGTTCGTTCATCGAGCACATAGGAACGGTTTCCAGGGAAAATTTTACTCTGGTTTCTCTGAATTTTTCCTAATGCCGTTTTGACGTTCCAGCATTTTTCACTGTTAAACCGAGTTGGAGCTTTTGCCTCACCATATATATGTATGGAGTGTAGTTTGCAACTGAAAGAAACTTTGTTTTCCCAACAAGCTAGGTGAAGGACAACTTTCACACACAGTTATCTCTCAGAACTTAGCATGTGGACTGACGTTCGTTCATCTAGCACAAAGTGAACTGGTGGCAGGAGAATATATTACTCTGTTTCTCAGTCTGTTTCCTAGTCCCGATTTGAAGTTCCTGCAGTTTTCACTCTAAAGGCGTGTTGGAGCTTGTGCCTCCCCAAATATATGTATGGAGTGTAGTTTGCAACTAAAAAGAAACTTTGTGTTCCCAACATGATAGTTGAAGGATGGCTTTCACACACACATTATTCTAAGAACTGATCATGTGGAGAGACGTTCGTTCATCGAGCATAATAGGAATTCTTTGCATTGTAAAGTTTTACTCTGTTTTTCTCAGTATGTTTCCTAGTCCCGTTTTGAAGTTCCTGCAGTTTTCACTGTAAAACCGTGCTGCAGCTTGTGCCTCCACATATATATGTATGTATTGTAGTTTGCAACTGAAAAGAAACTTTGTGTTCGCAACAAGCTAGGTGAAGTACGGCTTTCACACACACTTATCTCTCAGAACTGAGCATGTGGAGAGACTTTCGTTCATCGAGCATAAAAGGGAACGGTATGAAGGAAAACTTTCACTCTGTTTTCTCAGTCTGTTTCCTAGTGCCGGTTTGAATTTCCTGCAGATTTCCCTGTAAATCCGGGATGGACTATGTCCCTCCCCTTATATATGTATGGAGTGTATTTTGCAACTGAAAGAATCTTTGTGTTCGCAACAAGGTTGGTGAAGGACGGCTTTCACACACACTTATCTCTCAGAACTGAGCATGTGGAGAGACGTTCGTTCATCGAGCACAAAGTAACGGTTTGCAGGGAAACTGTCACTCTGTTTTCTCAGACTGTTTCCTAATGCCGGTTTGATGTTCCTGCAGTTTTCACTGTTAAACCGAATTGTAGCTTGTGCCTCCCCATATATATGTATGGAGTGTAGATTGCAACTGAATAGAAATTTTGTGTTCCCAACAAGCTATTTGAAGGACGGCTTTCACACACACTTATCTCTAAGAACTGATCATGTGGAGAGACGTTCATTCATTTAGCACAAAGGGAAATGCTGGGAGAAGAAACTTTTATTCTTGTTCCTCAGTCTGTTTCCTAGTGCCAGTTTGAAGTTCGTTCAGTTTTCACTATAAAACCGAGAGGGATTTTGTACCTCCCCATATATATGTATGGAGTGTTGTTTGCAACTGAAAGGAAACTTTGTATTCCCAACAAGATATGTGAAGGACGGCTTTCACACACACTTATATCTGAGATCTGGGCATGTGGAGAGACGTTCGTTCATCGCGCACAAAGGGAATGGTTTTCAGGGGAAACTTTACCCTGGTTTCTCAGTGTGTTCCCTAATGCCGGTTTGAAGTTCCTGCAGTTTTCACTGTAAAACCGAGTTGCAGCTTGTGCCTCCCCATATATATGTATGGATTGTAATTTTCTACCTAAAAGAAACTTTGTGTTCCCAACAAGATAGGTGAAGGACGGCTTTCACACACACTTATCTCTCAGAACTGAGCATGTGGAGAGGCGTTCGTTCATCGCGCACAAAGGGAACGGTTTTCAGGGGAAAGTTTTACCCTGGTATCTCTGTCTGTTTCCTAGTGCCGATTTGAATTTCCTGCAGTTTTCACTGTAAAGACTTGTTGAAGCTTGTGCCTCCCCATATGAATATATGGAGTGTAGCTTGCACCTAAATAGGAAATTTGTGTTCCCAACAAGCTATTTGAAGGACGGCTTTCACACACACTTTCTGTAAGAACTGAGCATGTGGAGAGACGTTCGTTCATCGAGCACGAAGAGAACGGGTTGCAGCAGGAATTTTACCCTTTTTTCTAAGTATTTTTCTTAGTGCCGTTTTGAAGTTCCTGCAGTTTTCACTGTAAAACCGAGTTGGAGCTTGTGCCTCCCCATATATATTTATGGACTGTAGTTTGCAACTGAAAGGAAACTTTGTATTCCCAACAAGATATGTGAAGGAAGGCTTTCACACACACTTATCTCTGAGAACTGGGCATGTGGAGAGACGTTCGTTCATCGAGCACAAAGGGAACGGTTTGCAGGGAAACTTTTACTCTGGTTTCTCAGGATTTTTCCTAATGCCGGTTTGAACTTCCTGCAGTTTTCAATGTAAAACCGAGTTGGAGCTTGTGCCTCCCCATATATATGTATGGAGTGTAGTTAGCAACTGAAAAGAAAGTTTGTGTTCCCAAAGAACTAGTTGAAAGACGGCTTACACACACACAATTATCTCTCAGAAATGAGCATGTGGAGAGAAGTTCGTTCATCTATCACAAATGGAACGGTTTGTAGGAGCAACATTTATTCTGGTTTCTCAGCCTGTTTCCTAGCGCCTGTTTGAAGTTCCTCCAATTTTCAATGTAAAACGGAGTTGGAGCTTCTGCTTCCCCATATATATATATGGATTGTAGTTTGCAACTGAAAATAAACTTTTGTTCCAAACAAGCTAGGTGAAGGATGGCTTTCACACACAGTGAACTCTCAGATCTGAGCATGTGGAGAGACGTTCGTTCATGTATCCCACAGGGAACGAGTTGCAGGAGAAACTTTTACTCTGATCTCTCAGTCTGTTTCCTAGTGCCGGTTTGAAATTCCTGCCGTTTTCATGGTGTAACCGATTTGGAGCTCGTGCCTCCGCATATATATGTATGGATTGTAGTGTGCAACTGAAAGAAACTTTGTGTTCCCAACAAGCTAGGTGAAGGACAGCTTTCACACACACTTATCTCTAAGAACTGATCATGTGGAGAGACGTTCATTCATCTAGCACAAAGGGAAATGCTGGGAGGAGAAACTTTTATTCTTGTTCCTCAGTCTGTTTCCTAGTGCCAGTTGGAAGTTCGTTCAGTTTTCACTATAAAACCGAGAGGGATTTTGTACCTCCCCATATATATGTATGGAGTGTTGTTTGCAACTGAAAAGAACTTTGTGTTCCCAACAACCTAGGTTAAGTAAGGCTTTCACCCACACTTATTTCTCAGAACTGAGCATGTGGAGAGATGTTTGTTCATCGAGCAAAACGGGAACATGTTGCAGGAGAAACATTTGCTCTGGTTTCTCATTCTGTTTCTAGAGCCGTTTTGGAGTTCCTGCAGTTTTCACAGTAAAACCGAGTTGTTCCTTCTACCGCCCCATATATATGTATGGATTGTAGTTTGCAACCTAAAAGAAACTTAGATTTCCCAAGCAGCTAGTTGAAGTACGGCTTTCACACACACTTATATCTCAGAACTGAGCATGTGGAGAGACTTTCGTTCATTTGGCACAAAAGGAATAGTTTGCAGGAGAAAATTTTACTCTGGATTCTGAGTATGATTCCTAGTGCCTGTTTGAAGTTCCTGCATTTTTCACTGTAAAAATGAGTTGGAGCTTGTGCCCCCCCATATGTGTGTATGGATTGTAGTTGGCAACTGAAAAGAAACTTTGTTTTCCCAACAAGCTAGGTGAAGTACGGCTTTCACAAACAATTATCTCTCAGACCTGAGCATGTGGATAGACGTTCGTTCATCTAGCACAAGTGGAACGGGTGTGTGGAGAAAGTTATACTCTTATTTCTCAGTCTGTTTCCTAGTGCCGGATTGAAGTTCCTGCAGTTTACACTGTAAAACACAGATGGAGCTTGTGCCTCCCCATATGTATGTATGGAGTGTAGTTTGCAACTGAAAAGGAAATTTCTTTTCCCAACAAACTAAATGAAGGTCCGCATTCACACACACTTATCTCTCAGAACAGATCATGTGGAGAGACATTCTTTCATCGCGCACAAAAAGAACGATTTGCAGGAAAACTTTCACTCTGTTTTCTCAGATTATTTCTTAATGCCGGTTTGAAGTTCCTGCAATTTTCTATTTAAAATGGAGTTGGAGCTTCTGCATCCCCATATATATGTATGGACTGTAGTTTGCAAATGAAAAGAAACTTTGTGTTCCAAACAAGCTACCTGAAGAACGGCTTTCACACACAGAGTTCTCTCAGAACTGAGGATGAGGAGAGACGTTCGTTCATGTAGCACAAACGGAACGTTTTGCAGGAGAAACTTTTACTCTGGTTTCTCAGTCTGTTTCCTAGTTCCGTTTCAAAATTTCTGCAGATTTTACAGTAAAACCGAGTTGTTGCTTATGCCTCCACATATATATGAATGTAGAGTACTTTGCAACTGAAAAGAAATATAATGTTCCCAACATGATAATTGAAGGACGGCTTTCAAACACACTTATTGCTCTGAAATGAGCATGTGGAGAGACGATCTTTCATCTAGCACAAAAGGAAAGGGTTGCAGGTGAAACTTTTACTCTGGTTTCTCAGTCTGTTTCCAAGAGCCGATTTGAATTGCCTGAGTTTTCACTGTAAAACCGAGTTGCAGCTTGTGCCTACCCATATATTTTTATTGATTGTAGTTTGCAACTTAAAAGAAACTTTGTGTTCCCAACAAGCTAGGTGAAGTATGCCTTTCACACACAATTATCTCTCAGAACTGAGCTTGTGGAGAGACGTTCGTTCATCGCGCAAAAAGGGAACTGTTTGCAGAAGAAACTTTTGCCATTTTTCTAAGTCTGTTTACTATTGTCGGTTTGATGTTCCTGCAGGTTTCACTGTTAAACTGAGTTGGGTCTTGTGCCTCCCCATATATATGAATGGAGTGTAGTTTGCAACTGTAAAGAATCTTTGTGTTCACCACAATGTTGGAAAATAACGGCTTTCACACACAGTTATCTCTCAGAACTTAGCATGTGGACTGACGTTCGTTCATGTAGCACAAAGTGAACTGGTGGCAGGAGAATATATTACTCTGTTTCTCAGTCTGTTTCCTTGTCCCGATTTGAAGTTCCTGCAGTTTTCACTCTAAAGGCGTGTTGGAGCTTGTGCCTCCCCATATATATGTATGGAGTGTATTTTGCAACTAAAAAGAAACTTTGTGTTCCCAACATGATAGTTGAAGGATGGCTTTCACACACACATTACTCTAAGAACTGATCATGTGGAGAGACGTTCGTTCATCGAGCATAATAGGAATTCTTTGCATTGTAAAGTTTTACTCTGTTTTTCTCAGTATGTTTCCTAGTGCCGATTTGAAGTTCCTGCAGTTTTCACTGTAAAACCGTGCTGCAGCTTGTGCCTCCCCATATATATGTATGTATTGTAGTTAGCAACTGAAAAGAAACTTTGTGTTCGCAACAAGCTAGGTGAAGTACGGCTTTCACACACACTTATCTCTCAGAACTGAGCATGTGGAGAGACTTTCGTTCATCGAGCATAAAAGGGAACGGTATTGCAGGGCAACTGTCACTCTGTTTTCTCAGTCTGTTTCCTAGTGCCGGTTTGAATTTCCTGCAGATTTCACTGTAAATACCGGATTGGACTGTGCCTCCCCATAGTATATGTATGGAGTGTAGATTGCAACTGAAAAGAATCTTTGTGTTCGCCACATGTTGGTAAAATAACGGCTTTCACACACCAGTTCTCTCTCAGAACTTAGCATGTGGACTGACATTCGTTCATCTAGCACAACGTGAACTGGGTGCAGGAGATATATTACTCTGTTTTCTCAGTCTGTTTTCCTAGTCCCGATTTGTAGTTCCGTGCAGTTTTTCACTCTAAAGGGCGTGTTGGAGCTTGTGCCTCCCCATATATATGTTATGGAGTGTAATTTGCAACCTAAAAAAGGAAACTTTGTGTTCCCAACATGATATTTGAAGGATGGCTTTTCACACACACATTAGATCTAAGAACTGATCATGTTGGAGAGACGTTCGTTCCATTGAGCATAATAGGAATTCTTTGCATTGTAAAGTTTACCTGTTTTTCTCAGTATTGTTTCCTAGTGCCGATTTGACAGTTCCTGCAGTTTCACTGTAAAACCGTGCTGCAGCTTGTGCCTCCACATATATATGTATGTATGTGTAGTTTGCAACTGAAAAGAAACTTGTGTTCGCAACAAGCTAGGTGAAGTACGGCTTTCACACACACTTATCTCTCAGAACTGAGCATGTGGAGAGACTTTCGTTCATCGAGCATAAAAGGGAACGATATGAAGGAAAACTTTCACTCTGTTTTCTCAGTCTGTTTCCTAGTGCCGGTTTGAATTTCCTGCAGATTTCCCTGTAAATCCGGGATGGACTATGTCCCTCCCCTTATATATGTATGGAGTGTATTTTGCAACTGAAAGAATCTTTGTGTTCGCAACAAGGTTGGTGAAGGACGGCTTTCACACACACTTATCTCTCAGAACTGAGGCATGTGGAGAGACGTTCGTTCATCGAGCACAAAGTAACGGTTTGCAGGGAAACTGTCACTCTGTTTTCTCAGACTGTTTCCTAATGCCGGTTTGATGTTCCTGCAGTTTTCACTGTTAAACCGAATTGTAGCTTGTGCCTCCCTATATATATGTATGGAGTGTAGATTGCAACTGAATAGAAATTTTGTGTTCCCAACAATCTATTTGAAGGACGGCTTTCACACACACTTTCTTAAGAACTGAGCATGTGGAGAGATGTTCGTTCATCGAGCACGAAAGAACGGTTTGCAGCAGGAATTTTACCCTTTTTCTAAGTATTTTTCGTAGTGCCGTTTTGAAGTTCCTGCAGTTTTCACTGTAAAACCGAGTTGGAGCTTGTGCCTCCCCATATATATTTATGGACTGTAGTTTGCAACTGAAAGGAACTTTGTATTCCCAACAAGATATGTGAAGGAAGGCTTTCAACACACACTTATCTCTGAGAACTGGGCATGTGGAGAGACGTTTCGTTCATCGAGCACAAAGAGAGAACGTTTGCAGGGAAACTTTTACTCTGGTTTCTCAGGATTTTCCTAATGCCGGTTTGAACTTCCTGCAGTTTTCAATGTAAAACCGAGTTGGAGCTTGTGCCTCCCCATATATATGTATGGGAGTGTAGTTAGCAACTGAAAAGAAAGTTTGTGTTCCCAACAAGCTAGGTGAAGTATGCCTTTCACACACAATTATCTCTCAGAACTGAGCTTGTGGAGAGACGTTCGTTCATCGCGCAAAAAGGGAACTGTTTGCAGAAGAAACTTTTGCCATTTTTCTAAGTCTGTTTACTATTGTCGGTTTGATGTTCCTGCAGGTTTCACTGTTAAACTGAGTTGGGTCTTGTGCCTCCCCATATATATGAATGGAGTGTAGTTTGCAACTGTAAAGAATCTTTGTGTTCACCACAATGTTGGAAAATAACGGCTTTCACACACAGTTATCTCTCAGAACTTAGCATGTGGACTGACGTTCGTTCATGTAGCACAAAGTGAACTGGTGGCAGGAGAATATATTACTCTGTTTCTCAGTCTGTTTCCTTGTCCCGATTTGAAGTTCCTGCAGTTTTCACTCTAAAGGCGTGTTGGAGCTTGTGCCTCCCCATATATATGTATGGAGTGTATTTTGCAACTAAAAAGAAACTTTGTGTTCCCAACATGATAGTTGAAGGATGGCTTTCACACACACATTACTCTAAGAACTGATCATGTGGAGAGACGTTCGTTCATCGAGCATAATAGGAATTCTTTGCATTGTAAAGTTTTACTCTGTTTTTCTCAGTATGTTTCCTAGTGCCGATTTGAAGTTCCTGCAGTTTTCACTGTAAAACCGTGCTGCAGCTTGTGCCTCCCCATATATATGTATGTATTGTAGTTAGCAACTGAAAAGAAACTTTGTGTTCGCAACAAGCTAGGTGAAGTACGGCTTTCACACACACTTATCTCTCAGAACTGAGCATGTGGAGAGACTTTCGTTCATCGAGCACAAAGTAACGGTTTGCAGGGCAACTGTCACTCTGTTTTCTCAGACTGTTTCCTAATGCCGGTTTGATGTTCCTGCAATTTTCACTGTTAAACCGAATTGTAGCTTGTGCCTCCCCATATATATGTATGGAGTGTAGATTGCAACTGAAAAGAATCTTTGTGTTCGCCACAATGTTGGAAAATAACGGCTTTCACACACAGTTATCTCTCAGAACTTAGCATGTGGACTGACATTCGTTCATCTAGCACAAAGTGAACTGGTGGCAGGAGAATATATTACTCTGTTTCTCAGTCTGTTTCCTAGTCCCGATTTGTAGTTCCTGCAGTTTTCACTCTAAAGGCGTGTTGGAGCTTGTGCCTCCCCATATATATGTATGGAGTGTAATTTGCAACTAAAAAGAAACTTTGTGTTCCCAACATGATATTTGAAGGATGGCTTTCACACACACATTAATCTAAGAACTGATCATGTGGAGAGACGTTCGTTCATTGAGCATAATAGGAATTCTTTGCATTGTAAAGTTTTACTCTGTTTTTCTCAGTATGTTTCCTAGTGCCGATTTGAAGTTCCTGCAGTTTTCACTGTAAAACCGTGCTGCAGCTTGTGCCTCCACATATATATGTATGTATTGTAGTTTGCAACTGAAAAGAAACTTTGTGTTCGCAACAAGCTAGGTGAAGTACGGCTTTCACACACACTTATCTCTCAGAACTGAGCATGTGGAGAGACTTTCGTTCATCGAGCATAAAAGGGAACGATATGAAGGAAAACTTTCACTCTGTTTTCTCAGTCTGTTTCCTAGTGCCGGTTTGAATTTCCTGCAGATTTCCCTGTAAATCCGGGATGGACTATGTCCCTCCCCTTATATATGTATGGAGTGTATTTTGCAACTGAAAGAATCTTTGTGTTCGCAACAAGGTTGGTGAAGGACGGCTTTCACACACACTTATCTCTCAGAACTGAGCATGTGGAGAGACGTTCGTTCATCGAGCACAAAGTAACGGTTTGCAGGGAAACTGTCACTCTGTTTTCTCAGACTGTTTCCTAATGCCGGTTTGATGTTCCTGCAGTTTTCACTGTTAAACCGAATTGTAGCTTGTGCCTCCCTATATATATGTATGGAGTGTAGATTGCAACTGAATAGAAATTTTGTGTTCCCAACAATCTATTTGAAGGACGGCTTTCACACACACTTTCTTTAAGAACTGAGCATGTGGAGAGATGTTCGTTCATCGAGCACAAAGGGAAATGGTTGCAGGAGAAATTTTACCCTTTTTTCTAAGTCTTTTTCTTAGTGCCGTTTTGAAATTCCTGCAGTTTTCACTGTAAAACCGAGTTGGAGCTTGTGCCTCCCCATATATTTTTATGGAGTGTAGTTTGCAACTGAAAGGAATCTTTGTATTCCAAACAAGATATGTGAAGGTCGGCTTTCACACACAGTTATCTCTGAGATCTGGGCATGTGGAGAGACGTTCGTTCATCGAGCACATAGGAACGGTTTGCAGGGAAACTTTTATCAGATTTCTCAAAATTTTTCCTAATGCCGGTTTGAAGTTCCTGCAATTTTCACTATAAAAATGAGTTGGAGCTTGTGCCCCCCCATATGTATGTATGGATTGTAGTTGGCAACTGAAAAGAAACTTTGTTTTCTCAACAAGCTTGGTGAAGTACGGCTTTCACAAACAATTATCTCTCAGACCTGAGCATGTGGGTAGACGTTCGTTCATCTAGCACTAGTGGAACGGGTGTGATGAGAAAGTTATACTCTTATTTCTCAGTCTGTTTCCTAGTGCCGGATTGAAGTTCCTGCAGTTTACACTGTAAAACACAGATGGAGCTTTGGCGTACCCATATGTATATATGGAGTGCAGTTTGCAATGAAAAGGAAATTTCTTTTCCCAAGAAACTAAATGAAAGTCCGCATTCACACACACTTATCTCTCAGAACCGATCATGTGGAGAGACATTCTTTCATCGCGCACAAAAAGAACGATTTGCAGGAAAACTTTCACTCTGGTTTCTCAGATTGTTTCTTAATGCCGGTTTGAAATTCCTGCAATTTTCTATTTAAAACGGAGTTGGAGCTTCTGCATCCCCATATATATGTATGGATTGTAGTTTGCAAATGAAAAGAAACTTTGTGTTCCAAACAAGCTAGCTGAAGTACGGCTTTCACACACAGTGTTCTCTCAGAACTGAGGATGTGGAGAGACGTTCGTTCATGTAGCACAAACGGAACGTTTTGCAGGAGAAACTTTTACTCTGGTTTCTCAGTCTATTTCCTAGTTCCGTTTCAAAATTTCTGCAGATTTTACAGTAAAACCGAGTTGTTGCTTATGCCTTCACATATATATGAATGTAGAGTAGTTTGCAACTGAAAAGAAATATTGTGTTCCCAACATGATAGTTGAAGGACGGCTTTCAAACACACTTATCGCTCAGAAATGAGCATGTGGAGAGACGATCTTTCATCTAGCACAAAAGGAAAGGGTTGCAGGTGAAACTTTTACTCTGGTTTCTCAGTCTGTTTCCAAGTGCCGATTTGAATTGCCTGAGATTTCACTGTAAAACCGAGTTGCAGCTTGTGCCTCCCCATATATATTTATTGATTGTAGTTTGCAACTTAAAAGGAACTTTGTGTTCCCAACAAGCTAGGTGAAGTACGCCTTTCACACACAATTATTTCTCAGAACTGAGCATGTGGAGAGACCTTCGTTCATCAAACACATAGGGAATGTGTTGTGGGAGAAACTATTACTCTGGTTTCTTAGTCTCTTTCCTACTGCCGATTTAAAGTTCCTGCCGTTTTCACTGTAAAAAAGAGTTGCAGCTTGTGCCTACCCATATATATGTATGGAGTATAGTTTTCAACCTAAAAGAAACTTTGTGTTCCCAACAAGCTAGGTGAAGGACGGCTTTCACACACACTTATCTCTCAGAACTGAGCATGTGGAGAGACGTTCGTTCATCGTGCAAAAAGGGAACGGTTTGCAGAAGAAACTTTTACCATTTTTTCTCAGTCTGTTTACTATTGTCGGTTTGATGTTCCTGCAGGTTTCACTGTTAAACTGAGTTGGAGCTTGTGCCTCCCCATATATATGAATGGAGTGTAGTTTGCAACTGAAAAGAATCTTTGTGTTCGCAACAAGGTTGGAATATAACGGCTTTCACACACAGTTATCTCTCAGAACTTAGCATGTGGATTGACGTTCGTTCATCTAGCACAAATTGATCGCGTTGCATTGGAAAATTTTTTTCTGTTTTCTCAGTCCGTTTCCTAGTGCAGGTTTGAAATTCTTGCAGTTTTCACTGTAAAACCGAGTTTTTTCTTGTGCCTCCACATACATATGAATGTAGAGTACATTGCAACTGAAAAGAAACATTGTTTTCCCAACATGATAGGTGAAGGACGGCTTTCAAACACACTTATCACTCAGAAATTAGCATGTGGTGAGACGTTCTTTCATCTAGCACATAGGGAAAGTTTTGCAGGAGATACTTTTACTCTGATTTCTCATTCTGTTTCCAAAGGCCGGTTTGATGTTCCTGCAATTTACACTGTAAAACCGAGTTGGACCTTTTGCCTCCCCATATATATGTATTGAGTATAGTTTGCAACTAAAAAGAAAATTAGTGTTCCCAACAAGATAGTTGATGGACGGTTTCACTCACTTATCTCTCAGAAATGAGCATGTGAAGAGACGTTAGTTCATGAAGCACAAAGGAAATGGGTTGCAGGTGAATCCTTTACTCTGGTTTCTCATTCTGTTTCCTAATGTCGGTTTGAAGTTCCTGCAGTAGTCACTGTAAAATCGAGTTGCAGCTTGTGCCTCCCCATATATTTGTATTGATTGTAGTTTTCAACCTAAAAGAAACTTCGTGTTCCCAACAAGATAGGTGAAGGACAGCTTTCACACACACTTATCTCTGAGAACTGAGCATGTGGAGAGACGTTCGTTCATCGCGCACAAAGGGAACGGTTTTCAGGGGAAACTTTTACCCTGGTATCTCAGTGTGTTCCCTAATGCCGGTTTGAAGTTCCTGCAGTTTTCACTGTAAAGACTTGTTGGAGCTTGTGCCTCCCCATATGTATGCATGGAGTGTAGCTTGCAACTAAATAGAAAATTTGTGTTCCCAACAAGCTATTTCAAGGACGGCTTTCACACACACTTTCTGTAAGAACTGAGCATGTGGAGAGATATTCGTTCATCGAGCATGAAGAGAACGGGTTGCAGCAGGAATTTTACCCTTTTTTCTAAGTCTTTTTCTTAGTGCCGTTTTGAAGTTCCTGCAGTTTTCACTGTAAAACAGAGTTGGAGCTTGTGCCTCCCCATATATATTTATGGAGTGTAGTTTGCAACTGAAAGGAAACTTTGTATTCCCAACAAGATATGTGAAGAAAGGCTTTCACACACACTTATCTCTGAGAACTGGGCATGTGGAGAGACGTTCGTTCATCGAGCACAAAGGGAAAGGTTTGCAGGGAAACTTTTACTCTGGTTTCTCAGGATTTTTCCTAATGCCGGTTTGAACTTCCTGCAGTTTTCAATGTAAAACCGAGTTGGAGCTTGTGCCTCCGCATATATATGTATGGATTGTAGTGTTCAACTGAAAGAAACTTTGTGTTCGCAACAAGCTAGGTTAAGTACAACTTTCACACACAAATATCTCTAAGAACTGATCATGTGGAGAGACGTTCATTCATCTAGCACAAAGGGAAATGCTGGGAGGAGAAAATTTATTCTTGTTCCTCAGTCTGTGTCCTAGTGCCAGTTTGAAGTTCGTTCAGTTTTCACTATAAAAACGAGAGGGATTTTGTACCTCCCCATATATATGTATGGAGTGTTGTTTGCAAATGAAAAGAACTTTGTGTTCCCAACAAGCTAGGTTAAGTACGGCTTTCACACACACTTATCTCTCAGAACTGAGCATGTGGACTGACGTTCGTTCATGTAGCACAAAGTGAACTGGTGGCAGGAGAATATATTACTCTGTTTCTCAGTCTGTTTCCTAGTCCCGATTTGAAGTTCCTGCAGTTTTCACTCTAAAGGCGTGTTGGAGCTTGTGCATCCCCATATATATGTATGGAGTGTAGTTTGCAACTAAAAAGAAACTTTGTGTTCCCAACATGATAGTTGAAGGATGGCTTTCACACACACATTACTCTAAGAACAGATCATTTGGAGAGACGTTCGTTCATCGAGCATAATAGGAATTCTTTGCATTGTAAAGTTTTACTCTGTTTTTCTCAGTATGTTTCCTAGTGCCGATTTGAATATCCTGCAGTTTTCACTGTAAAAACTTGCTGCAGCTTGTGCCTCCCCATATATATGTATGTATTGTAGTTTGCAACTGAAAAGAAACTTTGTGTTCGCAACAAGCTAGGTGAAGTACGCATTCACACACACTTATCTCTCAGAACTGAGCATGTGGAGAGACGTTCATTCATCGAGTATAAAAGGGAACGTTATGAAGGAAAACTTTCACTCTGTTTTCTCAGTCTGTTTCCTAGTGACGGTTTGAAGTTCCTGCAGATTTTACTGTAAATCCGGGATTGACCTTGTCCGTCCCCTTATATATGTATGGAGTGTATTTTGCAACTGAATGAATGTTTGTGATCGCAACAAGGTTGGTGAAGGACGGCTTTCACACACACTTATCTCTCAGAACTGAGCATGTGGAGAGATGTTCGTTCATCGAGCAAAAAGGGAACATGTTGCAGGAGAAACATTTGCTCTGGTTTCTCATTCTGTTTCTAGAGCCGTTTTGGAGTTCCTGCAGTTTTCACAGTAAAACCGATTTGTTCCTTCTACCGCCCCATATATATGTACGGATTGTAGTTTGCAACCTAAAAGAAACTTTGTTTTCCCAACAAGCTAGGTGAAGTACGGCTTTCACAAACAATTATCTCTCAGACCTGAGCATGTGGATAGACGTTCGTTCATCTAGCACAAGTGGAACGGGTGTGAGGAGAAAGTTATACTCTTATATCTCAGTCTGTTTCCTAATGCCGGATTGAAGTTCCTGCAGTTTACACAGTAAAACCCAGATGGAGCTTGTGCCTCCCCATATGTATGTATGGAGTGTAGTTTGCAACTGAAAAGGAAATTTCATTTCCCAGCAAACTAAATGAAGGTCCGCATTCACACACACTTATCTCTCAGAAAAGATCATGTGGAGAGACATTCTTTCATCGCGCACAAAAAGAACGATTTGCAGGAAAACTTTCACTTTGGTTTCTCAGATTGTTTCTTAATGCCGGTTTGAAGTTCCTGCAATTTTCTATTTAAAACGGAGTTGGAGCTTCTTCATCCCCATATATATGTGTGGATTGTAGTTTGCAAATGAAAAGAAACTTTGTGTTCCAAACAAGCTAGCTGAAGTACGGCTTTCACACACAGTGTTCTCTCAGAACTGAGGATGTGGAGAGACGTTCGTTCATGTAGCACAAACGGAACGTTTTGCAGGAGAAACTTTTACTCTGGTTTCTCAGTCTGTTTCCTAGTTCCGTTTCAAAATTTCTGCAGATTTTACAGAAAAACCGAGTTGTTGCTTATGCCTCCACATATATATGAATGCAGAGTAGTTTGCAACTGAAAAGAAATATTGTGTTCCCAACATAATAGTTGAAGGACGGCTTTCAAACACACTTATCGCTCAGAAATGAGCATGTGGAGAGACGATCTTTCATCTAGCACAAAGGAAAGGATTGCAGGTGAAACTATTACTCTGGTTTCTCAGTCTGTTTCCAAGTGCCGATTTGAATTGCCTGAGATTTCACTGTAAAACCGAGTTGCAGCTTGTGCCTCCCCATATATATTTATTGATTGTAGTTTGGAACTTAAAAGAAACTTTGTGTTCCCAACAAGCTAGGTGAAGTACGCCTTTCACACACAATTATCTCTCAGAACTGAGCATGTGGAGAGATGTTCATTCAACGCGCAAAAAGGGAACGGTTTGCAGAAGAAACTTTTACCATTTTTTCTAAGTCTGTTTACTATTTTCAGTTTGATGTTCCTGCAGGTTTCACTGTTAAACGGTGTTGGAGCTTGTGCCTCCCCATATATATGAATGGAGTGTAGTTTGCAACTGAAAAGAATCTTTGTGTTCGCAACAAGGTTGGAAAATAACGGCTTTCACACACAGTTATCTCTCAGAACTTAGCATGTGGACTGACGTTCGTTCATGTAGCACAAAGTGAACTGGTGGCAGGAGAATATATTACTCTGTTTCTCAGTCTGTTTCCTAGTCCCGATTTGAAGTTCCTGCAGTTTTCACTCTAAAGGCGTGTTGGAGCTTGTTCCTCCCCATATATATGTATGGAGTGTAGTTTGCAACTAAAAAGAAACTTTGTGTTCCCAACATGATGGTTGAAGGATGGCTTTCACACACACATTACTCTAAGAACTGATCATGTGGAGAGACGTTCGTTCATTGAGCATAATAGGAATTCTTTGCATTGTAAAGTTTTCCTCTGTTTTTCTCAGTATGTTTCCTAGGGCCGATTTGAAGATCCTGCAGTTTTCCTTGTAAAAACTTGCTGCAGCTTGTGCCTCCCCAAATATATGCATGTATTGTAGTTTGCAACTGAAAAGAAACTTTGTGTTCGTAACAAGCTAGGTGAAGTACGCATTCACACACACTTATCTCTCAAAACTGAGCATGTTGTGAGACGTTCGTTCATCGAGCATAAAAGGGAACGGTATGAAGGAAAACTTTCACTCTGGTTTCTCAGTCTGTTTCCAAGTGCCGGTTTGAAGTTCCTGCAGATTTCACTGTAAATCCGGGATGGACCATGTCCGTCCCCTTATATATGTATGGAGTGTATTTTGCAACTGAAAGAATCTTTCTGTTCGCAACAAGGTTGGTGAAGGACATCTTTAACACACACTTATCTCTCAGAACTGAGCATGTGGAGAGATGTTCGTTCATCGAGCAAAACGGGAACATCTTGCTGGAGAAACATTTGCTCTGGTTTCTCATTCTGTTTCTAGAGCCGTTTTGGAGTTCCTGCAGTTTTCACAGTAAAACTGAGTTTTTCCTTCTACCGCCCCATATATATGTATGGATTGTAGTTTGCAACCTAAAAGAAACTTAGATTTCCCAAGCAGCTAGTTGAAGTACGGCTTTCACACACACTTATATCTCAGAACTGAGCATGTGGAGAGACGTTCGTTCATTTGGCACAAAAGGAACGGTTTGCAGGAGAAAATTTTACTCTGGTTTTTGAGTATAATTCCTAGTGCCAGTTTGAAGTTCCTGCATTTTTCACTGTAAAAATGAGTTGGAGCTTATGCCCCCCCATATGTGTGTATGGATTGTAGTTGGCAACTGAAAAGAAACTTTGTTTTCCCAACAAGCTAGGTGAAGTACGGCTTTCACAAACAATTATCTCTCAGATCCGAGCATGTGGATAGACGTTCGTTCATCTAGCACAAGTGGAACGGGTGTGAGGAGAAAGTTATACTCTTATTTCTCAGTCTGTTTCCTAGTGCCGGATTGAAGTTCCTGCAGTTTACACAGTAAAACCCAGATGGAGCTTGTGCCTCCCCATATGTATGTATGGATTGTAATTTGCAACTGAAAAGGAAATTTCATTTCCCAGCAAACTAAATGAAGTTCCGCATTCACACACACTTATCTCTCAGAACCGATCATGTGGAGAGACATTCTTTCATCGCGCACAAAAAGAACGATTAGCAGGAAAACTTTCACTCTGTTTCTCAGATTGTTTCTTAATGCCGGTTTGAAGTTCCTGCAATTTTCTATTTAAAACGGAGTTGGAGCTTCTGCATCCCCATATATATGTATGGATTGTAGTTTGCAAATGAAAAGAAACTTTGTGTTCCAAACAAGCTAGCTGAAGAACCGCTTTCACTCACAGTGTTCTCTCAGAACTGAGGATGAGGAGAGACGTTCGTTCATGTAGCACAAACGGAACGTTTTGCAGGAGAAACTTTTACTCTGGTTTCTCAGTCTGTTTCCTAGTTCCGTTTCAAAATTTCTGCAGATTTTACACTAAAACCGAGTTGTTGCTTATGCCTCCACATATATATGAATGTAGAGTACTTTGCAACTGAAAAGAAATATTGTGTTCCCAACATGATATTTGAAGGATGGCTTTCAAACACACATATCACTCAGAAATGAGCATGTGGAGACACGATCTTTCATCTAGCACAAAAGGAAATGATTGCAGGTGAAACTATTACTCTGGTTTCTCATTCTGTTTCCAAGTGCCGATTGGAATTGCCTGAGATTTCACTGTAAAACCGAGTTGCAGCTTGTGCCTACCCATATATAAGTATGGAGTATAATTTTCAACCTAAAAGAAACTTTGTGTTCCCAACAAGCTAGGTGAAGGACGGCTTTCACACACACTTATCTCTCTGAACTGAGCATGTGGAGAGACGTTCGTTCATCGCGCAAAAAGGGAACAGTTTGCAGAAGAAACTTTTACCATTTTTTCTCAGTCTGTTTACTATTGTCGGTTTGATGTTCCTGCAGGTTTCACCTTTAAACTGAGTTGGAGCTTGTGCCTCCCCATATATATTAATGGAGTGTAGTTTGCAACTGAAAAGAATCTTTGGGTTCGCCACAATGTTGGAAAATAACGGCTTTCACACACAGTTATCTCTCAGAAATTAACATGTGGATTGACGTTCGTTCATCTAGCACAAAGTGAACTTGTGGCAGGAGAATATATTACTCTTTATCTCAGTCTGTTTCCTAGTCCGGATTTGAAGTTCCTGCAGTTTTCACTGTAAAACCGTGCTGCAGCTTGTGCCTCCCCATATATATGTATGTATTGTAGTTTGCAACTGAAAAGAAACTTTGTGTTCGCAACAAGCTAGGTGAAGAACGGCTTTCACACACACTTATCTCTCAGAACTGAGCATGTGGAGAGACTTTCGTTCATCGAGCATAAAAGGGAACGGTTTGAAGGAAAACTTTCACTCTGGTTTCTCAGTCTGTTTCCTCATGCCGGTTTGAAGTTCCTGCAGTTTTCCCTGTAAATCCGGGATGGACCTTGTCCCTCCCCTTATATATGTATGGAGTGTATTTTGCAAATGAAAGAAGTTTTGTGTTGCCAACAAGCTAGGTGTAGGACAAAATTCACACACACTTATCTCTCAGAACTGAGCATGTGGAGAGACATTCGTTCATCGATCACAAATTAGCGGTTTGCAGGGAAAATTTCACTCTGTTTTCTCAGACTGTTTCCTAATGCCGGTTTGAAGTTCATGCAGTTTTCACTTTTAAACCGAGTTGGAGCTTGTGCCTCCCTATATATATGTATGGAGTTTAGTTTGCAACTGAAAGAATCTTTCTGTTCGCAACAAGGTTGGTGAAGGACGGCTTTCACACACACTTATCTCTCAGAACTGAGCATGTGGAGAGACGTTCGTTCATCGAGCACAATGTAACGGTTTGCAGGGAAACTGTCACTCTGTTTTCTCAGACTGTTTCCTAATACCGGTTTGATGTTCCTGCAGTTTTCACTGTTTAACAGAATTGTAGCTTGTGCCTCCCCATATATATGTATATAGTGTAGCTTGCAACTGAATAGAAACTTTGTGCTCCCAACAACGATTTGAAGGATGGCTTTCACACACAATTTCTTTAAGAACTGAGCATGTGGAGACACGTTCGTTCATCGAGCACAAAGGGAAATGGTTGCAGGAGAAATTTTACCCTTTTTTCTAAGTCTTTTTCTTAGTGCCGGTTTGAAGTTCCTGCAGTTTTCACTGTAAAACCGAGTTGGAGCTTGTGCCTCCCCATACATTTTTATGGAGTGTAGTTTGCAACTGAAAGGAAACTTTGTATTCCAAACAAGATATGTGAAGGACGGCATTCACACACACTTATCTCTGAGAACTGGGCATGTGGAGAGACGTTCGTTCATCGAGCACATATGAACGGATTGCAGGGAAAATTTTACTCAGGTTTCTCTGAATTTTTCCTAATGCCGGTTTGACGTTCCAGCATTTTTCACTGTTAAACCGAGTCGGAGTTTTGCCTCACCATATATGTGTATGGATTGTAGTTTGCAACTGAAAGAAACTTTGTGTTCCCAACAAGCTAGGTGAAGGACAGCTTTCACACACACTTATCTCTAAGAACTGATCATGTGGAGAGACGTTCATTCATTTAGCACAAAGGGAAATGCTGGGAGGAGAAACTTTTATTCTTGTTCCTCAGTCTGTTTCCTAGAGCCAGTTTGAAGTTCGTTCATTTTTCACTATAAAACCGAGAGGGATTTTTTACATTCCCAAATATATGTATGGATTGTTGTTTGCAACTTAAAGGAAACTTTGTATTCCCAACAAGTTATGTGAAGGACGGCTTTCACACACTCTTATCTCTGAGATCTGGGCATGTGGAGAGACGTTCGTTCATCGAGCACATAGGAACGGTTTGCAGGGAAACTTTTATCTGGTTTCTCAAAATTTTTCCTAATGCCGGTTTCAAATTCCTGCACTTTTCACTGTAAAACCGATTTGGAGCTTGTGCCTCCCCATATATATGTATGGAGGGTAGTTAGCAACTGAAAAGAAAGTTTGTGTTCCCAAAGGACTATTTGAAAGACGGCTTTAACACACACAATAATCTCTCAGAATTGAGCATGTGGATATAAGTTCGTTCAACTATCACAAATTGTACGGTTTGTAGAAGCAACATTTAATCTGGTTTCTCAGTCTGTTTCCTAGTGCCTGTTTGAAGTTCCTGCAATTTTCAATGTAAAACGGAGTTGGAGCTTCTGCTTCCCCATATATATGTAAGATTAGTTGTTTGCAACTGAAAAGAAACTTTTGTTCCAAACAAGCTATGTGAAGGACGGCTTTCACACAGTGATCTCTCAGATCTGAGCATGTGGAGAGACGTTCGTTCATGCAGCACAAAGGGAAAGGCTGGGAGAAGAAACTTTTATTCTTGTTCCTCAGTCTGTTTCCTAGTGCCAGGTTTAAGTTCGTTCAATATTCACTATAAAACAGAGAGGGATTTTGTACCTCCCCATATATATGTATGGAATGTTGTTTGCAACTGAAAAGAACATTGTGTTCCCAACAAGCTAGGTTAAGTACGGCTTTCACACACATTTATTTCTCAGAATTGAACATGTGTAGAGATGTTCGTTCATCGAGCAAAAAGGGAACATGTTGCAGGAGAAACATTTACACTGGTTTCTCATTCTCTTTCTAGAGATGTTTTCGAGTTCCTGCAGTTTTCTCAGTAAAACAGAGTTGTTCCTTTTACCGCCCCATATGTATGTATGGATTGTAGTTTGCAACCTAAAAGAAACTTAGATTTCCCAAGCAGCTATGTGAAATAAGGCTTCCACACACACATATCCCTCAGAACTGAGCATGTGGAGAGACGTTCGTTCATTTGGCACAAAAGGAACGGTTTGCAGGAGAAAATTTTACTCTGGTTTCTGAGTATGTTTCCTAGTGCCGGTTTGAAGTTCCTGCATTTTTCACTATAAAAATGAGTTGGAGCTTGTGCCCCCCCATATGTATGTATGGATTGTAGTTGGCAACTGAAAAGAAACTTCGTTTTCCCAACAAGCTAGGTGAAGTACGGCTTTCACAAACAGTTATCTCTCAGACTTGATCATGGGATAGACGTTCGTTCATCTAGCACAAGTGGAACGGGTGTGAGTTGAAAGTTATACTCTTATATCTCAGTCTGTTTCCAAGTGCCGGATTGAAGTTCCTGCAGTTTACACTGTAAAACCCAGATGGAGCTTGTGCCTCCCATATGTATGTATGGAGTGCAGTTTGCAACTGAAAAGGAAATTTCTTTTCCCAACAAACTAAATGAAGGTCCGCATTCACACACACTTATTTCTCAGAACCGATCATGTAGAGAGACATTCTTTCATCGCGCACAAAAAGATCGATTTGCAGGAAAACTTTCACTCTGGTTTCTCAGATTGTTTCTTAATGCCGGTTTGAAGTTCCTGCAATTTTCTATTTAAAACGGAGTTGGAGCTTCTGCATCCCCATATATATGTATGGATTGTAGTTTGCAAATGAAAAGAAACTTTGTGTTCCAAACAAGCTAGCTGAATTACGGCTTTCACACACAATGTTCTCTCAGATCTGAGGATGTGGAGAGACTTTCGTTCATGTAGCACAAACGGAACGTTTTGCAGGAGAAACTTTTACTCTGGTATCTCAGTCTGTTTCCTAGTTCCGTTTTGAAATTTCTGCAGATTTTACAGTAAAACCGAGTTGTTGCTTATGCCTCCACATATATATGAATGTAGAGTACTTTGCAACTGAAAAGAAATATTGTGTTCCCAACATGATAGTTGAAGGACGGCTTTCAAACACACTTATCGCTCAGAAATGAGCATGTGGAGAGATGATCTTTCATCTAGCACAAAGGGAAAGTGTTGCAGGTGAAACTTTTACTCTGGTTTCTCAGTCTGTTTCCAAGTGCCGATTTGAATTACCTGAGTTTTCACTGTAAAACCGAGTTGCAGCTTGTGCCTCCCCATATATATTTATTGATTGTAGTTTGCAACTTAAAAGAAACTTTGTGTTCCCAACAAGCTAGGTGAAGTACGCCTTTCACACACAATTATTTCTCAGAACTGAGCATGTGGAGAGACGTTCTTTCATCAAACACATAGGGAATGTGATGTGGGAGAAACTACTACTCTGGTTTCTCAGTCTGTTTCCTACTGCCGATTTGAGGTTCCTGCCGTTTTCACTGTAAAACCGAGTTGCAGCTTGTGCCTACCCATATATATTTATTGATTGTAGTTTGCAACTTAAAAGAAACTTTGTGTTCCCAACAAGCTAGGTGAAGTACGCCTTTCACACACAATTATATCTCAGAACTGAGCTTGTGGAGAGACGTTCGTTCATCGCGCAAAAAGGGAACGGTTTGCAGAAGAAACTTTTATCATTTTTTCTAAGTCTGTTTACTATTGTCGGTTTGATGTTCCTGCAGGTTTCACTGTTAAACTGAGTTGGAGATTGTGCTTCCCCTTATATATGAATGGAGTGTAGTTTGCAACTGAAAAGAATCTTTGTGTTCGCAAAAAGGTTGGAAAATAACGGCTTTCACACACAGTTATCTCTCAGAACTTAGCATGTGGACTGACGTTCGTTCATCTAGCACAAAGTGAACTGGTGGCAGGAGAATATATTACTCTGTTTCTCAGTCTGTTTCCTAGTCCCGATTTGAAGTTCCTGCAGTTTTCACTCTAAAGGCATGTTGGAGCTTGTGCCTCCCCATATATATGTATGGAGTGTAGTTTGCAACTAAAAAGAAAATTTGTGTTCCCAACATGATAGTTGAAGGATGGCTTTCACACACACATTACTCTAAGAACTGATCATGTGGAGAGACGTTCGTTCATCGAGCATAATAGGAATTCTTTGCATTGTAAAGTTTTACTCTGTTTTTCTCAGTATGTTTCCTTGTGCCGATTTGAAGTTCCTGCAGTTTTCACTGTAAAACCGTGCTGCAGCTTGTGCCTCCACATATATATGTATGTATTGTAGTTTGCAACTGAAAAGAAACTTTGTGTTCGCAACAAGCTAGGTGAAGTACGGCTTTCACACACACTTATCTCTCAGAACTGAGCATGTGGAGAGACTTTCGTTCATCGAGCATAAAAGGGAACGGTATGAAGGAAAACTTTCACTCTGTTTTCTCAGTCTGTTTCCTAGTGCCGGTTTGAAGTTCCTGCAGATTTCCCTATAAATCCGGGATGGACTATGTCCCTCCCCTTATATATGTATGGAGTGTATTTTGCAACTGAAAGAATCTTTGTGTTCGCAACAAGGTTGGTGAAGGACGGCTTTCACACACACTTATCTCTCAGAACTGAGCATGTGGAGAGACGTTCGTTCATCGAGCGCAAAGTAACGGTTTGCAGGGAAACTGTCACTCTGTTTTCTCAGACTGTTTCCTAATGCCGGTTTGATGTTCCTGCAGTTTTCATTGTTAAACCGAATTGTAGCTTGTGCCTCCCCATATATATGTATGGAGTGTAGATTGCAACTGAATAGAAATTTTGTGTTCCCAACAAGCTATTTGAAGGACGGCTTTCACACACACTTTCTTTAAGAACTGAGCATGTGGAGAGATGTTCGTTCATCGAGCACAAAGGGAAATGGTTGCAGGAGAAATTTTACCCTTTTTTTTAAGTCTTTTTCTTAGTGCCGGTTTGAAGTTCCTGCAGTTTTCACTGTAAAACCGAGTTGGAGCTTGTGCCTCCCCATATATTTTTATGGAGTGTAGTTTGCAACTGAAAGGAAACTTTGTATTCCAAACAAGATATGTGAAGGACGGTTTTCACACACACTTATCTCTGAGAACTGGGCATGTGGAGAGACGTTCGTTCATCGAGCACATAGGAACGGTTTGCAGGGAAAATTTTACTCTGGTTTCTCTGAATTTTTCCTAATGCCGTTTTGACGTTCCAGCATTTTTCACTGTTACACCGAGTTGGAGCTTTTGCCTCACCATATATATGTATGGATTGTAGTTTGCAACTGAAAGAAACTTTGTGTTCCCAACAAGCTAGTTGAAGGACAGCTTTCACACACACTTATCTCTAAGAACTGATCATGTGGAGAGACGTTCATTCATTTAGCACAAAGGGAAATGCTGGGAGAAGAAACTTTTATTCTTGTTCCTCAGTCTGTTTCCTAGTGCCAGTTTGAAGTTCGTTCAGTTTTCACTATAAAACCGAGAGGGATTTTGTACCTACCCATATATATGTATGGAGTGTTGTTTGCAACTGAAAGGAAACTTTGTATTCCCAACAAGATACGTGAAGGACGGCTTTCACACACACTTATATCTGAGATCTGGGCATGTGGAGAGACGTTCGTTCATCGCGCACAAAGGGAACGGTTTTCAGGGGAAACTTTTACCCTGGTTTCTCAGTGTGTTCCCTAATACCGGTTTGAAGTTCCTGCAGTTTTCACTGTAAAATCGAGTTGCAGCTTGTGCCTCCCCATACATATGTATGGATTGTAATTTTCTACCTAAAAGAAACTTTGTGTTCCCAACAAGATAGGTGAAGGACGGCTTTCACACACACTTATCTCTCAGAACTGAGCATGTGGAGAGACGTTCGTACATCGCGCACAAAGGGAACGGTTTTCAGGTGAAAATTTTACCCTGGTATCTCTGTCTGTTTCCTAGTGCCGATTTGAATTTCCTGCAGTTTTCACTGTAAAGACTTGTTGGAGCTTGTGCCTCCCCATATGTATGTATGGAGTGTAGCTTGCACCTAAATAGAAAATTTGTGTTCCCTACAAGCTATTTGAAGGACGGCTTTCACACACACTTTCTGTAAGAACTGAGCATATGGAGAGACGTTCGTTCATCGAGCACGAAGAGAACGGGTTGCAGCAGGAATTTTACCCTTTTTTCTAAGTCTTTTTCTTAGTGCCGTTTTGAAGTTCCTGCAGTTTTCACTGTAAAACCGAGTTGGAGCTTGTGCCTCCCCATATATATTTATGGACTGTAGTATGCAACTGAAAGAAACTTTGTGTTCCCAACAAGCTAGGTGAAGGACAGCTTTCACACACACTTATCTCTAAGAACTGATCATGTGGAGAGACGTTCATTCATTTAGCACAAAGGGAAATGCTGGGAGGAGAAACTTTTATTCTTGTTCCTCAGTCTGTTTCCTAGTGCCAGTTGGAAGTTCGTTCAGTTTTCACTATAAAACCGAGAGGGATTTTGTACCTCCCCATATATATGTATGGAGTGTTTTTTGCAACTGAAAAGAACTTTGTGTTCCCAACAAGCTAGGTTAAGTACGGCTTTCACCCACACATATTTCTCAGAACTGAGCATGTGGAGAGATGTTCGTTCATCGAGCAAAAAGGGAACATGTTGCAGGAGAAATATTTGCTCTGGTTTCTCATTCTGTTTCTAGAGCCGTTTTGGAGTTCCTGCAGTTTTCACAGTAAAACCGAGTTGTTCCTTCTACCGCCCCATATATATGTATGGATTGTAGTTTGCAACCTAAAAGAAACTTAGATTTCCCAAGCAGCTAGTTGTAGTACGGCTTTCACACACACTTATATCTCAGAACTGAGCATGTGGAGAGACGTTCGTTCATTTGGCACAAAAGGAACGGTTTGCAGGAGAAAATTTTACTCTGGTTTCTGAGTATGATTCCTAGTGCCAGTTTGAAGTTCCTGCATTTTTCACTGTAAAAATGAGTTGGAGCTTGTGCCCCCCCATATGTGTGTATGGATTGTAGTTGGCAACTGAAAAGAAACTTTGTTTTCCCAACAAGCTAGGTGAAGTACGGCTTTCACAAACAATTATCTCTCAGAACTGAGCATGTGGAAAGACGTTCGTTCATCTAGCACTAGTGGAACGGGAGTGAGGAGAAAGTTATACTCTTATTTCTCAGTCTGTTTCCTAGTGCCGGATTGAAGTTCCTGCAGTTTACACTGTAAAATCCAGATGGAGCTTGTGCCTCCCCATATGTATGTATGGAGTGTAGTTTGCAACTGAAAAGGAAATTTCTTTTCCCAACAAACTAAATGAAGGTCCGCTTTCACACACACTTATCTCTCAGAACAGATCATGTGGAGAGACATTCTTTCATCGCGCACAAAAAGAACGATTTGCAGGAAAACTTTCACTCTGGTTTCTCAGATTATTTCTAAATGCCGGTTTGAAGTTCCTGCAATTTTCTATTTAAAACGGAGTTGGAGCTTCTGCATCCCCATATATATGTATGGACTGTAGTTTGCAAATGAAAAGAAACTTTGTGTTCCAAACAAGCTAGCTGAAGAACGGCTTTCACACACAGTGTTCTCTCAGAACTGAGGATGTGGAGAGACGTTCGTTCATGTAGCACAAACGGAACGTTTTGCAGGAGAAACTTTTACTCTGGTTTCTCAGTCTGTTTCCTAGTTCCGTTTCGAAATTTCTGCAGATTTTACAGTAAAACCGAGTTGTTGCTTATGCCTCCACATATATATGAATGTAGAGTACTTTGCAACTGAAAAGAAATATTATGTTCCCAACATGATAATTGAAGGACGGCTTTCAAACACACTTATCGCTCTGAAATGAGCATGTGGAAAGACGATCTTTCATCTAGCACAAAAGGAAAGGGTTGCAGGTGAAACTTTTACTCGGGTTTCTCAGTCTGTTTCCAAGAGCCGATTTGAATTGCCTGAGTTTTCACTGTAAAACCGAGTTGCAGCTTGTGCCTACCCATATATATTTATTGATTGTAGTTTGCAACTTAAAAGAAACTTTGTGTTCCCAACATGATAGTTGAAGGATGGCTTTCACACACACAATTCTCTAAGAACTGATCATGTGGAGAGACGTTCGTTCATCGAGCATAATAGGAATTCTTTGCATTGTAAAGTTTTACTCTGTTTTTCTCAGTATGTTTCCTAGTGCCGATTTGAAGTTCCTGCAGTTTTCACTGTAAAACCGTGCTGCAGCTTGTGCCTCCACATATATATGTATGTATTGCAGTTTGCAACTGAAAAGAAACTTTGTGTTCGCAACAAGCTAGGTGAAGTACGGCTTTCACACACACTTATCTCTCAGAACTGAGCATGTGGAGAGACTTTCGTTCATCGAGCATAAAAGGGAACGGTATGAAGGAAAACTTTCACTCTGTTTTCTCAGTCTGTTTCCTAGTGCCGGTTTGAAGTTCCTCCAGATTTCCCTGTAAATCCGGGATGGACTATGTCCCTCCCCTTATATATGTATGGAGTGTATTTTGCAACTGAAAGAATCTTTGTGTTCGCAACAAGGTTGGTGAAGGACGGCTTTCACACACACTTATCTCTCAGAACTGAGCATGTGGAGAGACGTTCGTTCATCGAGCACAAAGTAACGGTTTGCAGGGAAACTGTCACTCTGTTTTCTCAGACTGTTTCCTAATGCCGGTTTGATGTTCCTGCAGTTTTCATTGTTAAACCGAATTGTAGCTTGTGCCTCCCCATATATATGTATGGAGTGTAGATTGCAACTGAATAGAAATTTTGTGTTCCCAACAATCTATGTGAAGGACGGCTTTCACACACACTTTCTTTAAGAACTGAGCAAGTGGAGAGATGTTCGTTCATCGAGCACAAAGGGAAATGGTTGCAGGAGAAATTTTACCCTTTTTTCTAAGTCTTTTTCTTAGTGCCGGTTTGAAGTTCCTGCAGTTTTCACTGTAAAACCGAGTTGGAGCTTGTGCCTCCACATATATTTTTATGGAGTGTAGTTTGCAACTGAAAGGAAACTTTGTATTCCAAACAAGATATGTGAAGGACGGTTTTCACACACACTTATCTCTGAGAACTGGGCATGTGGAGAGACGTTCGTTTATCGAGCACATAAAAACGGTTTGCTGGGAAAATTTTACTCTGGTTTCTCTGAATTTTTCCTAATGTCGGTTTGACGTTCCAGCATTTTTCACTGTTAAAACGAGTTGGAGCTTTTGCCTCACCATATATATGTATGGATTGTAGTTTGCAACTGAAAAGAATATTTGTGTTCGCAACAAGGTTGGAAAATAACGGCTTTCACACACAGTTATCTCTCAGAACTTAGCATGTGGATTGACGTTCGTTCATCTAGCACAAAGTGAACTTGTGGCAGGAGAATATATTACTCTGTATCTCAGTCTGTTTCCTAGTCCCGATTTGAAGTTCCTGCAGTTTTCACTGTAAAACCGTGCTGCAGCTTGTTCCTCCCCATATATATGTATGTATTGTAGTTTGCAACTGAAAAGAAACTTTGTGTTCGCAACAAGCTAGGTGAAGTACGGCTTTCACACACACTTATCTCTCAGAACTGAGCATGTGGAGAGACATTCGTTCATCGATCACAAATTAACGGTTTGCAGGGAAAATTTCACTCTGTTTTCTCAGACTGTTTCCTAATGCCGGTTTGAAGTTCCTGCAGTTTTCACTGTTAAACAATGTTGGAGCTTGTGCCTCCCTATATATATGTATGGAGTTTAGTTTGCAACTGAAAGAATCTTTGTGTTCGCAACAAGTTTGGTGAAGGACGGCTTTCACACACACTTATCTCTCAGAACTGAGCATGTGGAGAGACGTTCGTTCATCGAGCACAAAGTAACGGTTTGCAGGGAAACTGTCACTCTGTTTTCTCAGACTGTTTCCTAATACCGGTTTGATGTTCCTCCAGTTTTCACTGTTTAACCGAATTGTAGCTTGTGCCTCCCCATATATATGTATGGAGTGTAGCTTGCAACTGAATACAAACTTTGTGTTCCCAACAACGATTTGAAGGACGGCTTTCACACACAATTTCTTTAAGAACTGAGCATGTGGAGACACGTTCGTTCATCGAGCACAAAGGGAAATGGTTGCAGGAGAAATTTTACCCTTTTTTCTAAGTCTTTTTCTTAGTGCCGGTTTGAAGTTCCTGCAGTTTTCACTGTAAAACCGAGTTGGAGCTTTTGCCTCCCTATATATTTTTATGGAGTGTAGTTTGCAACTGAAAGGAAACTTTGTATTCCAAACAAGATATGTGAAGGACGGCTTTCACACACACTTATTTCTGAGAACTGGGCATGTGGAGAGACGTTCGTTCATCGAGCACATAGGAACGGATTGCAGGAAAATTTTACTCTGGTTTCTCTGAATATTTCCTAATGCCAGTTTGAGGTTACAGCATTTTTCACTGTGAAACCGAGTTGGAGCTTTTGCCTCCCCATATATGTGTATGGATTGTAGTTTGCAACTGAACGATACTTTGTGTTCCCAACAAGCTAGGTGAAGGACAGCTTTCACACACACTTTTCTCTAAGAACTGATCATGTGGTGAGACGTTCATTCATTTAGCACAAAGGGAAATGCTGGGAGAAGAAACTTTTATTCTTGTTCCTCAGTCTGTTTCCTAGAGCCAGTTTGAAGTTCTTTCATTTTTCACTATAAAACCGAGAGGGATTTGGTACCTACCCAAATATATGTATGGATTGTTGTTTGCAACTTAAAGGAAACTTTGTATTCCCAACAAGTTATGTGAAGGAAGGCTTTCATACACTCTTATCTCTGAGATCTGGGCATGTGGAGAGACGTTCGTTCATCGAGCACATAGGAACGGTTTGCAGGGAAACTTTTATCTGGTTTCTCAAAATTTTTCCTAATGCCGGTTTCAAATTCCTGCACTTTTCACTGTAAAACCGATTTGGAGCTTGTGCCTCCCCATATATATTTATGGAGGGTAGTTAGCAACTGAAAAGAAAGTTTGTGTTCCCAAAGGACTATTTGAAAGACGGCTTTAACACACACAATAATCTCTCAGAATTGAGCATGTGGATATAAGTTCGTTCAACTATCACAAATTGAACGGTTTGTAGAAGCAACATTTAATCTGGTTTCTCAGTCTGTTTCCTAGTGCCTGTTTGAAGTTCCTGCAATTTTCAATGTAAAACGGAGTTGGAGCTTCTGCTTCCCCATATATATGTAAGAATTGTAGTTTGCAACTGAAAAGAAACTTTTGTTCCAAACAAGCTATGTGAAGGACGGCTTTCACACACAGTGATCTCTCAGATCTGAGCATGTGGAGAGACGTTCGTTCATGCAGTACAAAGGGAACATGTTGCAGGAGAAACTTTTACTCTGGTTTCTCAGTCTGTTTCCTAGTTCCGGTTTGAAATTCTTGCCGTTTTCATGGTGTAACCGATTTGGAGCTTGTGCCTCCGCATATATATGTATGGATTGTAGTTTGCAACTGAAAGAAACTTTGTGTTCCTAACAAGCCAGGGGAAGGACAGGTTTCACACACACTTATCTCAAAGAACTGTTCATGTGGAGAGACGTTCATTCACCTAGCACAAAGGGAAAGGCTGGGAGAAGAAACTTTTATTCTTGTTCCTCAGTCTGTTTCCTAGTGCCAGTTTTAAGTTCGTTTAGTATTCACTATAAAACCGAGAGGGATTTTGTACCTCCCCATATATATGTATGGAGTGTTGTTTGCAACTGAAAAGAACTTTGTGTTCCCAACAAGCTAGGTTAAGTACGGCTTTCACACACATTTATTTCTCAGAACTGAACATGTGGAGGGATGTTCGTTCATCGAGCAAAAAGGGAACATGTTGCAGGAGAAACATTTACTCTGGTTTCTCATTCTCTTTCTAGAGATGTTTTGGAGTTCCTGCAGTTTTCTCAGTAAAACAGAATTGTTCCTTCTACCGCCCCATATATATGTATGGATTGTATTTTGCAACCTAAAAGAAACTAAGATTTCCCAAGCAGCTAGGTGAAATAAGGCTTTCACACACACATATCCCTCAGAACTGAGCATGTGGAGAGACGTTCGTTCATTTGGCACAAAAGGAACGGTTTGCAGGAGAAAATTTTACTCTGGTTTCTGAGTATGATTCCTAGTGCCGTTTTGAAGTTCCTGCAGTTTTCACTGTAAAACCGTGCTGCAGCTTGTGCCTCCACATATATATGTATGTATTGTAGTTTGCAACTGAAAAGAAACTTTGTGTTCGCAACAAGCTAGGTGAAGTACGGCTTTCACACACACTTATCTCTCAGAACTGAGCATGTGGAGAGACTTTCGTTCATCGAGCATAAAAGGGAACGGTATGAAGGAAAACTTTCACTCTGTTTTCTCAGTCTGTTTCCTAGTGCCGGTTTGAATTTCCTGCAGATTTCCCTGTAAATCCGGGATGGACTATGTCCCTCCCCTTATATATGTATGGAGTGTATTTTGCAACTGAAAGAATCTTTGTGTTCGCAACAAGGTTGCTGAAGGACGGCTTTCACACACACTTATCTCTCAGAACTGAGCATGTGGAGAGACGTTCGTTCATCGAGCACAAAGTAACGGTTTGCAGGGAAACTGTCACTCTGTTTTCTCAGACTGTTTCCTAATGCCGGTTTGATGTTCCTGCAGTATTCACTGTTAAACCGAATTGTAGCTTGTGCCTCCCCATATATATGTATGGAGTGTAGATTGCAACTGAATAGAAATTTTGTGTTCCCAACAATCTATGTGAAGGACGGCTTTCACACACACTTTCTTTAAGAACTGAGCAAGTGGAGAGATGTTCGTTCATCGAGCACAAAGGGAAATGGTTGCAGGAGAAATTTTACCCTTTTTTCTAAGTCTTTTTCTTAGTGCCGGTTTGAAGTTCCTGCAGTTTTCACTGTAAAACCGAGTTGGAGCTTGTGCCTCCACATATATTTTTATGGAGTGTAGTTTGCAACTGAAAGGAAACTTTGTATTCCAAACAAGATATGTGAAGGACGGTTTTCACACACACTTATCTCTGAGAACTGGGCATGTGGAGAGACGTTCGTTTATCGAGCACATAAAAACGGTTTGCTGGGAAAATTTTACTCTGGTTTCTCTGAATTTTTCCTAATGTCGGTTTGACGTTCCAGCATTTTTCACTGTTAAAACGAGTTGGAGCTTTTGCCTCACCATATATATGTATGGATTGTAGTTTGCAACTGAAAAGAATATTTGTGTTCGCAACAAGGTTGGAAAATAACGGCTTTCACACACAGTTATCTCTCAGAACTTAGCATGTGGATTGACGTTCGTTCATCTAGCACAAAGTGAACTTGTGGCAGGAGAATATATTACTCTGTATCTCAGTCTGTTTCCTAGTCCCGATTTGAAGTTCCTGCAGTTTTCACTGTAAAACCGTGCTGCAGCTTGTTCCTCCCCATATATATGTATGTATTGTAGTTTGCAACTGAAAAGAAACTTTGTGTTCGCAACAAGCTAGGTGAAGTACGGCTTTCACACACACTTATCTCTCAGAACTGAGCATGTGGAGAGACATTCGTTCATCGATCACAAATTAACGGTTTGCAGGGAAAATTTCACTCTGTTTTCTCAGACTGTTTCCTAATGCCGGTTTGAAGTTCCTGCAGTTTTCACTGTTAAACAATGTTGGAGCTTGTGCCTCCCTATATATATGTATGGAGTTTAGTTTGCAACTGAAAGAATCTTTGTGTTCGCAACAAGGTTGGTGAAGGACGGCTTTCACACACACTTATCTCTCAGAACTGAGCATGTGGAGAGACGTTCGTTCATCGAGCACAAAGTAACGGTTTGCAGGGAAACTGTCACTCTGTTTTCTCAGACTGTTTCCTAATACCGGTTTGATGTTCCTCCAGTTTTCACTGTTTAACCGAATTGTAGCTTGTGCCTCCCCATATATATGTATGGAGTGTAGCTTGCAACTGAATACAAACTTTGTGTTCCCAACAACGATTTGAAGGACGGCTTTCACACACAATTTCTTTAAGAACTGAGCATGTGGAGACACGTTCGTTCATCGAGCACAAAGGGAAATGGTTGCAGGAGAAATTTTACCCTTTTTTCTAAGTCTTTTTCTTAGTGCCGGTTTGAAGTTCCTGCAGTTTTCACTGTAAAACCGAGTTGGAGCTTTTGCCTCCCTATATATTTTTATGGAGTGTAGTTTGCAACTGAAAGGAAACTTTGTATTCCAAACAAGATATGTGAAGGACGGCTTTCACACACACTTATTTCTGAGAACTGGGCATGTGGAGAGACGTTCGTTCATCGAGCACATAGGAACGGATGGCAGGAAAATTTTACTCTGGTTTCTCTGAATTTTTCCTAATGCCAGTTTGAGGTTCCAGCATTTTTCACTGTGAAACCGAGTTGGAGCTTTTGCCTCCCCATATATGTGTATGGATTGTAGTTTGCAACTGAAAGATACTTTGTGTTCCCAACAAGCTAGGTGAAGGACAGCTTTCACACACACTTTTCTCTAAGAACTGATCATGTGGTGAGACGTTCATTCATTTAGCACAAAGGGAAATGCTGGGAGGAGAAACTTTTATTCTTGTTCCTCAGTCTGTTTCCTAGAGCCAGTTTGAAGTTCTTTCATTTTTCACTATAAAACCGAGAGGGATTTGGTACCTACCCAAATATATGTATGGATTGTTGTTTGCAACTTAAAGGAAACTTTGTATTCCCAACAAGTTATGTGAAGGAAGGCTTTCATACACTCTTATCTCTGAGATCTGGGCATGTGGAGAGACGTTCGTTCATCGAGCACATAGGAACGGTTTGCAGGGAAACTTTTATCTGGTTTCTCAAAATTTTTCCTAATGCCGGTTTCAAATTCCTGCACTTTTCACTGTAAAACCGATTTGGAGCTTGTGCCTCCCCATATATATGTATGGAGGGTAGTTAGCAACTGAAAAGAAAGTTTGTGTTCCCAAAGGACTATTTGAAAGACGGCTTTAACACACACAATAATCTCTCAGAATTGAGCATGTGGATATAAGTTCGTTCAACTATCACAAATTGAACGGTTTGTAGAAGCAACATTTAATCAGGTTTCTCAGTCTGTTTCCTAGTGCCTGTTTGAAGTTCCTGCAATTTTCAATGTAAAACGGAGTTGGAGCTTCTGCTTCCCCATATATATGTAAGAATTGTAGTTTGCAACTGAAAAGAAACTTTTGTTCCAAACAAGCTATGTGAAGGACGGCTTTCACACACAGTGATCTCTCAGATCTGAGCATGTGGAGAGACGTTCGTTCATGCAGTACAAAGGGAACATGTTGCAGGAGAAACTTTTACTCTGGTTTCTCAGTCTGTTTCCTAGTTCCGGTTTGAAATTCTTGCCGTTTTCATGGTGTAACCGATTTGGAGCTTGTGCCTCCGCATATATATGTATGGATTGTAGTTTGCAACTGAAAGAAACTTTGTGTTCCTAACAAGCCAGGGGAAGGACAGGTTTCACACACACTTATCTCAAAGAACTGTTCATGTGGAGAGACGTTCATTCACCTAGCACAAAGGGAAAGGCTGGGAGAAGAAACTTTTATTCTTGTTCCTCAGTCTGTTTCCTAGTGCCAGTTTTAAGTTCGTTTAGTATTCACTATAAAACCGAGAGGGATTTTGTACCTCCCCATATATATGTATGGAGTGTTGTTTGCAACTGAAAAGAACTTTGTGTTCCCAACAAGCTAGGTTAAGTACGGCTTTCACACACATTTATTTCTCAGAACTGAACATGTGGAGGGATGTTCGTTCATCGAGCAAAAAGGGAACATGTTGCAGGAGAAACATTTACTCTGGTTTCTCATTCTCTTTCTAGAGATGTTTTGGAGTTCCTGCAGTTTTCTCAGTAAAACAGAATTGTTCCTTCTACCGCCCCATATATATGTATGGATTGTATTTTGCAACCTAAAAGAAACTAAGATTTCCCAAGCAGCTAGGTGAAATAAGGCTTTCACACACACATATCCCTCAGAACTGAGCATGTGGAGAGACGTTCGTTCATTTGGCACAAAAGGAACGGTTTGCAGGAGAAAATTTTACTCTGGTTTCTGAGTATGATTCCTAGTGCCGGTTTGAAGTTCCTGCATTTTTCACTATAAAAATGAGTTGGAGCTTGTGCCCCCCCTTATGTATGTATGGATTGTAGTTGGCAACTGAAAAGAAACTTTGTTTTCCCAACAAGCTAGTTGAAGTACGGCTTTCACAAACAGTTATCTCTCAGACCTGAGCATGTGGATAGACGTTCGTTCATCTAGCACAAGTGGAACGGGTGTGAGTTGAAAGTTATACTCTTATTTCTCAGTCTGCTTCCTAGTGCCGGATTGAAGTTCCTGCAGTTTACACTGTAAAACCCAGATGGAGCTTGTGCCTCCCCATATGTATGTATGGAGTGTAATTTGCAACTGAAAAGGAAATTTCTTTTCCCAACAAACTAAATGAAGGTCCGCATTCACACACACTTATTTCTCAGAACCGATCATGTGGAGAGACATTCTTTCATCGCGCACAAAAAGATAGATTTGCAGAAAAACTTTCACTCTGGTTTCTCAGATTGTTTCTTAATGCCGGTTTGAAGTTCCTGCAATTTTCTATTTAAAACGGAGTTGGAGCTTCTGCATCCCCATATATATGTATGGATTGTAGTTTGCAAATGAAAAGAAACTTTGTGTTCCAAACAAGCTAGCTGAAGGACGGCTTTCACACACAGTGTTCTCTCAGATCTGAGGATGTGGAGAGACGTTCGTTCATGTAGCACAAACGGAACGTTTTGCAGGAGAAACTTTTACCCTGGTTTCTCAGTCTGTTTCCTAGTTCCGTTTTGAAATTTCTGCAGATTTTACAGTAAAACCGAGTTGTTGCTTATGCCTCCACATATATATGAATGTAGAGTACTTTGCATCTGAAAAGAAATATTGTGTTCCCAACATGATAGTTGAAGGACGGCTTTCAAACACACTTATCGCTCAGAAATGAGCATGTGGATAGATGATCTTTCATCTAGCACAAAAGGAAAGGGTTGCAGGTGAAACTTTTACTCTGGTTTCTCAGTCTGTTTCCAAGTGCCGATTTGAATTGCCTGAGATTTCACTGTAAAACCGAGTTGCAGCTTGTGCCTCCCCATATATATTTATTGATTGTAGTTTGCAACTTAAAAGAAACTTTGTGTTTCCAACAAGCTAGGTGAAGTACGCCTTTCACACACAATTGTTTCTCAGAACTGAGCATGTGGAGAGACGTTCGTTCATCAAACACATAGGGAATGTGTTGTGGGAGAAACTACTACTCTGGTTTCTCAGTCTGTTTCCTACTGCCGATTTGAGGTTCCTGCCGTTTTCACTCTAAAACCGAGTTGCAGCTTGTGCCTACCCATATATATGTATGGAGTATAGTTTTCAACCTAAAAGAAACTTTGTGTTCCCAACAAGCTAGTTGAAGGACGGCTTTCACACACACTTAACTCTCAGAACTGAGCATGTGGAGAGACGTTCGTTCATCGTGCAAAAAGGGAACGGTTTGCAGAAGAAACTTTTACCATTTTTTCTCAGTCTGTTTACTATTGTCGGTTTGATGTTCCTGCAGGTTTCACTGTTAAACTGTGTTGGAGCTTGTGCCTCCCCATATATATGAATGAAGTGTAGTTTTCAACTGAAAAGAATCTTTGTGTTCGCAACAAGGTTGGAAAATAACGGCTTTCACACACAGTTATCTCTCAGAACTTAGCATGTGGATTCACGTTCGTTCATCTAGCACAAAGTGAACTGGTGGCAGGAGAATATATTACTCTGTTTCTCAGTCTGTTTCCTAGTCCCGATTTGAAATTCCTGCAGTTTTCAATCTAAAGGCGTTTTGGAGCTTGTGCCTCCCCATATATATGTATGAAGTTTAGTTTGCAACTAAAAAGAAACTTTGTGTTCCCAACATGATAGATGAAGGATGGCTTTCACACACACATTACTCTAAGAACTGATCATGTGGAGAGACTTTCGTTCATCGAGCATAATAGGAATTCTTTGCATTTTAAAGTTTTACTCTGTTTTTCTCAGTATGTTTCCTAGTGCCGATTTGAAGTTCCTGCAGTTTTCAATCTAAAGGCGTTTTAGAGCTTGTGCCTCCCCATATATATTTATGGAATGTAGTTTGCAACTGAAAGGACACTTTGTATTCCCAACAAGATATGTGAAGGAAGGCTTTCACACACACTTATCTCTGAGAACTGGGCATGTGGAGGGACGTTCGTTCATCGAGCACAAAGGAAACGGTTGCAGGGAAACTTTTACTCTGGTTTCTCAGAATTTTTCCTAATGCTGGTTTGAAATTCCTGCAGTTTTCACTGTAAAACAGAGTTGCAGCTTGTGCCTCCCCATATATATGTATGGAGTGTAGTTTGCAACTGAAAAGAAAATTTGTGTTCCCAAAGAACTAGTTGAAAGACGGCTTACACACACACAATTTTCTCTCAGAATTGAGCATGTGGAGAGAAGTTCGTTCATCTGTAACAAATGGAACGGTTTGTAGGAGCAAAATTTTTCTGGTTTCTCAGCCTTTTTCCTAGCGCCTGTTTGAAGTTCCTCCAATTTTCAATGTAAAACGGAGTTGGAGCTTCTGCTTCCCCATATATATGTATGGATTATAGTTTGCAACTGAAAAGAAACTATTGTTCCAAACAAGCTAGGTTAAGGACGGGTTTCACACACAGTGATCTCTCAGATCTGAGCATGTGGAGAGACGTTCGTTCATGTAGCAAAAAGGGAAAGTTTTGCAGGAGAAAATTTTCCTCTGATCTCTCAGTCTGTTTCCTAGTGCCGGTTTTAAATTCCTGCCGTTTTCATGTTGTAACTGATTTGGAGCTTGTGCCTCCGCATATATATGTATGGATTGTAGTGTGCAACTGAAAGAAACTTTGTGTTCCCAAGAAGCTAGGTGAAGGACAGCTTTCACACACACTTATCTCTAAGAACTGATCATGTGGAGAGACGTTCATTCATCTAGCACAAAGGGAAATGTTGGGAGGAGAAACTTTTATTCTTATTCCTCAGTCTGTTTCCTAGTGCCAGTTTGAAGTTCGTTCAGTATTCACTATAAAACCGAGAGGGATTTTGTACCTCCCCTTATATATGTATGGAGTGTTGTTTGCAACTTTAAGGAAACTTTGTATTTCGAACAAGATATGTGAAGGACAGCTTTCACACACACTTATCTCTGAGATCTGGGCATGTGGAGAGACGTTCGTTTATCGAGCACATGGGAACGGTTTGCAGGGAAACTTTTATCTGGTTTCTCATAATTTTTCCTAAAGCCGGTTTGAAGTTCCTGCAGTTTTCACTGTAAAACCGAGTTGGAGCTTGTGCCTCCCCATATATATTTATGGAGTTTAGATTGCAACTGAAAGAATCTCTGTGTTCGCAACAAGGTTGATGAAGGACGGCATTCACGCACACTTATCTCTCAGAACTGAGCATGTGGAGAGACGTTCGTTCATCGAGCACAAAGTAACGGTTTGCAGGGAAACTGTCACTCTGTTTTCTCAGACAGTTTCCTAATGCCGGTTTGATGTTCCTGCAGTTTTCACTGTTAAACCAAATTGTAGCTTGTGCCTCCCCATATATATTTATGGAGTGTAGCTTGCAACTGAATAGAAACTTTGTGTTCCCAACAAGCTATTTGAAGGACGGCTTTCACACACAATTTCTTTAAGAACTGAGCATGTGGAGAGACATTCGTTCATTGAGCACAAAGGAAAATGTTTGTAGGAGAAAGTTTACCCTTTTTTCTAAGTCTTTTTCTTAGTGCCGGTTTGAAGTTCCTGCAGTTTTCACTGTATTACCGAGTTGGAACTTGTGCCTCCCCATATATTTTTATGGAGTGTAGTTTGCAACTGAAAGGAAACTTTGTATTCCAAACAAGATATGTGAAGGACGGCTTTCACACACACTTATCTCTGAAAACTGGGCATGTGGAGAGACGTTCGTTCATCGAGCACATAGGAACGGTTTGCAGGGAAAATTTTACTCTGGTTTCTCTGAATTTTTCCTAATGCCGGTTTGAGGTTCCAGCATTTTTCACTGTTAAACCGAGTTGGAGCTTTTGCCTCCCCATATATATGTATGGATTGTAGGTTGCAACTGAAAGAAAATATGTGTTCCCAACAAGCTAGGTGAAGGACAGCTTTCACACATATTTATCTCTAAGAACTGATCATGTGGAGAGACGTTTATTCATTTAGCACAAAGGGAAATGCTGGGAGAAGAAACTTTTATTCTTGTTCCTCAGTCTGTTTCCTAGTGCCAGTTTGAAGTTCGTTCAGTTTTCACTATAAAACCGAGAGGGATTTTGTACCTACCCATATAAATGTATGGAGTGTTGTTTGCAACTGAAAGGAAACTTTGTATTCCCAACAAGATATGTGAAGGACGGCTTTCACACACACTTATCTCTGAGATCTGGGCATGTGGAGAGACGTTCGTTCATCGAGCACATAGGAACGGTTTGCAGGGGAACTTTTATCTGGTGTCTCAAAATTTTGCCTAATGCCAGTTTCAAGTTCCTGCACTTTTCACTGTAAAATTGATTTGGAGCTTGTGCCTCCCCATATATATTTATGGAGGGTAGTTAGCAACTGAAAAGAAAGTTTGTGTTCCCAAAGGACTATTTGAAAGACGGCTTTAACACACACAATAATCTCTCAGAATTGAGCATGTGGAGAGAAGTTCGTTCATCTCTCACAAATTGAACGGTTTGTAGAAGCAACATTTAATCTGGTTTCTCAGTCTGTTTCCTATTGCCTGTTTGAAGTTCCTGCAATTTTCAATGTAAAAAGGATTTGGAGCTTCTGATTCCCCATATATATGTATGGATTGTAGTTTGCAACTGAAAAGAAACTTTTGTTCCAAACAAGCTAGGTGAAGGACGGATTTCACACACAGTGATCTCTCAGATCTGAGCATGTGGAGAGACGTTCGTTCATGCAGCACAAAGGGAACGTGTTGCAGGAGAAACTTTTACTCTGATCTCTCAGTCTGTTTCCTAGTGCCGGTTTGAAATTCCTGCCGTTTTCATGGTGTAACCAATTTGGAGCTTGTTACTCTGCATATATATGTATGGATTGTAGTTTGCAACTGAAAGAAACTTTGTGTTCCCAACAAGCCTGGTGAAGGACAGCTTTCACACACAATTATCTCTAAGAACTGATCATGTGGAGAAACGTTCATTCATCTAGCACAAAGGGAAAGGCTGGAGAAGAAACTTTTATTCTTGTTCCTCAGTCTGTTTCCTAGTGCCAGTTTTAAGTTCGTTCAGTTTTCACTATAAAACCGAGAGGGATTTTGTACCTCCCCATATATATGTATGGAGTGTTCTTTGAAACTGAAAAGAACTTTGTGTTCCCAACAAGCTAGGTTCAGTACGGCTTTCACACACATTTATTTCTCAGAACTGAGCATGTGGAGAGATGTTCGTTCATCGAGCAAAAAGGGAACATGTTGCAGGAGAAATAATTACTCTGGATTCTCTTTCTCTTTCTAGAGCTGTTTTGGAGTTCCTGAAGTTTTCACAGTAAAACCGAGTTTTTCCTTCTACAGCCCCATATATATGTATGGATTGTAGTTTGCAACCTAGAAGAAACTTAGATTTCCCAAGCAGCTAAGTTAAGTACCGCATTCACACACACTTATCCCTCAGAACTGAGCATGTGGAGAGACGTCCGTTCATCAAGCATAATAGGATCGGGTGGCAGGAGAAAATTTTACTCTGGTTTCTCACTCTGTTTCCCACTGTCGCTTTGAACATCCTGCAGTTTTCACTGTAAAAACGATTTGAAACTTGTGCCTCCCCATATGTATGTATGGAGTGTTGTTTGCAACTGAAAAGAAACTTTGTGTTCCCAACAAGCTAGTTGAAGGACGGCTTTCACACATAATTAACTCTCAGACTAGAGCATGTGGAGAGACGTTTGTTCATCTACCACAAAAGGAACGGGTTGCAAGGGAAACTTTTATTTGGTTTCTAAGTCTGTTTCCTAGTGCCTATTTGAAATTCCTGCAGTATTCACTGTAAAACAGAGTTTGAGATTGTGCCTACCAATATGTATGTACAGAATGTAGTTTGCAAATGAAAAAAACTTTCTGTTCCCAACAAACTATGTGAAGGATGGCTTTCACACACATTTATCTCTCAGAACTGTGCATGTAGAGAGACTTTCGTTCATCGAGCAAAAAGGGAACATATTGCAGGAGAAACTTTTACTCTGCTTTCTCAGTCTGTTTGCTAGAGCCGTTTAGATGTTCCTGCAGTTTTCCCTGTAAAACCGAGTTGGAGCTTGTGCCTCCCCATATGTATGTATGGAGTGTTGTTTGCAACTGAAAAGAAACTTTGTGTTCACAACAAGCTAGGTGGAGGACGGCTTTCACACACAATTATCTCTCAGAATAGAGCATGTGGAGAGACGTTCGTTCATCTACCAGAAAATGAATGGGTTGCAGGTGAAATTTTTACTCTAGTTTCTAAGTCTGTTTCCTAGTGCCGGTTTAAAGTTCCTGCAGATTTCATTGTAAAATCGAGTTGGAGCTGGTGCCTCACCGTATATATGTATGGATTGTATTTTGCAACCTAAAAGAAACTTAGTTTTCCCAAGAAACTAGGTGAAGTATGGCATTCACACACAATTATCCGTCAGAACTGAGAATGTGGAGAGACGTTCGTTCATCAAGCACAATGGGAACGGGTTGCAGGAGAAAATTTTACTCTGGTTTCTCAGTCTGTTTCCTAGTGCCGGTTTGATGTTCTTGCATTTTTCAATGTGAAACAGATTTGGAGCTTCTGCCTCCCCATATATATTTATGGAGTGTAGTTTCCAACTGAAAAGAAACTTTGTGTTCCCAACAAGTTAGGTGAAGGACGGCTTTCATACAAAATTATCTCTCAGACCTGAGCATGTGGAGAGACATTCCTTCATCTACCACAAAATGAACGGGTTGCAGGGGAAATTTTACTCTGGTTTCAAAGAGTGTTTCTTATTTCCGGTGTGAAATTCCAGCTGATTTCATTGTAAAACCGATTTGGAACTTCTGCATCACCGTAAATATTTATGGACTGTAGTTTGCAACTGAAAATAAACTTTGTGTTCCCAACAAGCTACGTGAAGGACGGTTTTCACACACAATTATATCTCAGAACTGAGAATTTGGAGAGACGTTCATTCATCTAGCACAAAGGGAATGGGTGGGAGAAGAACTTTTACTCTTATTTCTCAGACTGTTTCCTCGTGCCGGTTTGAAGTTCCTGCAGTTTTCACTGTAAAACAGTTTTGGAAATTCTGCCACCCCATATATATGTATGGAGTGTAGTTTACAAATCATAAGTAACTATGTGTTCCCAAAAAGCTACGTGAAGGACGGATTTCACACACAATTATATCTCAGAACTGAGCATGTGGAGAGACGCTCGTTCATCTAGCACAAAGGGAAAGTGTTGCAGGAGAAACTTTTGCTCCGGTTTCTCAGTCTGTTTCCTAGTGCCGGTTTTAAGTTCCTGCAGTTTTCAATGTAAAACCGACTTGGATTTTGTGCCTCCCCTTGTGAATATATGGAGTGTAGATTGCAACTGAAAAGAAACTTTGTGTTCCCAACAAGCTAGGTGAAAGATGGCTTTCACACACACTTATCTCTCAGAACTGAGCATGTGGAGAGACTTTCGTTCATCTAGCACAAGGGAATGGCTTGCTGGAAAAATTTCACTCTGGTTTCTCAGTCTTTTTCCTAGTGCTGTTTTGAAGTTCCTGCTGTTTTCACGGTAAAACGAAGTTGGAGCTTGTGCTTCCCCATATATATGTATGGAATATATTTTGCAACTTAAAAGAAACTTTTTTTCCCAACAAGCTATGTGAAGTGCGGCTTTCACACACACTAATCTCTCAGAATTGAGCATGTGGAGACACGTTCGTTCATCTAGCACAGTGGGAACAGGTTACAGGAGAATCTTTTACTCTGGTTTCTCAGTCTGTTTCCTAGTGCCGGTTTGAAGTTCCTGCAGTTTTCACTGTAAAACCGAGTTGGAGTTTGTGCCTCCCCATATGTATGTATGGAGTGTAGTTTTCGACAGAAACTAAACTTTGTTTTCCGAACACGCAAGTTGAAGGACGGCTTTCACACACACTTATCTCTCAGAACTGAGCATGTGGAGAGACATTCGTTCATCTACCACAAAAGGAACGGGTTGCATGGGAAACTATTACTCTGGTTTCTAAGTCTGTTTCCTAGTGCCGGTTTGAAGTTCCTGCAGTTTTCACTGAAAAACCGAGTTGGAGCTTGTGCCTCCCAATATGTATGTATTTAGTGTAATTTGCAGCTGAAAAGTAACTTTCTTTTCCCAACAAACTAGGGGAAGGACGGCTTTCACACACACTTATCTCTCAGAACTGAGCTTGTGGAGAGACATTCATTCATCTAGATCAAAAGGAAAGGTTGGGAGGGGAAACTTTTACTCTTATTTCTCAGTTATTTCCTAGTAGCTTTTTGAAGTTCCTGCAGTTTTCACTGTAAAACCGATTTGGTGCTTCTGCATCCCCTTATATATTTATGGAGTGTAGTTTGAAACTGAAAAGAAACTTTGTGTTCCAAATAAGCTAGGTGAAATACGGCTTTCATACACACTTAATTTTCAGATCTGAGCATTTGGAGAGACGTTCGTTCATCAAGCAAAAAGGGAACATGTTGCAGTAGAAATTTTACTCTGGTTTCTCATACTTTTTCCTTCAGCAATTTTTAAGTTCCTGCAGTTTTCACTGTAAAACCGAGTTGTAGCTTGTACAGCCCATATGTATGTATGGATTGTAGTTTGCAACTTAAAAGAAACTTAGATTTCCCAAGAGGCTAGGTGAACTACGGCTTTCACACACACTTATCTCTCAGAACTGAGCATGTGGAGACACGTTCGTTAATCTAGCACAAATGGAACGAGATGCAGTAGAAACTTTTAATCTGAATTCTCAGTCTGTTTCTTAGTGCCTGTTTGAAGTTCCTGCAGTTTTCAGTGTAAAACCGAGTTGGAGTTTGTGCCTCCCCTAATATATGTGTGGAGTGTAGTTGGCAACTGAAAAAAAACTTTGTGTTACCAACAAGCTATGTGCAGTGCGGTTTCACACACACTTATCTCTCAGAATTGAGCATGTGGAGACACGTTTGTTCATCTAGCACAATGGGAACTGGTTGCAGTAAAAACTTTTACTCTGATTTCTCAGTCTGTTTCCTAGTGCCAGTTTGAATTACTTGCAGTTATCACTGTAAAACCGTGTTGGACCTTGTACCTCCCCATATCTATGTATGGGTGTTGTTTGCAAATGAAAAGAAACATTGTGTTCCCAACAAGCTAGGTGATGGACGGCTTTCACACACACTTATCTCTCAGAAGTGAGCATTTGGAGAGACTATCGTTCATCTAGCACAAAGGGAAAGGGTTGCAGTGGAACGTTCACTATGGTTTTTCAGACAGTTTCCTAGTGCCGGTTTAAAGTTCCTGCAGATTTCACTGTAAAATCGAATTGGATCTTGTGCGTGCCCTTATGTAGGTATCGATTGTAATTTGCAAATAAAAAGAAACTTTGTGTTCCCAAAAAGCTAGGTGAAGGACGGCTTTCAGCACACTTATCTCTAGAACTGTGCATGTGCTGAGACGTTCGTTCATTTGGCACAAACGAACGGTTTGCAAGAGAAAATTTTACTCTGGTTTCTCAGTATGTTTCCTAGTGCCGGGTTGAAGTTCCTGCAGTTTACACTGTAAAAACGTGTTGGAGCTTTTGCCTCCCCATATATATGTATTTGGTGTAGTTTGCAACTGAAAAGAAACTTTGTGTTCCCAACAAGCTTGGTGAAGGACGGCTTTCCCACACTCTTAACTCTCAGAAATGAGCATGTGGAGAGACATTCTTTCATCTAGCCCAAAGGGAACAGGTTGCAGGAGAATCTTTTACTCTGGTTTCTCAGTCTGTTTCCTAGTGCCGGTTTGAAGTTCCTGCAGTTTTCACTGTAAAACCCAGTTGGAGTTTGTGCCTCCCCATATGTATGTATGGAGTGTAGTTTTCGACTGAAGCTAAACTTTGTTTTCCGAACACGCAAGGTGAAGGACGGCTTTCACACACACTTATCTCTCAGAACTGAGCATGTGGAGAGACTTTCGTTCATCTACCACAAAAGGAACGGGTTGCATGGGAAACTATTACTCTGGTTTCTAAGTCTGTTTCCTAGTGCCGGTTTGAAGTTCCTGCAGTTTTCACTGAAAAACCGAGTTTTAGCTTTTGCCTCCCAATATCTATGTATTTAGTGTAATTTGCAACTGAAAAGTAACTTTCTTTTCCCAACAAACTAGGGGAAGGACGGCTTTCACACACACTTATCTCTCAGAACTGAGCATGCGGAAAGACATTCATTCATCTAGATCAAAAGGGAAGGATGGGAGGGGAAACATTTACTCTTATTTCTCAGTTATTTCCTAGTAGCTTTTTGAAGTTCCTGCAGTTTTCACTGTAAAACCGAGTTGGTGCTTCTGCATCCCCTTATATATTTATGGAGTGTAGTTTGAAACTGAAAAGAAACTTTGTGTTCCAAACAAGCTAGGTGAAATACGGCTTTCATACACACTTAATTTTCAGATCTGAGCATTTGGAGAGACGTTCGTTCATCAAGCAAAAAGGGAACATGTTGCAGTAGAAATTTTACTCTGGTTTCTCATTCTTTTTCCTAGAGCAATTTTTAAGTTCCTGCAGTTTTCACTGTAAAACCGAGTTGTAGCTTGTACAGCCCCATATTTATGTATGGATTGTAGTTTGCAACCTAAAAAACTTAGATTTCCCAAGAGGCTAGGTGAACTACGGCTATCACACACACTTATCTCTCAGAACTGAGCATGTGGTGAGACGTTCTTTCATCAAGCACAAAAGGAACGTTTTGCAGGAGAAAATTTTACTCTGGTTTCTCACTCTGTTTCCTAGTGCCGGTTTGAAGTTCCTGCAGTTTTCACTGTAAAATCGAGTTGGATCTTGTGCGTCCCCTTATATAAGAATCAATTGTAATTTGCAACTAAAAAGAAACTTGTGTTCCCAAAAAGCTTGGAGAAGGACCGCTTTCACACACACGTTTCTCTCAGAACTGAGCATGTGGATAGACGTTCATTCATCTAGCACAAAAGGAACGGTTGGGAGGACCAACATTTACTCTTATTTCTCACACTGTTTCCTTGTGCCGGTATGAAGTTCCTGCAGTTTTCACTGTAAAAATTAGTCGGTGCTTGTACCTCCCCATATATATTTATGGAGTGTAGTTTGCAACTGAAAAGAAACTTTGTGTTCCAAACAAGCTAGTTGAAGGACGTCTTTCACACACAATTATCTCTCATAACTGAGCATGTGGAGAGACTTTCGTTCATCTAGCACAAAGGGAAAGGGTTGCAGGAGAAACTTTTACTCTGGTTTCTTAGTCTGTTTCCAAGTGCCGGTTTGAAGTTCTTGCAGTTTTCACTGTAAAACCGAGTTGGAGTTTGTACCTCCCCATATATATTTATGGATTGTAGTTTGCAACTTAAAAGAACTTTGTGTTCCCAACAAGCTAGGTGAAGTACGGGTTTCACACACATTTATCTCTCAGAACTGAGCATGTGGAGAGACGTTCGTTCATCAAGCACAATGGGAACGGGTTGCAGGAGAAAATTTTACTCTGGTTTCTCAGTCTGTTTCATAGTGCCGGTTTGAAGTTCTTGCATTTTTCAATGTGAAACCGATTTGGAGCTTCTGCCTCCCCATATATATTTATGGAGTGTAGTTTGCAACTGAAAAGAAACTTTGTGTTCCCAACAAGTTAGATGAAGGACGGCTTTCATACAAAATTATCTCTCAGACCTGAGCATGTGGAGAGACATTCCTTAATCCACCACAAAATGAACGGGTTGCAGGGGAAATTTTACTCTGGTTTCTAAGAGTGTTTACTATTGCCGGTGTGAAATTCCTGCTGATTTCATTGTAAAACCGATTTGGAAATTGTGCATCACCGTAAATATTAATGGACTGTAGTTTGCAACTGAAAATAAACTTTGTGTTCCCAACAAGCTACGTGAAGGACGGTTTTCACACACAATTATATCTCAGAACTGAGAATTTGGAGAGACGTTCATTCATCTAGCACAAAGGGAATGGGTGGGAGAAGAAATTTTACTCTTATTTCTCAGACTGTTTCCTCGTGCCGGTTTGAAGTTCCTGCAGTTTTCACTGTAAAACAGTTTTGGAAATTCTGCCTCCCCATATATATGTATGGAGTGTAGTTTACAAATCATAAGTAACTATGTGTTCCCAACAAGCTACGTGAAGGACGGATTTCACACACAATTATGTCTCAGAACTGAGCATGTGGAGAGACGCTCGTTCATCTAGCACAAAGGGAAAGTGTTGCAGGAGAAACTTTTGCTCCGGTTTCTCAGTCTGTTTCCTAGTGCCGGTTTTAAGTTCCTGCAGTTTTCAATGTAAAACCGACTTGGATTTTGTGCCTCCCCTTGTGAATATATGGAGTGTAGATTGCAACTGAAAAGAAACTTTGTGTTCCCAAAAAGCTAGGTGAAGGACGGCTTTCACACACACTTATCTCTCAGAACTGAGCATGTGGAGAGACGTTCGTTCATCTATCACAAAGGGAACGTGTTGCAGGAGAAACTTTTACTCAGGTTTCTCGGTCTGTTTCCTAGTACCGCTTTCAAATTCCTGCAGTTTACACTGTAAAACAGGGTTGGAGCTTGTGCCTCCCCTTATATATGTATTGAGTGCAGTTTGCAACTGAAAAGAAACTTTGTGTTCCCAAAAAGCTAGGTGAAGGGCGGCTTTCACGCACACTTTTCTCTCAGACCTGAGCATGTCGAGAGACATTCGTTCATCTAGCACAAAAGGAACGGGATGCAAAAGAAATTTTACTCTGGTTTATAAGTCTGTTTCCTAGGTTCGGTTTGAAGTTCATGCAGTTTTCACAGTACAACCGATTTTGAGCTTGTGCATCCCCATATATATGTATGGATTGTAGTTTTCTACAGATAAGAAATTTTGTGATCCCAACAAGCAATGTTAAGGACGTCTTTCACACACACTTATCTCTCAAAACTGAGCATGTGGAGAGACGTTCGTTCATCTAGCACAAAGGGAATGGTTTGCAGGAGAAATTTTACTCTGTTTACTCATTCTGTTTCCTAGTGCCGGTTTGAATCTCCTGCAGTTTTCACTTTAAAACTGAGTTGGAGCTTGTGCCTCCCCATATATATGTATGGAGTGTAGTTTGCAAACTGAAAGTAATTTCTCTTCCCAACAAACTATGTGAAGGACGGCATTCACACACACTTATATCTCAGAACTGAGCATGTGGAGAGACATTCATTCATCTAGCAGAAAAGGTACGGGTAGGAGGAAAAACTTTTACTCTTATTTCTCAGTATGTTTCCTAGTGCCAGTTTGAAGTTCCTGAAGTTTTCCATGTAAAATCGATTTGGTGCTTCTGCCTCCCTTATATATGTATGGAGTGTAGTTTTCAACTGAAAAGAAACATTGCGTTCCCAACAAGTTAGGTGATATACGGCTTTCACACACACTTAATTTTCAGAACTGAGCATGTGGAGAGACTTTCATTCATCGAAAAAATTGGAATATGTTGCAGGAGAAACATTTACTCTGGTTTCTCATTCTGTTTCCTAGAGCCCTTTTGCAATTCCTGCAGTTTTCACTGTAAAACAGTGTTGGTCCTTGTGCCTCCCCATATGTATGTATGGAGTGTAGTTTGCAACTGAAAAGAAACTTAGTGTTCCCAAATTGCAAGGTGAAGGACGGCTTTCACACACAATTATCTCTCAGAAATGAGCATGTGGAGAGACGTTCATTCATCTAGCACAAAGGGAACGGGTTGCAGGGAAACTTTTACTCTGGTTTCTCAGTCTGTTTCCTAGTGTCGGTTTCAAGTTCCTGCATATTTCACTGTAAAACCGAGTTGGAGCTTGTGCCTCACCATATATATGAATGGAGTGTTGTTTGCAACTGAAAAGAAACTTTGTGTTCCGAACAAGCTAGGCGAAGGGCGGCTTTCACACACAAATATCTCTCAGAACTGAGCATGTGGAGAGACGTTCGTTCATCTAGCACAAAGGTAACGGTTTGCAGGAGAAACTTTCACTCTGGTTTCTCAGTCTGTTTCCTAGTGCCGGTTTGAAGTTCCTGCAGTTTTCACTCAAAAATCGAGATGGAGCTTGTGCATCCCCATATATATGTATGGTGTGTAGTTTGCAACTTAAAAGAAACTTTGTTTTCCCAACAAGCTATGTGAAATTCTTCGTTCACACACACTTATGTCTCAGAACTGAGCATGTGGAGAGATATTCTTTCATCTAAAACAAATGGAAAGTGTTGCAGATGAAACTGTTACACTTGTTTCTCAGTCTGTGTCCTAGTGCCGGTTTGAAGTTCCTGCAGATTTCACTGTAAATTCGTTTTGAGGCTTGTGCATTCCAATATGTATGTATGGAGTGTAGTTTGCCACTGAAAAGAAACTTTGTGTTCCCAACAAGCTAGGTGAAAGATGGCTTTCACACACACTTATCTCTCAGAACTGAGCATGTGGAGAGACATTCATTCATCTAGCAGAAAAGGTACGGGTAGGAGGAAAAACTTTTACTCTTATTTCTCAGTATGTTTCCTAGTGCCAGTTTGAAGTTCCTGAAGTTTTCCATGTAAAATCGATTTGGTGCTTCTGCCTCCCTTATATATGTATGGAGTGTAGTTTTCAACTGAAAAGAAACATTGCGTTCCCAACAAGTTAGGTGATATACGGCTTTCACACACACTTAATTTTCAGAACTGAGCATGTGGAGAGACTTTCATTCATCGAAAAAATTGGAATATGTTGCAGGAGAAACATTTACTCTGGTTTCTCATTCTGTTTCCTAGAGCCCTTTTGCAATTCCTGCAGTTTTCACTGTAAAACAGTGTTGGTCCTTGTGCCTCCCCATATGTATGTATGGAGTGTAGTTTGCAACTGAAAAGAAACTTAGTGTTCCCAAATTGCAAGGTGAAGGACGGCTTTCACACACAATTATCTCTCAGAAATGAGCATGTGGAGAGACGTTCATTCATCTAGCACAAAGGGAACGGGTTGCAGGGAAACTTTTACTCTGGTTTCTCAGTCTGTTTCCTAGTGTCGGTTTCAAGTTCCTGCATATTTCACTGTAAAACCGAGTTGGAGCTTGTGCCTCACCATATATATGAATGGAGTGTTGTTTGCAACTGAAAAGAAACTTTGTGTTCCGAACAAGCTAGGCGAAGGGCGGCTTTCACACACAAATATCTCTCAGAACTGAGCATGTGGAGAGACGTTCGTTCATCTAGCACAAGGTAACGGTTTGCAGGAGAAACTTTCACTCTGGTTTCTCAGTCTGTTTCCTAGTGCCGGTTTGAAGTTCCTGCAGTTTTCACTCAAAAATCGAGATGGAGCTTGTGCATCCCCATATATATGTATGGTGTGTAGTTTGCAACTTAAAAGAAACTTTGTTTTCCCAACAAGCTATGTGAAATTCTTCGTTCACACACACTTATGTCTCAGAACTGAGCATGTGGAGAGATATTCTTTCATCTAAAACAAATGGAAAGTGTTGCAGATGAAACTGTTACACTTGCTTCTCAGTCTGTGTCCTAGTGCCGGTTTGAAGTTCCTGCAGATTTCACTGTAAATTCGTTTTGAGGCTTGTGCATTCCAATATGTATGTATGGAGTGTAGTTTGCCACTGAAAAGAAACTTTGTGTTCCCAACAAGCTAGGTGAAAGATGGCTTTCACACACACTTATCTCTCAGAACTGAGCATGTGGAGAGACGTTCGTTCATCTAGCACAAGGGAATGGCATGCTGGAAAAATTTCACTCTGGTTTCTCAGTATTTTTCCTAGTGCTGTTTTGAAGTTCCTGCAGTTTTCACGGTAAAACGGAGTTGGAGCTTGTGCCTCCCCATATATATGTATGGAATATAGTTTGCAACTTAAAAGAAACTTTTTTTTTCCCAACAAGCTATGTGAAGTGCGGCTTTCACACACACTTATCTTTCAGAATTGATCATGTGGAGACACGTTCGTTCATCTAGCACAGTGGGAACAGGTTGCAGTAAAAACTTTTACTCTGGTTTCTCAGTATGTTTCCTAGTGCCGGTTTGAAGTTCCTGCAGTTTACACTGTAAAAACGTGTTGGAGCTTTTGCCTCCCCATATATATGTATTTGGTGTAGTTTGCAACTGAAAAGAAACTTTGTGTTCCCAACAAGCTTGGTGAAAGACGGCTTTCCCACACTCTTACCTCTCAGAAATGAGCATGTAGAGAGACATTCTTTCATCTAGCCCAAAGGGATCAGGTTGCAGGAGAATCTTTTACTCTGGTTTCTCAGTCTGTTTCCTAGTGCCGGTTTGAAGTTCTTGCAATTTTCAATGTGAAACCGATTTGGAGCTTCTGCATCCCCATATATATTTATGGAGTGTAGTTTGCAACTGAAAAGAAACTTTGTGTTCCCAACAAGTTAGATGAGGGACGGCTTTCATACAAAATTATCTCTCAGACCTGAGCATGTGGAGAGACATTCCTTCATCTACCACAAAATGAACGGGTTGTAGGGGAAAATTTGCTCTATTTTCTAAGAGTTTTTACTATTGCCAGTGTGAAATTCCTGCTGATTTCATTGTAAAACCGATTTGGAACTTGTGCATCACCATAAATATTAATGAACTGTAGTTTGCAACTGAAAATAAACTTTGGGTTCCCAACAAGCTACGTGAAGAACGGTTTTCACACACAATTATATCTCAGAACTGAGAATTTGGAGAGACGTTCATTCATCTAGCACAAAGGAATGGGTGGGAGAAGAAATTTTACTCTTATTTCTCAGACTGTTTCCTCGTGCCGGTTTGAAGTTCCTGCAGTTTTCAATGTAAAACCGACTTGGATTTTGTGCCTCCCCTTATGAATATATGGAGTGTAGATTGCAACTGAAAAGAAACTTTGTGTTCCCAACAAGCTAGGTGAAGGACGGCTTTCACACACACTTATCTCTCAGAAATCAGCATGTGGAGAGACGTTCGTTCATCTATCAAAAAGGGAAAGTGTTGCAGGAGAAACTTTTACTCTGGTTTCTCGATCTGTTTCCTAGTATCGGTTTCAAGTTCCTGCAGTTTACACTGTAAAACAGGGTTGGAGCTTGTGCCTCCCCTTATATATGTATTGAGTGCAGTTTGCAACTGAAAAGAAACTTTGTGTTCCCAAAAAGCTAGGTGAAGGACGGCTTTCACGCACACTTTTCTCTCAGACCTGATCATGTCGAGAGACATTCGTTCATCTAGCACAAAAGGAACGGGATGCAAAAGAAATTTTTACTCTGGTTTATAAGTCTGTTTCCTAGGGTCGGTTTGAAGTTCATGCAGTTTTCACAGTACAACCGATTTTGAGCTTGTGCATCCCCATATATATGTATGGATTGTAGTTTTCTACAGATAAGAAATTTTGTGATCCCAACAAGCAATGTTAAGGACGTCTTTCACAGACACTTATCTCTCAAAACTGAGCATGTGGAGAGACGTTCGTTCATCTAGCACAAAGGGAAAGGTTTGCAGGAGAAATTTTACTCTGTTTTCTCATTCTGTTTCCTAGTGCCGGTTTGAATCTCCTGCAGTTTTCACTTTAAAACTGAGTTGGAGCTTGTGCCTCCCCATATATATGTATGGAGTGTAGTTTGCAAACTGAAAGTAATTTCTCTTCCCAACAAACTATGTGAAGGACGGCATTCACACACACTTATCTCTCAGAACTGAGCATGTGGAGAGACATTCATTCATCTAGCAGAAAAGGTACGGGTAGGAGGAAAAACTTTTACTCTTATTTCTCAGTATGTTTCCTAGTGCCAGTTTGAAGTTCCTGAAGTTTTCCATGTAAAATCGATTTGGTGCTTCTGCCTCCCTTATATATGTATGGAGTGTAGTTTTCAACTGAAAAGAAACATTGCGTTCCCAAAAAGTTAGGTGAAATACGGCTTTCACACACACTTAATTTTCAGAACTGAGCATGTGGAGAGACTTTCATTCATCAAAAAAATTGGAATATGTTGCAGGAGAAACATTTACTCTGGTTTCTCATTCTGTTTCCTAGTGCCGGTTTGTATTTCTTGCAGTTATCACTGTAAAACCGTGTTGGACCTTGTACCTCCCCATATCTATGTATGGGTGTAGTTTGCAACTGAAAAGAAACTTTGTGTTCCCTACAAGCTAGGTGAAGGACGGCTTTCACACACACTTATCTCTCACAAGTGAGCATTTGGAGAGACTATCGTTCATCTAGCACAAAGGGAAAGGGTTGCAGTGGAACTTTCACTCTGGTTTTTCAGACAGTTTCCTACTGTCGGTTTAAAGTTCCTGCAGATTTCACTGTAAAATCGAATTGGATCTTGTGCGTCCCATTAAGTACGTATCGATTGTAATTTGCAAATAAAAAGAAACTTTGGGTTCCCATAAGCTAGGTGAAGGACGGCTTTCACACACACTTATCTCTAGAATTGTGCATGTGCTGAGACGTTCATTCATTTGGCACAAACGAACGGTTTGCAAGAGAAACTTTTACTCTGGTTTCTCAGTATGTTTCCTAGTGCCGGTTTGAAGTTCTTGCAGTTTTCAATGTAAAACCGGCTTTTATTTTGTGCCTCCCCTTATGAATATATGGAGTGTAGATTGCAACTGAAAAGAAACTTTGTGTTCCCAACAAGCTAGGTGAAGGACGGCTTTCACACACACTTATATCTCAGAACTGAGCATTTGGAGAGACGTTCGTTCATCTATCACAAAGGGAACGTGTTGCAGGAGAAACTTTTACTCTGGTTTCTCGATCTGTTTCCTAGTACCGCTTTCAAGTTCCTGCAATTTACACTGTAAAACAGGGTTGGAGCTTGTGCCTCCCCTTATATATGTATTGAGTGCAGTTTGCAACTGAAAAGAAACTTTGTGTTCCCAAAAAGCTAGGTGAAGGACGTTTTTCACACACACTTATCTCTCAGAAGTGAGCATTTGGAGAGACTATCGTTCATCTAGCACAAAGGGAAAGGGTTGCTGTGGAACTTTCACTCTGGTTTTTCAGACAGTTTCCTACTGTCGGTTTAAAGTTCCTGCAGATTTCACTGTAAATTCGAATTGGATCTTGTGCGTCCCCTTATGTAGGTATCGATTGTAATTTGCACATAAAAAGAAACTTTGTGTTCCCGAAAAGCTAGGTGAAGGACGGCTTTCACACACACTTATCTCTAGAACTGTGCATGTGCTGAGACGTTCGTTCATTTGGCACAAACGAACGGTTTGCAAGAGAAACTTTTACTCTGGTTTCTCAGTATGTTTCCTAGTGCCGGTTTGAAGTTCCTGCAGTTTTCAATGTAAAACCGACTTTTATTTTGTGCCTCACCTTATGAATATATGGAGTGTAGATTGCAACTGAAAAGAAACTTTGTGTTCCCAACAAGCTAGGTGAAGGACGGCTTTCACACACACTTATCTCTCAGAACTGAGCATATGGAGAGAAGTTCGTTCATCTATCACAAAGGGAACGTGTTGCAGGAGAAACTTTTACTCTGGTTTCTCCATCTGTTTCCTAGTACCGGTTTCAAGTTCCTGCAGTTTACACTGTAAAACAGGGTTGGAGCTTGTGCCTCCCCTTATATATGTATTGAGTGCAGTTTGCAACTGAAAAGAAACTTTGTGTTCCCAAAAAGCTAGGTGAAGGACGGCTTTCACACACACTTTTCTCTCAGACCTGAGCATGTCGAGAGACATTCGTTCATCTAGCACAAAAGGAACGGGATGCAAAAGAAATTTTTACTCTGGTTTATAAGTCTGTTTCCTAGGGTCGGTTTGAAGTTCATGCAGTTTTCACAGTACAACCGATTTTGAGCTTGTGCATCCCCATATATATGTATGGATTGTAGTTTTCTACAGATAAGAAATTTTGTGATCCCAACAAGCAATGTTAAGGACGTCTTTCACACACACTTATCTCTCAAAACTGAGCATGTGGAGAGACGTTCGTTCATCTAGCAAAAAGGGAAAGGTTTGCAGGAGAAATTTTACTCTGTTTTCTCATTCTGTTTCCTACTGCCGGTTTGAATCTCCTGCAGTTTTCACTTTAAAACTGAGTTGGAGCTTGTGCCTCCCCATATATATGTATGGAGTGTAGTTTGCAAACTGAAAGTAATTTCTCTTCCCAACAAACTATGTGAAGGACGGCATTCACACACACTTAACTCTCAGAAGTGAGCATTTGGAGAGACTATCGTTCATCTAGCACAAAGGGAAAGGGTTGCAGTGGAACTTTCACTCTGGTTTTTCAGACAGTTTCCTACTGCCGATTTAAAGTTCCTGCAGATTTCACTGTAAAATCGAATTGGATCTTGTGCGTCCCCTTATGTAGGTATCGATTGTAATTTGCAAATAAAAAGAAACTTTGTGTTCCCAAAAAGCTAGGTGAAGGACGGCTTTCACACACACTTATCTCTAGAACTGTGCATGTGCTGAGACGTTCGTTCATTTGGCACAAATGAACGGTTTGTAAGAGAAACTTTTACTCTGGTTTCTCAGTATGTTTCCTAGTGCCGGTTTGAATTTCCTGCAGTTTTCAATGTAAAACCGACTTGGATTTTGTGCCTCCCCTTATGAATATATGGAGTGTAGATTGCAACTGAAAAGAAACTTTGTGTTCCCAACAAGCTAGGTGAAGGACGGCTTTCACACACACTTATCTCTCAGAACTGAGCATGTGGAGAGAAGTTCGTTCATCTATCACAAAGGGAACGTGTTGCAGGAGAAACTTTTACTCTGGTTTCTCGATCTGTTTCCTAGTGCCGGTTTGAATCTCCTGCAGTTTTCACTTTAAAACTGAGTTGGAGCTTGTGCCTCCCCATATATATGTATGGAGTGTAGTTTGCAAACTGAAAGTAATTTCTCTTCCCAACAAACTATGTGAAGGACAGCATTCACACACACTTATCTCTCAGAACTGAGCATGTGGAGAGACATTCATTCATCTAGCAGAAAAGGTACGGGTAGGAGGAAAAACTTTTACTCTTATTTCTCAGTATGTTTCCTAGTGCCAGTTTGAAGTTCCTGAAGTTTTCCATGTAAAATCGATTTGGTGCTTCTGCCTCCCTTATATATGTATGGAGTGTAGTTTTCAACTGAAAAGAAACTTAGTTTTCCCAACAAGTTAGGTGTAATACGGCTTTCACACACAATTAATATTCAGAACTGAGCATGTGGAGAGATTTTAATTCATCGAAAAAATTGGAATATGTTGCAGGAGAAACATTTACTCTGGTTTCTCATTCTGTTTCCTAGAGCCCTTTTGAAATTCCTGCAGTTTTCACTGTAAAACAGTGTTGGTCCTTGTGCCTCCCCATATGTATGTATGGAGTGTAGTTTGCAACTGAAAAGAAACTTTGTGTTCCCAACAAGCTAGGTGAAGGTCGGCTTTCACACACACAAAACTCTCAGAACTGAGCATGTGGAGAGACGTTCGTTCATCTAGCACAAAGGTAACGGTTTGCAGGAGAAACGTTCACTCTGGTTTCTCAGTCTGTTTCCTAGTGCCGGTTTGAAGTTCCTGCAGTTTTCACTCAAAAAACGAGATGGAGCTTGTGCATCCCCATATATATGTATGGTGTGTAATTTGCAACTTAAAAGAAACTTTGTTTTCCCAACAAGCTATGTGAAAGTCTTCGTTCACACACACTTATGTCTCAGAACTGAGCATGTGGAGAGATATTCTTTCATCTAAAACAAATTGAAAGTGTTGCAGATGAAACTGTTACTCTTGTTTCTCAGTCTGTGTCCTAGTGCCGGTTAGAAGTTCCTGCACATTTCACTGTAAATTCGTTTTGGGGCTTGTGCATTCCAATATGTATGTATGGAGTGTAGTTTGCCACTGAAAAGAAACTTTGTGTTCCCAACAAGCTAGGTGAAAGATGGCTTTCACACACACTTATCTCTCAGAACTGAGCATGTGGAGAGACGTTCGTTCATCTAGCACAATGGAATGGCTTGCTGGAAAAATTTCACTCTGGTTTCTCAGTCTTTTTCCTATTGCTGTTTTGAAGTTCCTGCAGTTTTCACGGTAAAACGGAGTTGGAGCTTGTGCCTCCCCATATATATGTATGGAATATAGTTTGCAACTTAAAAGAAACTTTTTTTTTCCCAACAAGCTATGTGAAGTGCGGCTTTCACACACACTTATCTCTCAGAATTGAGCATGTGGAGACACGTTCGTTCATCTAGCACAGTGGGAACAGGTTGCAGTAAAAACTTTTACTCTGGTTTCTCAGTATGTTTCCTAGTGCCTGTTTGAAGTTCCTGCAGTTTACACTGTAAAAACGTGTTGGACCTTTTACCTCCCCATATCTATGTATGGGTGTAGTTTGCAACCTAAAAGAAACTTTGTGTTCCCAACAAGCTAGGTGAAGGACGGCTTTCACACACACTTATCTCTCAGAAGTGAGCATTTGGAGAGACTATCATTCAACTAGCACAAAGGGAAAGGTTTGCAGTGGAACTTTCACTCTGGTTTTCCAGACAGTTTCCTAGTGCCGGTTTAAAGTTCCTGCAGATTTCACTGTAAAAACGAATTGGATCTTGTGCGTCCCCTTATGTAGGTATCGATTGTAATTTGCAAATAAAAAGAAACTTTGTGTTCCCAAAAAGCTAGGTGAAGGACGGCTTTCACACACACTTATCTCTAGAAATGTGCATGTGCTGAGACGTTCGTTCATTTGGCACAAATGAACGGTTTGCAAGAGAAACTTTTACTCTGGTTTCTCAGTCTGTTTCCTAGTGTCGGTTTGAAGTTCCTGCAGTTTTCAATGTAAAACCGACTTGGATTTTGTGTCTCCCCTTATGAATATATGGAGTGTAGATTGCAACTGAAAAGAAACTTTGTGTTCCCAAAAAGCTAGGTGAAGGACGGCTTTCACACACACTTATCTCTCAGAACTCAGCATGTGGAGAGACTTTCGTTCATCTACCACAAAAGGTACGGGTTGCATGGGAAACTATTACTCTGGTTTCTAAGTCTGTTTCCTAGTGCCGGTTTGAAGTTCCTGCAGTTTTCACTGAAAACCCGATTTGGAGCTTGTGCCTCCCAATATGTATGTATTTAGTGTAATTTGCAACTGAAAAGTAACTTTCTTTTCCCAACAAACTAGGGGAAGGACGGCTTTCACACACACTTATCTCTCAGAACTGAGCATGTGGAGAGACATTCATTCATCTAGATCAAAAGGAAATGTTGGGAGGGGAAACTTTTACTCTTATTTCTCAGTTATTTCCTAGTAGCTTTTTGAAATTCCTGCAGTTTTCACTGTAAAACCGATTTGGTGCTTCTGCATCCCCTTATATATTTATGGAGTGTAGTTTGAAACTGAAAAGAAACTTTGTGTTCCAAACAAGCTAGGTGAAATACGGCTTTCATACACACTTAATTTTCAGATCTGAGCATTTGGAGAGACGTTCGTTCATCAAGCAAAAAGGGAACATGTTGCAGTAGAAATTTTACTCTGGTTTCTCATACTTTTTCCTAGAGCAATTTTTAAGTTCCTGCAGTTTTCACTGTAAAACCGAGTTGTAGCTTGTACAGCCCCATATGTATGTATGGATTGTAGTTTGCAACATAAAAGAAACTTAGTTTTCCCAAGAGGCTAGGTGAACTACGGCTTTCACACACACTTATCTCTCAGAACTGAGCATGTGGTGAGACGTTCTTTCATCAAGCACAAAGGGAACGTTTTGCAGGAGAAAATTTTACTCTGGTTTCTCACTCTGTTTCCTAGTGCCGGTTTGAAGTTCCTGCAGTTTTCACTGTAAAATCGAGTTGGATCTTGTGCGTCCCCTTATATAAGAATCAATTGTAATTTGCAACTAAAAAGAAACTTGTGTTCCCAAAAAGCTTGGAGAAGGACCGCTTTCACACACACGATTCTCTCAGAACTGAGCATGTGGCTAGACGTTCATTCATCTAGCACAAAAGGAACGGTTGGGAGGACCAACATTTACTCTTATTTCTCACACTGTTTCCTTGTGCCGGTATGAAGTTCCTGCAGTTTTCACTGTAAAAATTAGTTGGTGCTTGTTCCTCCCCATATATATTTATGGAGTGTAGTTTGCAACTGAAAAGAAACTTTGTGTTCCAAACAAGCTAGTTGAAGGACGTCTTTCACACACAATTATCTCTCATAACTGAGCATGTGGAGAGACTTTCGTTCATCTAGCACAAAAGGAAAGGGTTGCAGGTGAAACTTTTACTCTGGTTACTAAGTCTCTTTCCTAGTGCCGGTTTGAAGTTCCTGCAGTTTTCACTGTAAAACCGAGTTGGAGTTTGTACCTCCCCATATATATGTATGGATTGTAGTTTGCAACTTAAAAGAACTTTGTTTTCCCAACAAGCTAGTTGAAGTACGGGTTTCACACACACTTATCTCTCAGAACTGAGCATGTGGAGAGACGTTCGTTCATTTGGAACAAAGGGAAAGGTTTAAGGAGAAAATTTTACTTTCTTTTCTCAGTATATTTCCTAGTGTCGGTTTCAAGTTCCAGCAATTTTCACTGTAAAATCGAGTTGGAATTTGTGCCTCCCCATATATATGTATTTGTTGTAGTTTGCAACTGAAAAGTTACTTTGTGTTCCCAACAAGCTAGTTGAAGTACGGCTTTCCCACACACTTATCTGTTCAGATTTGAGCATGTTGAGAGACGTTCGTTCATGTAGCACAAAGGAAACGGGTTGCAGGTGAAACTTTTACTATGGTTACTAACTCTCTTTCCTAGTGCCTTTTAGAAATTCCTTCAGTTTTCACAGTAAAATCGAGTTGGTGCTTTGGCATCCCCTTATATATATATGGAGTTTAATTTGCAACTGAAAACAAACTGTGTGTTCCCAAATAGCTAGGTGTAGGACGGCTTTCACACACACATATATTTCAAAACTGAGCATGTGGAGATACGTTCGTTAATCTAGTACAAAGGGAATGCTTTGCCGGAGAAACTTTTACTCTTATTTCTCAGTGAGTTTCCTAGTGCCGGTTTGAAGTTCCTGCAGTTTTCAATGTAAATCCGACTTGGAGTTTGTGCGTCCCCATATGTACGTATGGAGTGTAGTTTGCAACTAAAAAGAAACTTTGTGTTCCCAATGAACTAGGTGAAGTACGGCTTTCACACACACTTATCTCTCAGAACTGAGCATGTGGAGAGACTTTCGTTCATCTACCACAAAAGGAACGGGTTGCATGGGAAACTATTACTCTGGTTTCTAAGTCTGTTTCCTAGTGCCGGTTTGAAGTTCCTGCAGTTTTCACTGAAAACCCGAGATGGAGCTTTTGCCTCCCAATATCTATGTATATAGTGTAATTTGCAACTGAAAAGTAACTTTCTTTTCCCAACAAACTAGGGGAAGGACGGCTTTCACACACACTTATCTCTCAGAACTGAGCATGTGGAGAGACATTCATTCATCTAGATCAAATGGAAAGGCTGGGAGGGGAAACTTTTACTCTTATTTCTCAGTTATTTCCTAGAAGCTTTTTGAAATTCCTGCAGTTTTCACTGTAAAATCGATTTGGTGCTTCTGCATCCCCTTATATATTTATGGAGTGTAGTTTGAAACTGAAAAGAAACTTTGTGTTCCAAACAAGCTAGGTGAAATACGGCTTTCATACACACTTAATTTTCAGATCTGAGCATTTGGAGAGACGTTCGTTCATCAAGCAAAAAGGGAACATGTTGCAGTAGAAATTTTACTCTGGTTTCTCATACTTTTTCCTAGAGCAATTTTTAAGTTCCTGCAGTTTTCACTGTAAAACCGAGTTGTAGCTTGTACAGCCCCATATGTATTTATGGATTGTAGTTTGCAACCTAAAAGAAACTTAGTTTTCCCAAGAGGCTAGTTGAACTACGGCTTTCACACACACTTATCTCTCAGAACTGAGCATGTGGTGAGACGTTCTTTCATCAAGCACCAAGGGAATGTTTTGCAGGAGAAAATTTTACTCTGGTTTCTCACTCTGTTTCCTAGTGCCGGTTTGAAGTTCCTGCAGTTTTCACTGTAAAATCGAGTTGGATCTTGTGCGTCCCCTTATATAAGTATCAATTGTAATTTGCAACTAAAAAGAAACTTGTGTTCCAAAAAAGCTTGGAGAAGGACCGCTTTCACACACACGTTTCTCTCAGAACTGAGCATGTGGATAGACGTTCATTCATCTAGCACAAAAGGAACGGTTGGGAGGACCAACATTTACTCTTATTTCTCACACTGTTTCCTTGTGCCGGTATGAAGTTCCTGCAGTTTTCACTGTAAAATCGAGTTGGATCTTGTGCGTCCCCTTATATAAGTATCAATTGTAATTTGCAACTAAAAAGAAACTTGTGTTCCAAAAAAGCTTGGAGAAGGACCGCTTTCACACACACGTTTCTCTCAGAATTGAGCATGTGGATTGACGTTCGATCATCTAGCACAAAGTGAACTGGTGGCAGGAGAATATATGACTCTATTTCGCAGTCTGTTTCCTAGTCCCGATTTTAAGATCCTGCAGTTTTCACTCTAAAGGCGTGTTGGAGCTTGTGCCTCCCCATATATATGTATGGAGTGTAGTTTGCAACTAAAAATAAACTTTGTGTTCCCAACATGATAGTTGAAGGATGGCTTTCACACACACATTACTCTAAGAACTGATCATGTGGAGAGACTTTCGTTCATCGAGCACAAAGTAACGGTTTGCAGGGAAACTGTCACTCTGTTTTCTCAGACTGTTTTCTAATGCCGGTTTGATGTTCCTGCAGTTTTCACTGTTAAAACGAATTGTAGATTGTGCCTCCCCATATATATGTATGGAGTGTAGCTTGCAAATGAATAGAAACTTTGTGTTCCCAACAAGCTATTTGAAGGACGGCTTTCACACACACTTTCTTTAAGAACTGAGCATGTGGAGAGACGTTCATTCATCGAGCACAAAGGGAAATGGTTGCAGGAGAAATTTTACCCTTTTTTCTAAGTCTTTTTCTTAGTGCCGGTTTGAAGTTCCTGCAGTTTCCACTGTAAAACCGAGTTGGAGCTTGTGCCTCCCCATATATTTTTATGGAGTGCAGTTTGCAACTGAAAGGAAACTTTGTATTCCAAACAAGATATGTGAAGTACGGCTTTCACACACACTTATCTCTGAGAACTGGGCATGTGGAGAGACGTTCGTTTATCGAGCACATAGGAACGGTTTGCAGGGAAAATTTTACTCTGGTTTCTCTGAATTTTTCCTAATGCCGGTTTGACGTTCCAGCATTTTTCACTGTTAAACCGAGTTGGAGCTTTTGCCTCCCCATATATATGTATGGATTGTAGTTTGCAACTGAAAGGAAACTTTGTATTCCAAACAAGATATGTGAAGGACGGCTTTCACACACACTTCTCTCTGAGAACTGGGCATGTGGAGAGACGTTCGTTCATCGAGCACATAGGAACGGTTTGCAGGGAAAATTTTACTCTGGTTTCTCTGAATTTTTCCTAATGCCGGTTTGACGTTCCAGCATTTTTCACTGTTAAACCGAGTTGGAGCTTTTGCCTCCCCATATATATGTATGGATTGTAGTTTGCAACTGAAAGGAAACTTTGTATTCCAAACAAGATATGTGAAGGGCGGCTTTCACACACACTTATCTCTGAGAACTGGGCATGTGGAGAGACGTTCGTTCATCGAGCACATAGGAACGGTTTGCAGGGAAAATTTTACTCTGGTTTCTCTGAATTTTTCCTAAAGCCGGTTTGACGTTCCAGCATTTTTCACTGTTAAACCGAGTTGGAGCTTTGGCGTCCCCATATATATGTATCGATTGTTGTTTGTAACTGAAAAGAAACTTTGTGTTCCAAACAAGCTAGGTGAAGGACGGCTTTCACACATAGTGATCTCTCAGATCTGAGCATGTGGAGAGACGTTCGTTCATGCAGCACAAAAGGAACGTGTTGCAGGAGAAACTTTTACTCTGATCTCTCAGTCTGTTTCCTAGTGCCGGTTTTAATTTCCTGCCGTTTACATGGTGTAACCGATTTGGAGCTTGTGCCTCCGCATATATATGTATGGATTGTAGTTTGCAACTGAAAGAAACTTTGTGTTCCCAACAAGCCAGGTGATGGACAGGTTTCACACACACTTATCTCAAAGAACTGATCATGTGGAGAGACGTTCATTCATCTAGCACAAAGGGAAAGGCTGGGAGAAGAAACTTTTTTTCTTGTTCCTCAGTCGGTTTCCTAGTGCCAGTTTGAAGTTCGATCAGTTTTCACTATGAAACCGAGAGGTATTTTGTACCTCCCCATATATATGTATGGAGTGTTGTTTGCAACTGAAAAGAACTTTGTGTTCCCAACAAGCTAGGTTAAGTACGGCTTTCACACACACTTATCTCTCAGAACTGAGCATGTGGAGAGACGTTCGTTCATCGTGCAAAAAGGGAACGGTTTGCAGAAGAAACTTTTACCATTTTTTCTCAGTCTGTTTACTATTGTCGATATGATGTTCCTGCAGGTTTCACTGTTAAACTGAGTTGGAGCTTGTGCCTCCCCATATATATGAATGGAGTGTAGTTTGCAACTGAATAGAATCTTTGGTTTCGCAACAAGGTTGGAAAATAACGGCTTTCACACACAGTTATCTCTCAGAACTTAGCATGTGGATTGACGTTCGTTCATCTAGCACAAAGTGAACTTGTGGCAGGAGAATATATGACTCTATTTCTCAGTCTGTTTCCTAGTCCCAATTTTAAGATCCTGCAGTTTTCACTGTAAAGGCGTGTTGGAGCTTGTGCCTCCCCATATATATGTATGGAGTGTAGTTTGGAACTAAAAATAAACCTTGTGTTCCCAACATGATAGTTGAAGGATGGCTTTCACACACACATTACTCTAAGAACTGATCATGTGGAGAGACTTTCGTTCATCGAGCACAAAGTAACGGTTTGCAGGGAAACTGTCACTCTGTTTTCTCAGACTGTTTCCTAATGCCGGTTTGATGTTCCTGCAGTTTTCACTGTTAAACCGAATTGTAGCTTGTGCCTCCGCATATATATGTATGGAGTGTAGCTTGCAACTGAATAGAAACTTTGTGTTCCCAACAAGCTATTTGAAGGACGGCTTTCACACACACTTTCTTTAAGAACTGAGCATGTGGAGAGACGTTCATTCATCGAGCACAAAGGGAAATGGTTGCAGGAGAAATTTTACCCTTTTTTCTAAGTCTTTTTCTTAGTGCCGGTTTGAAGTTCCTGCAGTTTTCACTGTAAAACCGAGTTGGAGCTTGTACCTCCCCATATATTTTTATGGAGTGCAGTTTGCAACTGAAAGGAAACTTTGTATTCCAAACAAGATATGTGAAGTACGGCTTTCACACACACTTATCTCTGAGAACTGGGCATGTGGAGAGACGTTCGTTTATCGAGCACATAGGAACGGTTTGCAGGGAAAATTTTACTATAGTTTCTCTGAATTTTTCCTAATGCCGGTTTGACGTTCCAGCATTTTTCACTGTTAAACCGAGTTGGAGCTTTTGCCTCCCCATATATATGTATGGATTGTAGTTTGCAACTGAAAGGAAACTTTGTATTCCAAACAAGATATGTGAAGGACGGCATTCACACACACTTCTCTCTGAGAACTGGGCATGTGGAGAGACGTTCGTTCATCGAGCACATAGGAACGGTTTGCAGGGAAAATTTTACTCTGGTTTCTCTGAATTTTTCCTAATGCCGGTTTGACGTTCCAGGATTTTTCACTGTTAAAACGAGTTGGAGCTTTGGACTCCCCATATATATGTATCGATTTTAGTTTGCAACTGAAAAGAAACTTTGTGTTCCAAACAAGCTAGGTGAAGGACGGCTTTCACACACAGTGATCTCTCAGATCTGAGAATGTGGAGAGACGTTAGTTCATGCAGCACAAAAGGAACGTGTTGCAGGAGAAACTTTTACTCTGATCTCTCAGTCTGTTTCCTAGTGCCGGTTTGAAATTCCTGCCGTTTTCATGGTGTAACCGATTTGGAGCTTTTGCCTCCGCATATATATGTGTGGATTGTAGTTTGCAACTGAAAGAAACTTTGTGTTCCCAACAAACCAGGTGATGGACAGCTTTCACACACACTTATCTCAAAGAACTGATCATGTGGAGAGACGTTCATTCATCTAGCACAAAGGGAAAGGCTGGGAGAAGAAACTTTTTTTCTTGTTCCTCAGTCTGTTTCCTAGTGCCAGTTTGAAGTTCGTTCAGTTTTCACTATAAAACCGAGTGTGATTTTTGTACCTCCCCATATATATGTATGGAGTGTTGTTTGCAACTGAAAAGAACTTTGTGTTCCCAACAAGCTAGGTTAAGTACGGCTTTCACACACACTTATTTCTCAGAACTGAGCATGTGGAGAGATGTTCGTTCATCGAGCAAAAAGGGAACATGTTGCAGGAGAAACATTTACTCTGGTTTCTCATTCTCTTTCTAGAGCCGTTTTGGAGTTCCTGCAGTTTTCACAGTAAAACCGAGTTGTTCCTTCTACCGCCCCATATATATGTATGGATTGTAGTTTGCAACCTAAAAGTAACTTAGATATCCCAAGCAGGTAGGTGAAGTACGGCTTTCACACACACTTATCTCTCAGAACTGTGCATGTGGAGAGACGTTCGTTCATTTGGCACAAAAGGAACGGTTTGCAGGAGAAAATTTTACTCTGGTTTCTGAGTATGTTTCCTAGAGCCGGTATGAAGTTCCTGCATTTTTCACTATAAAAATGAGTTGGAGCTTGTGCCCCCCCATATATATATTTATGGATTGTAGTTGGAAACTGAAAAGAAACTTTGTTTTCCCAACAAACTAGTTGAATTACGGCTTTCACAAACAATTATCTCTCAGACCTGAGCATGTGGGTAGACGTTCATTCATCTAGCACAAGTGGAACGGGTGTGAGGAGAAAGTTATACTCTTATTTCTCAGTCTGTTTCCTAGTGCCGGATTGAAGTTCCTGCAGTTTACACTGTAAAACCCAGATGGAGCTTGTGCCTCCCCATATGTATGTATGGAGTGTAGTTGGCAACTGAAAAGGAAATTTCTTTTCCCAACAAACTAAATGAAGGTCCGCATTCACACACACTTATCTCTCAGAACAGATCATGTGGAGAGACATTCTTTCATCGCGCACAAAAAGAACGATTTGCAGGGAAACTTTCACTCTGGTTTCTCAGATTGTTTCTTAATGCCGGTTTGAAGTTCCTGCAATTTTCTATTTAAAATGTAGTTGGAGCTTCTGCATCCCCATATATATGTATGGATTGTAGTTTGCAAATGAAAAGAAACTTTGTGTTCCAAACAAGCTAGCTGAAGGACGGCTTTCACACACAGTGTTCTCTCAGAACTGAAGATGTGGAGAGACTTTCGTTCATGTAGCACAAACGGAACGTGTTGCAGGAGAAACTTTTATCTGGTTTCTCAGTCTGTTTCCTAGATCCATTTTGAAATTTCTGCAGATTTTACAGTAAAACCGAGTTGTTGCTTATGCCTCCACATATATATGAATGTAGAGTACTTTGCAACTGAAAAGAAATATTGTGTTCCCAACATGATATTTGAAGGACGACTTTCAAACACACTTATCACTCAGAAATGAGCATGTGGAGAGACGATCTTTGATGTAGCACAAAGGGAATGGTTTGCAGGAGAAATATTACTCTGGTTTCTCAGTCTGTTTCCAAGTGCCGAGTTGAATTTCCTGAATTTTCACTGTAAAATCGAGTTGCAGCTTGTGCCTCCCCATATATGTTTATTGACTGTAGTTTGCAACTTAAAAAAAACTTTGTGTTACCAACAAGGTAGGTGAAGTACGCCTTTCACACACAATTACCTTTCAGAAGTTAGCATGTGGAGAGACGTTCTTTCTTGTAGCAGAAACGGAACGTGTTGCAGGAGAAACTTATAGTCTGGTTTTGCAGTCTGTTTCCTAGTACCGTTTCAAAATTTCTGCAGATTTTACAGTAAAACCGTGTTTTTGCTTGTGCCTCCACATATATATGAATATAGAGTACTTTGCAACTGAAAAGAAACATTGTGTTCCCAACATGATAGTTGAAGGACGGCTTTCAAACACACTTATCGCTCAGAAATGAGCATGTGAAGTGACGATCTTTCATCTAGCACAAAGGCAGTGGGTTGCAGGTGAAATTTTACTCCCGTTTCTCTGTCTCTTTCCAAGTGCCGATTTGAAGTTCCTGCAGTTTTCACTGTAAAACCGAGTTGGAGCTTTTGCCTCCCCATATATATGTATGGAGTATAGTTTGCAACTAAAAAGAAAATTAGTGTTCCCAACAAGATATTTGATGGACGGTTTCACTCACTTATCTCTCAGAAATGAGCATGTGAAGAGACGTTTGTTCATGTAGCACAAAGGGAACGGGTTGCAGGTGAATCTTTAACTCTGGTTTCTCATTCTGTTTCCTGTTGTCGGTTTGAAGTTCCTGCAGTAGTCACTGTAAAACCGAGTTGCAGCATCTGCCTCCCCATATATATGTATGGATTGTAGTTTTCAACCTATAAGAAACTTTGTGTTCCCAACAAGATAGGTGAAGGACGGCTTTCAAACACACTTATCTCTCAGAACTGAGTATGTGGAGAGACGTTCGTTCATCACGCACAAATGGAACGGTTTTCAGGGGAAACTTTTACCCTGGTTTCTCAGTGTGTTTCCTAATGCCGGATTGAAGTTCCTGCAGTTTTCACAGTAAAACCGATTTGGAGCATGGGCCTCCCCATATATATGTATGGAGTGCAGTTTGCAACTAAAAAGAAAATTTGTGTTCACCATGATAGGTGAAGGTCAGCTTAAACCCACACTTTTTTCTCTGAACTCAGCATGTGGAGAGAGGTTCGTTCATCTAGCACCAAGAGAACGGGTCGCAGGTGAAACTTTTACTCTGGTTTCTCAGTCTGTTTCCTAGTGCAGGTTTGATGTTCCTGAATTTTTCACTGTAAAAACGAGTTGGAGCTTGTTCCTCCCCATATATATGTATTGAGTGTAGTTTGTAACTGAAAAGAAACTTTGTGATCCCAACAAGCTATGTGAAGGCCGGGTTAAACACACACTTATCTCTCAGAACTGAGCATGTGGAGAGAGTTTCGTTCATCTAGCACAAAGGGAACGTTTTGCAGAAGAAATTTTTACTCTGTTTTCTCATTCTGTTTCCTAGTGCCGGTTTGAAATTAATGCAGTTTTCAATCTAAAACCGAGTTGTAGCTTGTACATCACCATATATATATATGAAATGTAGTTTGAAACTGAAAAGAAACTTTGTGTTCCCATCAAGCCAGGTGAAGTAATTTTTTCACACACACTTCTCTCTCAGAACTGAGCATGTTGAGAGACATTCGTTCATCTATCACTGAGGGATCGGGTTGCAGGAGAAACTTTTACTCTGGTTTCTCAGTCTGTTTCCTAGTGCTGGTTTGAACTTCCTGCAGTTTTCACTGTAAAACACAGTTGGAGATTGTGCCTCCCCATATATATGTATGGTGAGTTGTATGCAACTGAAAAGGAACTTTGTGTTCCCAACAAGTTACGTGAAATACGGCTTTCACACACACTTATCTCTCAGACCTGAGCATGTGGAGAGACATTCATTCATCTACCACAAATGGAACGGGTTGCAGGCGAAACTTATACTCTGGTTTCTAATTTATTTTCCTAGTGCCGGTTTGAAGTTCCTACAGATTTCATTGTAAAACCGAGTTGGAGCTTGTGCCCCACCATATATATTAATGGAGTGTATTTTGCAACTGAAAAGAAACTTTGTGTTCCCAACACGCAAGATGAAGGATGGCTTTCACACACATTTAGCTCTCGGAATTGAGCATGTGGAGAGACGTTCATTCATCTAGCACAGACGGAACGGTTGGGAGGAGAAACTTTTACTCTTATTTCTCAGTCTGTTTCCTAGTGCCGGTTTGAAGTACGTGCATTTTTCACTATAAAACTGAGTTGGAGTTTGTACATCCCCATATATATTTATGGAGTGTAGTTTGCAACTGAAAAGAACTTTGTGTTCCCAACAAGCTAGCTGAAGTACGGCATTCACACACACATATCCCTGGGAACTGAGCATGTGAAGAGACTTTCGTTGATCTAGCACAAAGGGAATTGGTTGCAGGAGAACTTTTTACCCTGGTTTCTCAGTATGTTTTCTAGTGTCGGATTAAAGTTCCTGCAGTTTTCACTGTAAATCCGAGTTGGTGCTTCTGCTTCCCTTTATATAGGTATGGAGTGTAGTTTGAAACTGAAAATAAACTTTGTGTTCCCAACAAGCTAGGTGAAATACGTCTCTCACACACTTTATTTTCAGAACTGAGCATGTGGAGAGACTTTCGTTCATAGTGCAAAGGGGAACTTGTTGCAGGAGAAACTTTTACTCTGGTTTCTCATTCTGTTTCCTAGAGCCGTTTTGAAGTTCCTGCCGTTTTCACTATAAAATCGAGTTGGAGCTTGTGCTTCCCCATATATATGTATGGATTTTAATTTGCAAGTAAATAGAAACTTTGTGTTCCGAAACAAGCTAGGTGAAGGACGGCTTTCACACACACTTATCTCTCAGAACTGAGCGTGTGGAGAGACATTCGTTCATCTAGCAAAAAAGGAACTTGTTGCAGGAGAAAATTTTACTCTAGTTTCTCATTCTGTTTCCTAGTGCCAGTATGAAGTTACTGCAGTTTACACTGTAAAACAGGTTTGGAGCTTGTGCATCCCCATATATATATATTTGGTGTAGTTTGCAACTGGAAAGAAACTTTGTGTTCTCAACAAGCTAAGTGAAGGACGGCTTTCACACACACTTATATCTCAGAAATGAGAATGTCGAGAGACGTTCGTTCATCTAGCACAATAGGAACGGTTTGCAGGAGGAATTTTTCTCTGGTTTCTAATTCTGTTTCCTAGTGTCGGTTTGAAATTCATGCAGTTTTCACAGTAAAACCGAGTTTGAGCTTGTGCATCCCCATATATATGTATGGAGAGTAGTTTGCTACAGATAAGAAATTTTGTGATCCCAACAAGCAAGTTTAAGGACTGCTTTCACACACACTTATCTCTCAAAACTGAGCATGTGGAGAGACGTTCGTTCATCTAGCACAAAGGGAATGTGTGGGAGGAGAAACTATTACTCTTATTTCTCTGTCTGTTTCCTAATGCCGGATTGAAGTTCTTGCAGTTTACACTGTAAAACCCAGATGGAGCTTTTGCCACCCCATATGTATGTATGGAGTGTAGTTTCCAACTGAAAAGAAGCTTTGTGTTCCCTACAAGCTATGTGAAGGACGGCTTTTGAACACGCTTATCTCTCAGAACTGAGCATGTCAAGAGACTTTCGTTCATTTATCAAAAACGGAACGTGTTGCAGGAGATACTTTAACTCTGGTTTCTCAATCTGTATCCTAGTACCGGTTTCAAGTTCCTGCAGTTTACACTGTAAAACAGGATTGGAGCTTGTGCCTCCCCGTATATATGTATTGAGTGTAGTTTGCAACTGAAAAGAATCTTTGTGTTCCCAACAAGCTAAGTGAAGGACGGCTTTCAAACACACTTTTCTCTCAGAACTGAGCATGTCGAGAGACATTCGTTCATCTAGCACAAAAGGAACGGTTTGCAGGAGAAATTTTTACTCTGGTTTCTAATTCTGTTTCCTAGGGTCGGTTTGAAGTTCATGCAGTTTTCACAGTAAAACCGAGTTGGAGCTTGTGCATCCCCATATATATGTATGGAGTGTAGTTTGCTACAGATAAGAAATTTTGTGATCCCAACAAGCAAGTTTAAGGACTGCTTTCACACACACTTATCTCTCAAAACTGAGCATGTGGAGAGACGTTCGTTCATCTAGCACAAAGGGAATGTGTGGGAGGAGAAACTATTACTCTTTTTTCTCTGTCTGTTTCCTAATGCCGGATTGAAGTTCCTGCAGTTTACACTGTAAAACCGAGTTGGAGCTTGTGCCTCCCCATATGTATGTATTGAGTGTAGTTTGCAACTGAAAAGAAGCTTTGTGTTCCCAACAAGCTAGGTGAAATACGGCTTTCATACACAATTATGTCTCAGAACTGAGCATGTGGAGAGACATTCGTTCATCTAGCAAAAAGAGAACGGTTTGCAGGAGAAACTTTTAGTCTGGTTTCTCAGTCTGTTTCCTAGTGCCGGTTTGATATTCCTGCAGTTTTCACTGTAAAACAGAATTGGAAATTTATCAAATCTCTATATATATATGGAGTGTATTTTTCAATTGAAAAGAAGCTTTGTGTTCCCAACAAGCAATGTGAAGGACGGCTTTCATACACACTTAACTCTCAGAATGTAGCATGTGGAAAGACTTTTGTTCATATAGCACAATGGGAACGGGTTGCAGGAGAAATTATACTCTGGTTTCTCAGTCTGTTTCCTAGTGCTTCTTTGAAGTTCCTGCAGTTTTCACTGTAAAATCGAGTTGGATTTTGTGCCATGCCATATATATGTATGGACTGTAGTTTGCTATTGAAACGAAAATTTGTGTTCCCAACAAGCTACGTGAAGTACGGTTTTCACACACAATTATATCTCAGAACTGAGAATTTGGAGAGACTTTCATTCATCTAGCACAAAGGGAACGGGTGGGAGGAGAAATTTTACTCTTATTTTTCAGACTGTTTCTTGTGCAGGTTTGAAGTTCCTGCAGTTTTCACTTTAAAACAGATTTGGAGATTCTGCCTCCCCATATATATGTATGGAGTGTAGTTTGCAAATGAAAAGTAACTTTGTGTTCCCAACAAGCTACGTGAAGTACGGTTTTCACACACAATTATGTCTCAGAACTGAGCATGTGGAGAGACGCTCGTTCATGTAGCACAAAGGAACGTGTTGCAGGAGTAACTTTTAATGTGGTTTCTAAGTCTTTTTCCCAGTGCTGGTTTGAAGTTCCTCCAGGTTTCACTGTAAAACAGAGTGGGAGCTTGTACAGCCCTATATATATGTTTGGATTGTATTTTGCAACCTAAAAGAAACGTAGTTTTCCCAAGCAGCTATGTGAAGTATGGCATTCACACACACTTATCCCTCAGAACTGAGCATTTGGAGAGACATTCGTTCATCTAGCACAAAGGAACGTGTTGCAGGAGTAACTTTTAATGTGGTTTCTAAGTCTTTTTCCCAGTGCTGGTTTGAAGTTCCTCCAGGTTTCACTGTAAAACCGAGTTGGAGCTAGTGCCTCCCCATATGTAAGTATGGAGTGTAGTTTGCAACAGAAAAGAAACTTTCCTTTCAAAAGAAGCAATGTGAAGGACGGCTTTCAAACACACTTACCTCTCAGATCTGAGCATGTGGAGAGACGTTCATTCATCTAGCACAAACGGAACGGTTGGGAGGAGAAACTTTTACTCTTATTTCTCAGTCTGTTTCCTTGTGCCGGTTTGAAGTACGTGCATTTTTCACTATAAAGCCTAGTTGGAGTTTCTACATCCCCATATATATGTATGGAGTGTAGTTTGCAACCTAAAAGAAACTTAGTTTTCCCAAGAAGCTAGGTGAAGTACAGCATTCACACACACTTATCCCTCAGAACTTAGCATGTGGAGAGAGGTTCGTTCATCAAGCACAATGGGAGCGGGTTGCAGGGGAAAATTTTACTCTGGTTTCTCAGTCTGTTTCTTAGTGCCGTTTTGAAATTCTTGCATTTTTCAATGTGAAACAGATTTGGAGCTTCTGCCTCCCCATATATATGTATCGAGTGTAGTTTTCAACTGAAAAAAAACTTTGTGTTCCCAACAAGCTAGGTGAAGGATGGCTTTCACACACAATTATCTCTCAGACCTGAGCATGTGGAGAGACATCGTTCATCTACCACAAAAAGAACCGGTTGCAGGGGAAACATTTACTCTGGTTTCTAAGACTGTTTCCTAGCGCCTGTTTGTAGTTCCTGCAGATTTCACAGTAAAACCGAGTTGGAGCTTGTGCCTCACCATATATATGAATGGAGTGTTGTTTGCAACTGAAAAGAAACTTTGTGTTCCCAACAAGCTAGGTGAAGGACGGCTTTCACACACACTTATCTCTCAGAACTGAGCATGTGGAGAGACGTTCGTTCATCTAGCACAGACGGAACGGTTGGGAGGAGAAACTTTTACTCTTATTTCTCAGTCTGTTTCCTAGTGCCGGTTTGAAGTACGTGCATTTTTCACTATAAAACTGAGTTGGAGTTTGTACATCCCCATATATATTTATGGAGTGTAGTTTGCAACTGAAAAGAACTTTGTGTTCCCAACAAGCTAGCTGAAGTACGGCATTCACACACACATATCCCTGGGAACTGAGCATGTGAAGAGACTTTCGTTCATCTAGCACAATTGGAATTGTTTGCAGGAGAACTTTTTCTCTGGTTTCTCAGTATGTTTCCTAGTGTCAGATTAAAGTTCCTGCAGTTTTCACTGTAAATCCGAGTTGGTGCTTCTGCTTCCCTTTATATAGGTATGGAGTGTAGTTTGAAACTGAAAATAAACTTTGTGTTCCCAACAAGCTAGGTGAAATACGTCTCTCACACACTTTATTTTCAGAACTGAGCATGTGGAGAGACTTTCGTTCATCGTGCAAAGGGGAACTTGTTGCAGGAGAAAATTTTACTCTAGTTTCTCATTCTGTTTCCTAGAGCCGTTTTGAAGTTCCTGTAGTTTTCACTATAAAATTGAGTTGGAGCTTGTGCGTCCCCATATATATGTATGGATTTTAATTTGCAAGTAAATAGAAACTTTGTGTTCCGAAACAAGCTAGGTGAAGGACGGCTTTCACACACACTTATCTCTCAGAACTGAGCGTGTGGAGAGACATTCGTTCATCTAGCAAAAAAGGAACTTGTTGCAGGAGAAAATTTTACTCTAGTTTCTCATTCTGTTTCCTAGTGCCGGTATGAAGTTACTGCAGTTTACACTGTAAAACAGGTTTGGAGCTTGTGCATCCCCATATATATTTATTTAGTGTAGTTTGCAACTGGAAAGAAACTTTGTGTTCCCAACAAGCTAAGTGAAGGACGGCTTTCACACACACTTATTTCTCAGAACTGAGAATGTGGAGAGACGTTCGTTCATCTAGCACAATGGGAAATGATGGCAGGAGAAACTTTTACTCTGGTTTCTCAGTCTGTTAGCTAGTGCCGGTTTCAAGTTCCTGCAGTTTTCACTGGAAAATCGTGTTAGAACTTGTGCTTCCCCATATGTATGTATGGAGTGTAGTTTGCAAATAAAAATAATCTTTGTGTTCCCTACAAGCTATGTGAAGGACGGCTTTCGCACACGCTTATCTCTCAGAAATGAGCATGTCGAGAGACTTTCGTTCATTTATCAAAAACGGAACGTGTTGCAGGAGATACTTTAACTCTGGTTTCTCAATCTGTTTCCTAGTACCGGTTTCAAGTTCCTGCAGTTTACACTGTAAAACAGGGTTGAAGCTTGTGCCTCCCCATATATATGTATAGAGTGTAGTTTGCAACTGAAAAGAATCTTTGTGTTCCCAACAAGCTAAGTGAAGGACGGCGTTCAAACACACTTTTCTCTCAGACCTGAGCATGTCGAGAGACATTCGTTCATATAGCACAAAAGGAACGGTTTGCAGGAGAAATTTTTACTCTGGTTTCTAATTCTGTTTCCTAGGGTCGGTTTGAAGTTCATGCAGTTTTCACAGTAAAACCGAGTTTGAGCTTGTGCATCCCCATATGTATGTATGGAGTGTAGTTTGCAACTGAAAAGAAGCTTTGTGTTCCCAACAAGCTAGGTGAAATACGGCTTTCATACACAATTATGTCTCAGAACTGAGCATGTGGAGAGACATTCGTTCATCTAGCAAAAAGAGAACGGTTTGCAGGAGAAACTTTTAGTCTGGTTTCTCAGTCTGTTTCCTAGTGCCGGTTTGATATTCCTGCAGTTTTCACTGTAAAACAGAATTGGAAATTTATCAAATCTCTATATATATATGGAGTGTATTTTTCAATTGAAAAGAAGCTTTGTGTTCCCAACAAGCAATGTGAAGGACGGCTTTCATACACACTTAACTCTCAGAATGTAGCATGTGGAAAGACTTTTGTTCATATAGCACAATGGGAACGGGTTGCAGGAGAAATTATACTCTGGTTTCTCAGTCTGTTTCCTAGTGCTTCTTTGAAGTTCCTGCAGTTTTCACTGTAAAATCGAGTTGGATTTTGTGCCACGCCATATATATGTATGGACTGTAGTTTGCTATTGAAATGAAAATTTGTGTTCCCAACAAGCTACGTGAAGGACGGTTTTCACACACACTTATATCTCAGAACTGAGAATTTGGAGAGACTTTCATTCATCTAGCACAAAGGGAACGGGTGGGAGGAGAAATTTTACTCTTATTTTTCAGACTGTTTCTTGTGCAGGTTTGAAGTTCCTGCAGTTTTCACTTTAAAACAGATTTGGAGATTCTGCTTCCCCATATATATGTATGGAGTGTAGTTTGCAAATGAAAAGTAACTTTGTGTTCCCAACAAGCTACGTGAAGTACGGTTTTCACACACAATTATGTCTCAGAACTGAGCATGTGGAGAGACGCTCGTTCATGTAGCACAAAGGAACGTGTTGCAGGAGTAACTTTTAATGTGGTTTCTAAGTCTTTTTCCCAGTGCTGGTTTGAAGTTCCTCCAGGTTTCACTGTAAAACAGAGTGGGAGCTTGTACAGCCCTATATATATGTTTGGATTGTATTTTGCAACCTAAAAGAAACGTAGTTTTCCCAAGCAGCTATGTGAAGTATGGCATTCACACACACTTATCCCTCAGAACTGAGCATTTGGAGAGACATTCGTTCATCTAGCACAAAGGAACGTGTTGCAGGAGTAACTTTTAATGTGGTTTCTAAGTCTTTTTCCCAGTGCTGGTTTGAAGTTCCTCCAGGTTTCACTGTAAAACCGAGTTGGAGCTAGTGCCTCCCCATATGTAAGTATGGAGTGTAGTTTGCAACAGAAAAGAAACTTTCCTTTCAAAAGAAGCAATGTGAAGGACGGCTTTCAAACACACTTACCTCTCAGATCTGAGCATGTGGAGAGACGTTCATTCATCTAGCACAAACGGAACGGTTGGGAGGAGAAACTTTTACTCTTATTTCTCAGTCTGTTTCCTTGTGCCGGTTTGAAGTACGTGCATTTTTCACTATAAAGCCTAGTTGGAGTTTCTACATCCCCATATATATGTATGGAGTGTAGTTTGCAACCTAAAAGAAACTTAGTTTTCCCAAGAAGCTAGGTGAAGTACAGCATTCACACACACTTATCCCTCAGAACTTAGCATGTGGAGAGAGGTTCGTTCATCAAGCACAATGGGAGCGGGTTGCAGGGGAAAATTTTACTCTGGTTTCTCAGTCTGTTTCTTAGTGCCGTTTTGAAATTCTTGCATTTTTCAATGTGAAACAGATTTGGAGCTTCTGCCTCCCCATATATATGTATCGAGTGTAGTTTTCAACTGAAAAAAAACTTTGTGTTCCCAACAAGCTAGGTGAAGGACGGCTTTCACACACAATTATCTCTCAGACCTGAGCATGTGGAGAGACATCGTTCATCTACCACAAAAAGAACCGGTTGCAGGGGAAACATTTACTCTGGTTTCTAAGACTGTTTCCTAGTGCCTGTTTGTAGTTCCTGCAGATTTCACTGTAAAACCGAGTTGGAGCTTGTGCCTCACCATATATATGAATGGAGTGTTGTTTGCAACTGAAAAGAAACTTTGTGTTCCCAACAAGCTAGGTGAAGGACGGCTTTCACACACACTTATCTCTCAGAACTGAGCATGTGGAGAGACGTTCATTCATCTAACACAAAGGGAACGGGTTGCCGGGGAAAATTTTACTCTGGTTTGTGACTCTGTTTCCTACTGCCATTTTGAAGTTCCTGCAGTTTTCACTGTAAAACTGAGTTGGAGCTTGTGCCTCCCATATGTATGTATGGAGTGTAGTTTTCAACTGAAAAGAAACTTTCTGTTCCCAACAAAATAGGTGAAGGACGGCATTCACACACACTTATATCTCAGAACTGAGAATTTGGAGAGACGTTCATTCATCTAGCACAAAGGGAACGTGTGGGAGGAGAAACTTTTACTCTTATTTCTCAGACTGTTTCCTTGTGCCGGTTTGAAGTTCCTGCAGTTTTCACTGTAAAATCGAGTTGGAGCTTGTACCGCCCTGTATATATGTATGGATAGTATTTTGCAACCTAAAAGACACGTAGTTTTCCCAAGCAGCTTTGTGAATTACGGCATTCACACACACTTATACCTCAGAAATGAGCATGTGGATAGAAGTGCGTTCATCTAGCACAAAGGGAATGGGTTGCAGGAGAAACTTTTACTGTGGTTTCTCAGTCTGTTTCCTAGTGCCGGTTTGAAGTTCTTGCAGTTTTCTCTGTAAAACCGACATGGAGTTTGTGCCTAACCATATGTATGTATGGTGTGTGGATTTCAACTGAAAAGAAACTTCGTGTTCCCAACAAGCTAGGTGAAGGACGGCTTTCACACACACTTATCTCTCAGAACTGAGCATGTGGAGAGACGTTCGTTCATCTAGCACAAAGGGAACGGGTTGCAGGAGAAACTTTTACTCTGGTTTCTCAGTGTGTTTCCTAGTGCCGGTTTGAAGTTCCTGCAGTTTTCACTGTAAAACCGAGTTGGAGCTTGTGCCTCCCCATATATATGTATTGAGTGTAGTTTGCAACTGAAAAGAATCTTTGTGTTCCCAACAAGCTAAGTGAAGGACGGCTTTCAAACACACTTTTCTCTCAGACCTGAGCATGTCGAGAGACATTCGTTCATCTAGCACAAAAGGAACGGTTTGCAGGAGAAATTTTTACTCTGGTTTCTAATTCTGTTTCCTAGGGTCGGTTTGAAGTTCATGCAGTTTTCACAGTAAAACCGAGTTGGAGCTTGTGCATCCCCATATATATGTATGGAGTGTAGTTTGCTACAGATAAGAAATTTTGTGATCCCAACAAGCAAGTTTAAAGACTGCTTTCACACACACTTATCTCTCAAAACTGAGCATGTGGAGAGACGTTCGTTCATCTAGCACAAAGGGAATGTGTGGGAGGAGAAACTATTACTCTTATTTCTCTGTCTGTTTCCTAATGCCGGATTGAAGTTCCTGCAGTTTACACTGTAAAACCGAGTTGGAGCTTGTGCCTCCCCATATGTATGTATGGAGTGTAGTTTGCAACTGAAAAGAAGCTTTGTGTTCCCAACAAGCTAGGTGAAATACGGCTTTCATACACAATTATGTCTCAGAACTGAGCATGTGGAGAGACATTCGTTCATCTAGCAAAAAGAGAACGGTTTGCAGGAGAAACTTTTAGTCTGGTTTCTCAGTCTGTTTCCTAGTGCCGGTTTGATATTCCTGCAGTTTTCACTGTAAAACAGAATTGGAAATTTATCAAATCTCTATATATATGGAGTGTCTTTTTCAATTGAAAAGAAGCTTTGTGTTCCCAACAAGCAATGTGAAGGACGGCTTTCATACACACTTAACTCTCAGAATGTAGCATGTGGAAAGACTTTCGTTCATATAGCACAATGGGAACGGGTTGCAGGAGAAATTATACTCTGGTTTCTCAGTCTGTTTCCTAGTGCTTCTTTGAAGTTCCTGCAGTTTTCACTGTAAAATCGAGTTGGATTTTGTGCCACGCCATATATAAGTATGGATTGTAGTTTGCTATTGAAACGAAAATTTGTGTTCCCAACAAGCTACGTGAAGGACGGTTTTCACACACACTTATATCTCAGAACTGAGAATTTGGAGAGACTTTCATTCATCTAGCACAAAGGGAACGGGTGGGAGGAGAAATTTTACTCTTATTTTTCAGACTGTTTCTTGTGCAGGTTTGAAGTTCCTGCAGTTTTCACTTTAAAAAAAATTTGGAGATTCTGCCTCCCCATATAAATGTATGGAGTGTAGTTTGCAAATGAAAAGTAACTTTGTGTTCCCAACAAGCTACGTGAAGTACGGTTTTCACACACAATTATGTCTCAGAACTGAGCATGTGGAGAGACGCTCGTTCATGTAGCACAAAGGAACGTGTTGCAGGAGTAACTTTTAATGTGGTTTCTAAGTCTTTTTCCCAGTGCTGGTTTGAAGTTCCTCCAGGTTTCACTGTAAAACAGAGTGGGAGCTTGTACAGCCCTATATATATGTTTGGATTGTATTTTGCAACCTAAAAGAAACGTAGTTTTCCCAAGCAGCTATGTGAAGTATGGCATTCACACACACTTATCCCTCAGATCTGAGCATTTGGAGAGACATTCGTTCATCTAGCACAAAGGAACGTGTTGCAGGAGTAACTTTTAATGTGGTTTCTAAGTCTTTTTCCCAGTGCTGGTTTGAAGTTCCTCCAGGTTTCACTGTAAAACCGAGTTGGAGCTAGTGCCTCCCCATATGTAAGTATGGAGTGTAGTTTGCAACAGAAAAGAAACTTTCCTTTCAAAAGAAGCAATGTGAAGGACGGCTTTCAAACACACTTACCTCTCAGATCTGAGCATGTGGAGAGACGTTCATTCATCTAGCACAAACGGAACGGTTGGGAGGAGAAACTTTTACTCTTATTTCTCAGTCTGTTTCCTTGTGCCGGTTTGAAGTACGTGCATTTTTCACTATAAAGCCTAGTTGGAGTTTCTACATCCCCATATATATGTATGGAGTGTAGTTTGCAACCTAAAAGAAACTTAGTTTTCCCAAGAAGCTAGGTGAAGTACAGCATTCACACACACTTATCCCTCAGAACTTAGCATGTGGAGAGAGGTTCGTTCATCAAGCACAATGGGAGCGGGTTGCAGGGGAAAATTTTACTCTGGTTTCTCAGTCTGTTTCTTAGTGCCGTTTTGAAATTCTTGCATTTTTCAATGTGAAACAGATTTGGAGCTTCTGCCTCCCCATATATATGTATCGAGTGTAGTTTTCAACTGAAAAAAAACTTTGTGTTCCCAACAAGCTAGGTGAAGGACGGCTTTCACACACAATTATCTCTCAGACCTGAGCATGTGGAGAGACATCGTTCATCTACCACAAAAAGAACCGGTTGCAGGGGAAACATTTACTCTGGTTTCTAAGACTGTTTCCTAGTGCCTGTTTGTAGTTCCTGCAGATTTCACTGTAAAACCGAGTTGGAGCTTGTGCCTCACCATATATATGAATGGAGTGTTGTTTGCAACTGAAAAGAAACTTTGTGTTCCCAACAAGCTAGGTGAAGGACGGCTTTCACACACACTTATCTCTCAGAACTGAGCATGTGGAGAGACGTTCATTCATCTAACACAAAGGGAACGGGTTGCCGGGGAAAATTTTACTCTGGTTTGTGACTCTGTTTCCTACTGCCATTTTGAAGTTCCTGCAGTTTTCACTGTAAAACTGAGTTGGAGCTTGTGCCTCCCATATGTATGTATGGAGTGTAGTTTTCAACTGAAAAGAAACTTTCTGTTCCCAACAAAATAGGTGAAGGACGGCATTCACACACACTTATATCTCAGAACTGAGAATTTGGAGAGACGTTCATTCATCTAGCACAAAGGGAACGTGTGGGAGGAGAAACTTTTACTCTTATTTCTCAGACTGTTTCCTTGTGCCGGTTTGAAGTTCCTGCAGTTTTCACTGTAAAATCGAGTTGGAGCTTGTACCGCCCTGTATATATGTATGGATAGTATTTTGCAACCTAAAAGACACGTAGTTTTCCCAAGCAGCTTTGTGAATTACGGCATTCACACACACTTATACCTCAGAAATGAGCATGAGGATAGAAGTGCGTTCATCTAGCACAAAGGGAATGGGTTGCAGGAGAAACTTTTACTGTGGTTTCTCAGTCTGTTTCCTAGTGCCGGTTTGAAGTTCTTGCAGTTTTCTCTGTAAAACCGACATGGAGTTTGTGCCTAACCATATGTATGTATGGTGTGTGGATTTCAACTGAAAAGAAACTTCGTGTTCCCAACAAGCTAGGTGAAGGACGGCTTTCACACACACTTATCTCTCAGAACTGAGCATGTGGAGAGACGTTCGTTCATCTAGCACAAAGGGAACGGGTTGCAGGAGAAACTTTTACTCTGGTTTCTCAGTGTGTTTCCTAGTGCCGGCTTGAAGTTCCTGCAGTTTTCACTGTAAAACCGAGTTGGAGCTTGTGCCTCCCCATATATATGTATGGAGTGTAGTTGGCAACTGAAAAGAAACTTTGTGTTCCCAACAAGCTAGGTGAAGGGCGGCTTTCACACACAATAATCTCTCAGACATGAGCATGTGGAGAGACTTTCGTTCATCTACCACAAAAGTAACAGGTTGCAGGGGAAACTTTTACTCTGGTTTCTAAGTCTGTTTCCTAGTGCCGATTTGAAGTTCCTTGAAGATTTCATTGTAAAACCATGATGGAGCTTGTGCCTCACCATTAATATGAAAGGGTGTAGTTTGCAAATGACAAGTAACTGTGTGTTCCCAACAAGTTAGGTGAAGGACGGCTTTCAACGCAATTATATCTCAGAACTGAGCATCTGGAGAGACGTTCGTTCATCTAGCACAGAGGAAACGGGTTGCAGTTGTAACTTTTAATGTGGTTTCTAAGTCTGTTTCCTAGTGCTGGTTTGAATTTCCTTCAGGTTTCAGTTTAAAACAGAGTTGGAGCTAGTGCCTCCCCATATGTATGTATGGAGTGTAGTTTGCAACTGAAAAGAAACTTTCTGTTCCGAACGTACTAGTTGAAGGACGGCTTTCACACACACTTAGCTCTCTGAACTGAGCATGTGGAGAGACGTTCATTCATCTAGCACAGACGGAACGGTTGGGAGGAGAAACTTTTACTCTTATTTCTCAGTCTGTTTCCTAGTGCCGGTTTGAAGTACGTGCATTTTTCACTATAAAACTGAGTTGGAGTTTGTACATCCCCATATATATTTATGGAGTGTAGTTTGCCACTGAAAAGAACTTTGTGTTCCCAACAAGCTAGCTGAAGTACGGCATTCACACACACATATCCCTGGGAACTGAGCATGTGAAGAGACTTTCGTTCATCTAGCACAAATGGAATTGTTTGCAGGAGAACTTTTTCTCTGGTTTCTCAGTATGTTTCCTAGTGTCAGATTAAAGTTCCTGCAGTTTTCACTGTAAATCCGAGTTGGTGCTTCTGCTTCCCTTTATATAGGTATGGAGTGTAGTTTGAAACTGAAAATAAACTTTGTGTTCCCAACAAGCTAGGTGAAATACGTCTCTCACACACTTTATTTTCAGAACTGAGCATGTGGAGAGACTTTCGTTCATCGTGCAAAGGGGAACTTGTTGCAGGAGAAACTTTTACTCTGGTTTCTCATTCTGTTTCCTAGAGCCGTTTTGAAGTTCCTGCAGTTTTCACTATAAAATTGAGTTGGAGCTTGTGCGTCCCCATATATATGTATGGATTTTAATTTGCAAGTAAATAGAAACTTTGTGTTCCGAAACAAGCTAGGTGAAGGACGGCTTTCACACACACTTATCTCTCAGAACTGAGCGTGTGGAGAGACATTCGTTCATCTAGCAAAAAAGGAACTTGTTGCAGGAGAAAATTTTACTCTAGTTTCTCATTCTGTTTCCTAGTGCCGGTATGAAGTTACTGCAGTTTACACTGTAAAACAGGTTTGGAGCTTGTGCATCCCCATATATATTTATTTAGTGTAGTTTGCAACTGGAAAGAAACTTTGTGTTCCCAACAAGCTAAGTGAAGGACGGCTTTCACACACACTTATTTCTCAGAACTGAGAATGTGGAGAGACGTTCGTTCATCTAGCACAATGGGAAATGATGGCAGGAGAAACTTTTACTCTGGTTTCTCAGTCTGTTAGCTAGTGCCGGTTTCAAGTTCCTGCAGTTTTCACTGGAAAATCGTGTTAGAACTTGTGCCTCCCCATATGTATGTATGGAGTGTAGTTTGCAAATAAAAATAATCTTTGTGTTCCCTACAAGCTATGTGAAGGACGGCTTTCGCACACGCTTATCTCTCAGAACTGAGCATGTCGAGAGACTTTCGTTCATTTATCAAAAACGGAACGTGTTGCAGGAGATACTTTAACTCTGGTTTCTCAATCTGTTTCCTAGTACCGGTTTCAAGTTCCTGCAGTTTACACTGTAAAACAGGGTTGGAGCTTGTGCCTCCCCATATATATGTATTGAGTGTAGTTTGCAACTGAAAAGAATCTTTGTGTTCCCAACAAGCTAAGTGAAGGACGGCTTTCAAACACACTTTTCTCTCAGACCTGAGCATGTCGAGAGACATTCGTTCATCTAGCACAAAAGGAACGGTTTGCAGGAGAAATTTTTACTCTGGTTTCTAATTCTGTTTCCTAGGGTCGGTTTGAAGTTCATGCAGTTTTCACAGTAAAACCGAGTTGGAGCTTGTGCATCCCCATATATATGTATGGAGTGTAGTTTGCTACAGATAAGAAATTTTGTGATCCCAACAAGCAAGTTTAAAGACTGCTTTCACACACACTTATCTCTCAAAACTGAGCATGTGGAGAGACGTTCGTTCATCTAGCACAAAGGGAATGTGTGGGAGGAGAAACTATTACTCTTATTTCTCTGTCTGTTTCCTAATGCCGGATTGAAGTTCCTGCAGTTTACACTGTAAAACCGAGTTGGAGCTTGTGCCTCCCCATATGTATGTATGGAGTGTAGTTTGCAACTGAAAAGAAGCTTTGTGTTCCCAACAAGCTAGGTGAAATACGGCTTTCATACACAATTATGTCTCAGAACTGAGCATGTGGAGAGACATTCGTTCATCTAGCAAAAAGAGAACGGTTTGCAGGAGAAACTTTTAGTCTGGTTTCTCAGTCTGTTTCCTAGTGCCGGTTTGATATTCCTGCAGTTTTCACTGTAAAACAGAATTGGAAATTTATCAAATCTCTATATATATATGGAGTGTCTTTTTCAATTGAAAAGAAGCTTTGTGTTCCCAACAAGCAATGTGAAGGACGGCTTTCATACACACTTAACTCTCAGAATGTAGCATGTGGAAAGACTTTCGTTCATATAGCACAATGGGAACGGGTTGCAGGAGAAATTATACTCTGGTTTCTCAGTCTGTTTCCTAGTGCTTCTTTGAAGTTCCTGCAGTTTTCACTGTAAAATCGAGTTGGATTTTGTGCCACGCCATATATAAGTATGGATTGTAGTTTGCTATTGAAACGAAAATTTGTGTTCCCAACAAGCTACGTGAAGGACGGTTTTCACACACACTTATATCTCAGAACTGAGAATTTGGAGAGACTTTCATTCATCTAGCACAAAGGGAACGGGTGGGAGGAGAAATTTTACTCTTATTTTTCAGACTGTTTCTTGTGCAGGTTTGAAGTTCCTGCAGTTTTCACTTTAAAACAGATTTGGAGATTCTGCCTCCCCATATAAATGTATGGAGTGTAGTTTGCAAATGAAAAGTAACTTTGTGTTCCCAACAAGCTACGTGAAGTACGGTTTTCACACACAATTATGTCTCAGAACTGAGCATGTGGAGAGACGCTCGTTCATGTAGCACAAAGGAACGTGTTGCAGGAGTAACTTTTAATGTGGTTTCTAAGTCTTTTTCCCAGTGCTGGTTTGAAGTTCCTCCAGGTTTCACTGTAAAACAGAGTGGGAGCTTGTACAGCCCTATATATATGTTTGGATTGTATTTTGCAACCTAAAAGAAACGTAGTTTTCCCAAGCAGCTATGTGAAGTATGGCATTCACACACACTTATCCCTCAGATCTGAGCATTTGGAGAGACATTCGTTCATCTAGCACAAAGGAACGTGTTGCAGGAGTAACTTTTAATGTGGTTTCTAAGTCTTTTTCCCAGTGCTGGTTTGAAGTTCCTCCAGGTTTCACTGTAAACCGAGTTGGAGCTAGTGCCTCCCCATATGAAAGTATGGAGTGTAGTTTGCAACAGAAAAGAAACTTTCCTTTCAAAAGAAGCAATGTGAAGGACGGCTTTCAAACACACTTACCTCTCAGATCTGAGCATGTGGAGAGACGTTCATTCATCTAGCACAAACGGAACGGTTGGGAGGAGAAACTTTTACTCTTATTTCTCAGTCTGTTTCCTTGTGCCGGTTTGAAGTACGTGCATTTTTCACTATAAAGCCTAGTTGGAGTTTCTACATCCCCATATATATGTATGGAGTGTAGTTTGCAACCTAAAAGAAACTTAGTTTTCCCAAGAAGCTAGGTGAAGTACAGCATTCACACACACTTATCCCTCAGAACTTAGCATGTGGAGAGAGGTTCGTTCATCAAGCACAATGGGAGCGGGTTGCAGGGGAAAATTTTACTCTGGTTTCTCAGTCTGTTTCTTAGTGCCGTTTTGAAATTCTTGCATTTTTCAATGTGAAACAGATTTGGAGCTTCTGCCTCCCCATATATATGTATCGAGTGTAGTTTTCAACTGAAAAAAAACTTTGTGTTCCCAACAAGCTAGGTGAAGGACGGCTTTCACACACAATTATCTCTCAGACCTGAGCATGTGGAGAGACATCGTTCATCTACCACAAAAAGAACCGGTTGCAGGGGAAACATTTACTCTGGTTTCTAAGACTGTTTCCTAGTGCCTGTTTGTAGTTCCTGCAGATTTCACTGTAAAACCGAGTTGGAGCTTGTGCCTCACCATATATATGAATGGAGTGTTGTTTGCAACTGAAAAGAAACTTTGTGTTCCCAACAAGCTAGGTGAAGGACGGCTTTCACACACACTTATCTCTCAGAACTGAGCATGTGGAGAGACGTTCATTCATCTAACACAAAGGGAACGGGTTGCCGGGGAAAATTTTACTCTGGTTTGTGACTCTGTTTCCTACTGCCATTTTGAAGTTCCTGCAGTTTTCACTGTAAAACTGAGTTGGAGCTTGTGCCTCCCATATGTATGTATGGAGTGTAGTTTTCAACTGAAAAGAAACTTTCTGTTCCCAACAAAATAGGTGAAGGACGGCATTCACACACACTTATATCTCAGAACTGAGAATTTGGAGAGACGTTCATTCATCTAGCACAAAGGGAACGTGTGGGAGGAGAAACTTTTACTCTTATTTCTCAGACTGTTTCCTTGTGCCGGTTTGAAGTTCCTGCAGTTTTCACTGTAAAATCGAGTTGGAGCTTGTACCGCCCTGTATATATGTATGGATAGTATTTTGCAACCTAAAAGACACGTAGTTTTCCCAAGCAGCTTTGTGAATTACGGCATTCACACACACTTATACCTCAGAAATGAGCATGAGGATAGAAGTGCGTTCATCTAGCACAAAGGGAATGGGTTGCAGGAGAAACTTTTACTGTGGTTTCTCAGTCTGTTTCCTAGTGCCGGTTTGAAGTTCTTGCAGTTTTCTCTGTAAAACCGACATGGAGTTTGTGCCTAACCATATGTATGTATGGTGTGTGGATTTCAACTGAAAAGAAACTTCGTGTTCCCAACAAGCTAGGTGAAGGACGGCTTTCACACACACTTATCTCTCAGAACTGAGCATGTGGAGAGACGTTCGTTCATCTAGCACAAAGGGAACGGGTTGCAGGAGAAACTTTTACTCTGGTTTCTCAGTGTGTTTCCTAGTGCCGGCTTTGAAGTTCCTGCAGTTTTCACTGTAAAACCGAGTTGGAGCTTGTGCCTCCCCATATATATGTATGGAGTGTAGTTGTCAACTGAAAAGAAACTTTGTGTTCCCAACAAGCTAGGTGAAGGACGGCTTTCACACACAATAATCTCTCAGACATGAGCATGTGGAGAGACTTTCGTTCATCTACCACAAAAGTAACAGGTTGCAGGGGAAACTTTTACTCTGGTTTCTAAGTCTGTTTCCTAGTGCCGATTTGAAGTTCCTTGAAGATTTCATTGTAAAACCAATGATGGAGCTTGTGCCTCACCATTAATATGAAAGGGTGTAGTTTGCAAATGACAAGTAACTGTGTGTTCCCAACAAGTTAGGTGAAGGACGGCTTTCAACGCAATTATCTCTCAGAACTGAGCATCTGGAGAGACGTTCGTTCATCTAGCACAGAGGAAACGGGTTGCAGTTGTAACTTTTAATGTGGTTTCTAAGTCTGTTTCCTAGTGCTGGTTTGAATTTCCTTCAGGTTTCAGTTTAAAACAGAGTTGGAGCTAGTGCCTCCCCATATGTATGTATGGAGTGTAGTTTGCAACTGAAAAGAAACTTTCTGTTCCGAACGTACTAGTTGAAGGACGGCTTTCACACACACTTAGCTCTCTGAACTGAGCATGTGGAGAGACGTTCATTCATCTAGCACAGACGGAACGGTTGGGAGGAGAAACTTTTACTCTTATTTCTCAGTCTGTTTCCTAGTGCCGGTTTGAAGTACGTGCATTTTTCACTATAAAACTGAGTTGGAGTTTGTACATCCCCATATATATTTATGGAGTGTAGTTTGCAACTGAAAAGAACTTTGTGTTCCCAACAAGCTAGCTGAAGTACGGCATTCACACACACATATCCCTGGGAACTGAGCATGTGAAGAGACTTTCGTTCATCTAGCACAAATGGAATTGTTTGCAGGAGAACTTTTTCTCTGGTTTCTCAGTATGTTTCCTAGTGTCAGATTAAAGTTCCTGCAGTTTTCACTGTAAATCCGAGTTGGTGCTTCTGCTTCCCTTTATATAGGTATGGAGTGTAGTTTGAAACTGAAAATAAACTTTGTGTTCCCAACAAGCTAGGTGAAATACGTCTCTCACACACTTTATTTTCAGAACTGAGCATGTGGAGAGACTTTCGTTCATCGTGCAAAGGGGAACTTGTTGCAGGAGAAACTTTTACTCTGGTTTCTCATTCTGTTTCCTAGAGCCGTTTTGAAGTTCCTGCAGTTTTCACTATAAAATTGAGTTGGAGCTTGTGCGTCCCCATATATATGTATGGATTTTAATTTGCAAGTAAATAGAAACTTTGTGTTCCGAAACAAGCTAGGTGAAGGACGGCTTTCACACACACTTATCTCTCAGAACTGAGCGTGTGGAGAGACATTCGTTCATCTAGCAAAAAAGGAACTTGTTGCAGGAGAAAATTTTACTCTAGTTTCTCATTCTGTTTCCTAGTGCCGGTATGAAGTTACTGCAGTTTACACTGTAAAACAGGTTTGGAGCTTGTGCATCCCCATATATATTTATTTAGTGTAGTTTGCAACTGGAAAGAAACTTTGTGTTCCCAACAAGCTAAGTGAAGGACGGCTTTCACACACACTTATTTCTCAGAACTGAGAATGTGGAGAGACGTTCGTTCATCTAGCACAATGGGAAATGATGGCAGGAGAAACTTTTACTCTGGTTTCTCAGTCTGTTAGCTAGTGCCGGTTTCAAGTTCCTGCAGTTTTCACTGGAAAATCGTGTTAGAACTTGTGCCTCCCCATATGTATGTATGGAGTGTAGTTTGCAAATAAAAATAATCTTTGTGTTCCCTACAAGCTATGTGAAGGACGGCTTTCGCACACGCTTATCTCTCAGAACTGAGCATGTCGAGAGACTTTCGTTCATTTATCAAAAACGGAACGTGTTGCAGGAGATACTTTAACTCTGGTTTCTCAATCTGTTTCCTAGTACCGGTTTCAAGTTCCTGCAGTTTACACTGTAAAACAGGGTTGGAGCTTGTGCCTCCCCATATATATGTATTGAGTGTAGTTTGCAACTGAAAAGAATCTTTGTGTTCCCAACAAGCTAAGTGAAGGACGGCTTTCAAACACACTTTTCTCTCAGACCTGAGCATGTCGAGAGACATTCGTTCATCTAGCACAAAAGGAACGGTTTGCAGGAGAAATTTTTACTCTGGTTTCTAATTCTGTTTCCTAGGGTCGGTTTGAAGTTCATGCAGTTTTCACAGTAAAACCGAGTTGGAGCTTGTGCATCCCCATATATATGTATGGAGTGTAGTTTGCTACAGATAAGAAATTTTGTGATCCCAACAAGCAAGTTTAAAGACTGCTTTCACACACACTTATCTCTCAAAACTGAGCATGTGGAGAGACGTTCGTTCATCTAGCACAAAGGGAATGTGTGGGAGGAGAAACTATTACTCTTATTTCTCTGTCTGTTTCCTAATGCCGGATTGAAGTTCCTGCAGTTTACACTGTAAAACCGAGTTGGAGCTTGTGCCTCCCCATATGTATGTATGGAGTGTAGTTTGCAACTGAAAAGAAGCTTTGTGTTCCCAACAAGCTAGGTGAAATACGGCTTTCATACACAATTATGTCTCAGAACTGAGCATGTGGAGAGACATTCGTTCATCTAGCAAAAAGAGAACGGTTTGCAGGAGAAACTTTTAGTCTGGTTTCTCAGTCTGTTTCCTAGTGCCGGTTTGATATTCCTGCAGTTTTCACTGTAAAACAGAATTGGAAATTTATCAAATCTCTATATATATATGGAGTGTATTTTTCAATTGAAAAGAAGCTTTGTGTTCCCAACAAGCAATGTGAAGGACGGCTTTCATACACACTTAACTCTCAGAATGTAGCATGTGGAAAGACTTTCGTTCATATAGCACAATGGGAACGGGTTGCAGGAGAAATTATACTCTGGTTTCTCAGTCTGTTTCCTAGTGCTTCTTTGAAGTTCCTGCAGTTTTCACTGTAAAATCGAGTTGGATTTTGTGCCATGCCATATATATGTATGGACTGTAGTTTGCTATTGAAACGAAACTTTGTGTTCCCAACAAGCTACGTGAAGGACGGTTTTCACACACACTTATATCTCAGAACTGAGAATTTGGAGAGACTTTCATTCATCTAGCACAAAGGGAACGGGTGGGAGGAGAAATTTTACTCTTATTTTTCAGACTGTTTCTTGTGCAGGTTTGAAGTTCCTGCAGTTTTCACTTTAAAACAGATTTGGAGATTCTGCCTCCCCATATATATGTATGGAGTGTAGTTTGCAAATGAAAAGTAACTTTGTGTTCCCAACAAGCTACGTGAAGTACGGTTTTCACACACAATTATGTCTCAGAACTGAGCATGTGGAGAGACGCTCGTTCATGTAGCACAAAGGAACGTGTTGCAGGAGTAACTTTTAATGTGGTTTCTAAGTCTTTTTCCCAGTGCTGGTTTGAAGTTCCTCCAGGTTTCACTGTAAAACAGAGTGGGAGCTTGTACAGCCCTATATATATGTTTGGATTGTATTTTGCAACCTAAAAGAAATGTAGTTTTCCCAAGCAGCTATGTGAAGTATGGCATTCACACACACTTATCCCTCAGAACTGAGCATTTGGAGAGACATTCGTTCATCTAGCACAAAGGAACGTGTTGCAGGAGTAACTTTTAATGTGGTTTCTAAGTCTTTTTCCCAGTGCTGGTTTGAAGTTCCTCCAGGTTTCACTGTAAACCCGAGTTGGAGCTAGTGCCTCCCCATATGAAAGTATGGAGTGTAGTTTGCAACAGAAAAGAAACTTTCCTTTCAAAAGAAGCAATGTGAAGGACGGCTTTCAAACACACTTACCTCTCAGATCTGAGCATGTGGAGAGACGTTCATTCATCTAGCACAAACGGAACGGTTGGGAGGAGAAACTTTTACTCTTATTTCTCAGTCTGTTTCCTTGTGCCGGTTTGAAGTACGTGCATTTTTCACTATAAAGCCTAGTTGGAGTTTCTACATCCCCATATATATGTATGGAGTGTAGTTTGCAACCTAAAAGAAACTTAGTTTTCCCAAGAAGCTAGGTGAAGTACAGCATTCACACACACTTATCCCTCAGAACTTAGCATGTGGAGAGAGGTTCGTTCATCAAGCACAATGGGAGCGGGTTGCAGGGGAAAATTTTACTCTGGTTTCTCAGTCTGTTTCTTAGTGCCGTTTTGAAATTCTTGCATTTTTCAATGTGAAACAGATTTGGAGCTTCTGCCTCCCCATATATATGTATCGAGTGTAGTTTTCAACTGAAAAAAAACTTTGTGTTCCCAACAAGCTAGGTGAAGGACGGCTTTCACACACAATTATCTCTCAGACCTGAGCATGTGGAGAGACATCGTTCATCTACCACAAAAAGAACCGGTTGCAGGGGAAACATTTACTCTGGTTTCTAAGACTGTTTCCTAGTGCCTGTTTGTAGTTCCTGCAGATTTCACTGTAAAACCGAGTTGGAGCTTGTGCCTCACCATATATATGAATGGAGTGTTGTTTGCAACTGAAAAGAAACTTTGTGTTCCCAACAAGCTAGGTGAAGGACGGCTTTCACACACACTTATCTCTCAGAACTGAGCATGTGGAGAGACGTTCATTCATCTAACACAAAGGGAACGGGTTGCCGGGGAAAATTTTACTCTGGTTTGTGACTCTGTTTCCTACTGCCATTTTGAAGTTCCTGCAGTTTTCACTGTAAAACTGAGTTGGAGCTTGTGCCTCCCATATGTATGTATGGAGTGTAGTTTTCAACTGAAAAGAAACTTTCTGTTCCCAACAAAATAGGTGAAGGACGGCATTCACACACACTTATATCTCAGAACTGAGAATTTGGAGAGACGTTCATTCATCTAGCACAAAGGGAACGTGTGGGAGGAGAAACTTTTACTCTTATTTCTCAGACTGTTTCCTTGTGCCGGTTTGAAGTTCCTGCAGTTTTCACTGTAAAATCGAGTTGGAGCTTGTACCGCCCTGTATATATGTATGGATAGTATTTTGCAACCTAAAAGACACGTAGTTTTCCCAAGCAGCTTTGTGAATTACGGCATTCACACACACTTATACCTCAGAAATGAGCATGAGGATAGAAGTGCGTTCATCTAGCACAAAGGGAATGGGTTGCAGGAGAAACTTTTACTGTGGTTTCTCAGTCTGTTTCCTAGTGCCGGTTTGAAGTTCTTGCAGTTTTCTCTGTAAAACCGACATGGAGTTTGTGCCTAACCATATGTATGTATGGTGTGTGGATTTCAACTGAAAAGAAACTTCGTGTTCCCAACAAGCTAGGTGAAGGACGGCTTTCACACACACTTATCTCTCAGAACTGAGCATGTGGAGAGACGTTCGTTCATCTAGCACAAAGGGAACGGGTTGCAGGAGAAACTTTTACTCTGGTTTCTCAGTGTGTTTCCTAGTGCCGGCTTGAAGTTCCTGCAGTTTTCACTGTAAAACCGAGTTGGAGCTTGTGCCTCCCCATATATATGTATGGAGTGTAGTTGGCAACTGAAAAGAAACTTTGTGTTCCCAACAAGCTAGGTGAAGGGCGGCTTTCACACACAATAATCTCTCAGACATGAGCATGTGGAGAGACTTTCGTTCATCTACCACAAAAGTAACAGGTTGCAGGGGAAACTTTTACTCTGGTTTCTAAGTCTGTTTCCTAGTGCCGATTTGAAGTTCCTTGAAGATTTCATTGTAAAACCATGATGGAGCTTGTGCCTCACCATTAATATGAAAGGGTGTAGTTTGCAAATGACAAGTAACTGTGTGTTCCCAACAAGTTAGGTGAAGGACGGCTTTCAACGCAATTATCTCTCAGAACTGAGCATCTGGAGAGACGTTCGTTCATCTAGCACAGAGGAAACGGGTTGCAGTTGTAACTTTTAATGTGGTTTCTAAGTCTGTTTCCTAGTGCTGGTTTGAATTTCCTTCAGGTTTCAGTTTAAAACAGAGTTGGAGCTAGTGCCTCCCCATATGTATGTATGGAGTGTAGTTTGCAACTGAAAAGAAACTTTCTGTTCCGAACGTACTAGTTGAAGGACGGCTTTCACACACACTTAGCTCTCTGAACTGAGCATGTGGAGAGACGTTCATTCATCTAGCACAGACGGAACGGTTGGGAGGAGAAACTTTTACTCTTATTTCTCAGTCTGTTTCCTAGTGCCGGTTTGAAGTACGTGCATTTTTCACTATAAAACTGAGTTGGAGTTTGTACATCCCCATATATATTTATGGAGTGTAGTTTGCAACTGAAAAGAACTTTGTGTTCCCAACAAGCTAGCTGAAGTACGGCATTCACACACACATATCCCTGGGAACTGAGCATGTGAAGAGACTTTCGTTCATCTAGCACAAATGGAATTGTTTGCAGGAGAACTTTTTCTCTGGTTTCTCAGTATGTTTCCTAGTGTCAGATTAAAGTTCCTGCAGTTTTCACTGTAAATCCGAGTTGGTGCTTCTGCTTCCCTTTATATAGGTATGGAGTGTAGTTTGAAACTGAAAATAAACTTTGTGTTCCCAACAAGCTAGGTGAAATACGTCTCTCACACACTTTATTTTCAGAACTGAGCATGTGGAGAGACTTTCGTTCATCGTGCAAAGGGGAACTTGTTGCAGGAGAAACTTTTACTCTGGTTTCTCATTCTGTTTCCTAGAGCCGTTTTGAAGTTCCTGCAGTTTTCACTATAAAATTGAGTTGGAGCTTGTGCGTCCCCATATATATGTATGGATTTTAATTTGCAAGTAAATAGAAACTTTGTGTTCCGAAACAAGCTAGGTGAAGGACGGCTTTCACACACACTTATCTCTCAGAACTGAGCGTGTGGAGAGACATTCGTTCATCTAGCAAAAAAGGAACTTGTTGCAGGAGAAAATTTTACTCTAGTTTCTCATTCTGTTTCCTAGTGCCGGTATGAAGTTACTGCAGTTTACACTGTAAAACAGGTTTGGAGCTTGTGCATCCCCATATATATTTATTTAGTGTAGTTTGCAACTGGAAAGAAACTTTGTGTTCCCAACAAGCTAAGTGAAGGACGGCTTTCACACACACTTATTTCTCAGAACTGAGAATGTGGAGAGACGTTCGTTCATCTAGCACAATGGGAAATGATGGCAGGAGAAACTTTTACTCTGGTTTCTCAGTCTGTTAGCTAGTGCCGGTTTCAAGTTCCTGCAGTTTTCACTGGAAAATCGTGTTAGAACTTGTGCCTCCCCATATGTATGTATGGAGTGTAGTTTGCAAATAAAAATAATCTTTGTGTTCCCTACAAGCTATGTGAAGGACGGCTTTCGCACACGCTTATCTCTCAGAACTGAGCATGTCGAGAGACTTTCGTTCATTTATCAAAAACGGAACGTGTTGCAGGAGATACTTTAACTCTGGTTTCTCAATCTGTTTCCTAGTACCGGTTTCAAGTTCCTGCAGTTTACACTGTAAAACAGGGTTGGAGCTTGTGCCTCCCCATATATATGTATTGAGTGTAGTTTGCAACTGAAAAGAATCTTTGTGTTCCCAACAAGCTAAGTGAAGGACGGCTTTCAAACACACTTTTCTCTCAGACCTGAGCATGTCGAGAGACATTCGTTCATCTAGCACAAAAGGAACGGTTTGCAGGAGAAATTTTTACTCTGGTTTCTAATTCTGTTTCCTAGGGTCGGTTTGAAGTTCATGCAGTTTTCACAGTAAAACCGAGTTGGAGCTTGTGCATCCCCATATATATGTATGGAGTGTAGTTTGCTACAGATAAGAAATTTTGTGATCCCAACAAGCAAGTTTAAAGACTGCTTTCACACACACTTATCTCTCAAAACTGAGCATGTGGAGAGACGTTCGTTCATCTAGCACAAAGGGAATGTGTGGGAGGAGAAACTATTACTCTTATTTCTCTGTCTGTTTCCTAATGCCGGATTGAAGTTCCTGCAGTTTACACTGTAAAACCGAGTTGGAGCTTGTGCCTCCCCATATGTATGTATGGAGTGTAGTTTGCAACTGAAAAGAAGCTTTGTGTTCCCAACAAGCTAGGTGAAATACGGCTTTCATACACAATTATGTCTCAGAACTGAGCATGTGGAGAGACATTCGTTCATCTAGCAAAAAGAGAACGGTTTGCAGGAGAAACTTTTAGTCTGGTTTCTCAGTCTGTTTCCTAGTGCCGGTTTGATATTCCTGCAGTTTTCACTGTAAAACAGAATTGGAAATTTATCAAATCTCTATATATATATGGAGTGTATTTTTCAATTGAAAAGAAGCTTTGTGTTCCCAACAAGCAATGTGAAGGACGGCTTTCATACACACTTAACTCTCAGAATGTAGCATGTGGAAAGACTTTCGTTCATATAGCACAATGGGAACGGGTTGCAGGAGAAATTATACTCTGGTTTCTCAGTCTGTTTCCTAGTGCTTCTTTGAAGTTCCTGCAGTTTTCACTGTAAAATCGAGTTGGATTTTGTGCCATGCCATATATATGTATGGACTGTAGTTTGCTATTGAAACGAAACTTTGTGTTCCCAACAAGCTACGTGAAGGACGGTTTTCACACACACTTATATCTCAGAACTGAGAATTTGGAGAGACTTTCATTCATCTAGCACAAAGGGAACGGGTGGGAGGAGAAATTTTACTCTTATTTTTCAGACTGTTTCTTGTGCAGGTTTGAAGTTCCTGCAGTTTTCACTTTAAAACAGATTTGGAGATTCTGCCTCCCCATATATATGTATGGAGTGTAGTTTGCAAATGAAAAGTAACTTTGTGTTCCCAACAAGCTACGTGAAGTACGGTTTTCACACACAATTATGTCTCAGAACTGAGCATGTGGAGAGACGCTCGTTCATGTAGCACAAAGGAACGTGTTGCAGGAGTAACTTTTAATGTGGTTTCTAAGTCTTTTTCCCAGTGCTGGTTTGAAGTTCCTCCAGGTTTCACTGTAAAACAGGGTGGGAGCTTGTACAGCCCTATATATATGTTTGGATTGTATTTTGCAACCTAAAAGAAATGTAGTTTTCCCAAGCAGCTATGTGAAGTATGGCATTCACACACACTTATCCCTCAGAACTGAGCATTTGGAGAGACATTCGTTCATCTAGCACAAAGGAACGTGTTGCAGGAGTAACTTTTAATGTGGTTTCTAAGTCTTTTTCCCAGTGCTGGTTTGAAGTTCCTCCAGGTTTCACTGTAAACCCGAGTTGGAGCTAGTGCCTCCCCATATGAAAGTATGGAGTGTAGTTTGCAACAGAAAAGAAACTTTCCTTTCAAAAGAAGCAATGTGAAGGACGGCTTTCAAACACACTTACCTCTCAGATCTGAGCATGTGGAGAGACGTTCATTCATCTAGCACAAACGGAACGGTTGGGAGGAGAAACTTTTACTCTTATTTCTCAGTCTGTTTCCTTGTGCCGGTTTGAAGTACGTGCATTTTTCACTATAAAGCCTAGTTGGAGTTTCTACATCCCCATATATATGTATGGAGTGTAGTTTGCAACCTAAAAGAAACTTAGTTTTCCCAAGAAGCTAGGTGAAGTACAGCATTCACACACACTTATCCCTCAGAACTTAGCATGTGGAGAGAGGTTCGTTCATCAAGCACAATGGGAGCGGGTTGCAGGGGAAAATTTTACTCTGGTTTCTCAGTCTGTTTCTTAGTGCTGTTTTGAAATTCTTGCATTTTTCAATGTGAAACAGATTTGGAGCTTCTGCCTCCCCATATATATGTATCGAGTGTAGTTTTCAACTGAAAAAAAACTTTGTGTTCCCAACAAGCTAGGTGAAGGACGGCTTTCACACACAATTATCTCTCAGACCTGAGCATGCGGAGAGACATCGTTCATCTACCACAAAAAGAACCGGTTGCAGGGGAAACATTTACTCTGGTTTCTAAGACTGTTTCCTAGTGCCTGTTTGAATTTCCTGCAGTTTTCACTGTAAAACCAAGTTGGAGTTGTTCTTCCCCATATGTATATATGGAGTGTAGTTTGCAACTGAAAAGAAACTTTGTGTTCCCAACAAGCCAGTTGAAGGAAGGCTTTCACACACACTTATCTCTCAGAACATAGCATGTGGAGAGACGTTTGTTCATCTAGCACAAAGGGAATGGGTTGCAGGAGAAAATTTTACTATGGTTTCTCAGTCTGTTTCCTAATGCCGGTTTGAAATTCCTGCAGTTTTCACTGTAAAACCGAGTTGGAGCTTGGACTTCCCCATATATATGTATGGACTGTAGTTTGCAAATGAAAAGAAACTTTATTTTCCCAACAAGCTATGTGAAGGTCGGCTTTCACACACACTTACCTCTCAGAAATGAGCATGTGGAGAGATGTTCGTTAATGGAACAAAAATGGAAAGGTTTGCAGGAGAAACTTTTACTCTGGTTTCTCAGTCTGTTTCCTAGTGCCGGTTTGAAGTTCCTGCAGTTTTCACTGTAAAATCTAGTTGGAGTTGTGCATCACCATATATATGTATGGAGTGTAGTTTGCAACTGAAAAGAAACTTTGTGTTCCCAACAAGCTAGTTGAAGGACCGCTTTCACAAACACTTATCTCTCAGAAATGAGCATGTGTATAAACATTCGTTCATCTATCATCAAGGGAAATGGTTGCAGGAGAAACTTTTACTCTGGTTCCTCAGTCTGTTTCTTAGTGCCTGTTTGTAGTTCCTGCAGTTTTCACTGTAAAATCGAGTTGGAGTTTGTGCCTCGCCATATATATGTTTGTAGTGTAGTTTGCTACTGAAAAGAAACTTTGTGTTCACCACCATCTAGGTGAAGGACTGGTTTCACACACACTTATCTCTCAGAACAGAGCATGTGGAGAGACGTTCATTCATCTAGCACAAAGGGAACGGGTTGCAGGGGAAATTTTACCCTGGTTTCTCAGTCTGTTTCCTATTGCCCGTTTGAAGTTCCTGCATTTTTCATTGTAAAACAGATTTGGAAATTTATCAAATCTCTCTATATATATGGATTGTATTTTGTAACTTAAAATAAACTTTGTGTTTCCAACAATTTATGTGCAGTTAACTTGTTTCACACAAATATTACTTAGAAATTTGCATGCCGATATACATTCGTTCAACTAGCACAGAGAAAAAGAATTACGGTGGAAACCTTTACTCTGGTTTCTCATTCTGTTTCCTAGTGCCGGTTTGGACTTCCTGAATCTTTCACTGCAAATCGTGTTGGAGCTAGAACCTCGTCATATATATCTATGGATTGTAGTTCAAAACTGGAAAGTAAATTTCTTTTCCCAAAAATCTAAGTTAAGGACGGCTTTCACACACAATTGTCTCTCTGAACTGAGCATGTGTAGAGACGTTCGTTCATATAGCACAAAGGGAACTGCTTGCAGGAGAAACTTTTACTCTGGTTTCTCAGTCTGTTTCCAAGTGCTGGTTTGAAGTTCCTGCAGTTTTCACTGTAAAACCAGGTTTGAGTTTCTGCCTCCCAATATATATGTATGGAGTGTAGTTTGCAACTGAAAAGAAACTTTTTGTTTACAACAAGATAGTTGAAGTACGGTTTCACAAACACTTATCTCTCAGATATGAGCATGTGGATAGACGTTCTTTCATCTAGCACAAAGTGAACGAGTTGCAGGAGAAAATTTTACACTTGTTCCTCAATCTGTTTCCTAGTGCCGGTTTGAAATTCCTGCAGTTTTCACTATAAAACAATGTTGGAGATTTTGCATCCCATTATGTATGTATAAATTGTAGTAAGCATCTGGAAAGTAACATTGTGTTCCCAAAAAGCTATGTGAAGGGCGGCTTTCACATACAATTATGTCTCAGAACTTAGCTTGTGGAGAGACGTTCGTTCATCTAGCACAAAAGGAACGGGTTACAGGAGAATCTTTTACTCTGGTTTCTCAGTCTGTTTCCTAGTGCCGGGTTTAAGTTCCTGCCGTTTTCACTTTAAAATAATTTTGGAGCTTGTGCATCACATTATGCATGTATGATGTGTAGTATGCAACTGGAAAGTAACATTGTGTTCCCAACAAGCTATGTGAAGGACGTCTTTCACACAGAATTATCTCCCAGAACTTAGCTTCTGAAGAGACGTTCGTTCTTATATCACAAATGTATCGGGTTGCAGGAGGAATTTTTACTCTGATTTCTCATCCTCTTTCGTAGTGCTGGTTTGAAGTTCCTGCAGTATTCACTGTAAAAGCTTGTTTTAGCTTCTGCCTCCCCATATTTATGTATAGGGTGTAGTTTTCAACTGAAAAGAAACTTTATCTTCCCAACAAGATATTTGAATTACGGTTTGACAAACACTTATCTCTCAGAAATCACCATGTGGAGAAACATTCTTTCATCTACCCCAAAGGGAACGAGTTGCAGGAGAAAATTTTACACTCTTTTCTCAGTCTGTTTCCTAGTGCCGTTATGAAGTTCCTGCAGTTTACACTGTAAAATCGAGTTGGAGCTTGTGCCTCCCCATATATATTTATGGAATGTAGTTTGCTAATGAAAAGAATCTTTGTGTTAACAACAAGCTATGTGAAGGACGGTTTTCACACACACATATCTCTCAGAACTGAGCATGTGGAGAGACGTTCGTTCACCTAGCACCAAGGGAACGGGTTGCAGGAGAAAGTATTACTCTGATTTCTCAGTCTATTTCCTAGTGCCGGGTTAAAGTTCCTGCAGTTTTCACTGTAAAATCGAGTTGGAGCTTGTGCCTCCCCATATATATGTATGGAGTGTAGTTTGCAAGTGAAAAGAAACTTTGTGTTCCCAACAACTAGGTGAAATATTGCTTTCACACGCACTTATCTTCCAGAATGAGCATGTGAAGAGACGTTCGTTATTCTAGCACAAAGGGTTCGGGTTGCAGTAGAAATTATTACTCTGGTTTCTCAGTCTTTTTCCTACTGCTGTTTTGAATTTCCTGAAATTTTCAGTGTAAAACCGTATTGTAGCTTCTGCCACCCCATATATATGTATGGGTTGCAGTACGCAAATGAAAAGAAACTTTATCTACCCAAAAAGATAAATGAAGGACGGCTTTAACACACTTTTCTCTCAGAAATGAGCATGTGTATAAACTTTCGTTCATCTAGCATCAAGGGAAAGGGTTGCAGGAGAAACTATTACACTGCTTTCTCAGTCTAATTCCTATGCCGGTTTCAAGTTCCTGCAGTTTTCACTGTAAAACCGAGTAGGAGCTTGTGCGTCCCCATATATACGTATGGATTGTAGTTGGCAACTGAAAAGAAACTTTGTGTTCCCAACAACCTAGGTGAAAGACGGCTTTCACACACAATTATCTCTCAGAACTGAGCATGTGGAGAGACGTTCTTTCACCTAGCACAAAGGGAACGGGTTGTAGGAGAAGCTATAACTCTGGATTCTCAGTCTGTTTCCAAGTGCCGGTTTGAAGTTCCTGCAATTTTCACTGTAAAAATGTGTTGGAGTTATGCTTCCCCATATATATGTATGGAGTGTAGTTTGCAAGTGAAAAGAAACATTGTGTTTCCAACAACTAGGTGAAATACTGCTTTCACACACACTTATCATCCAGTATGATCATGTGAAGGGACGTTCGTTATTCTTGCACTAAGTGTTCGGGTTGCAGGAGGAATTATTACTCTGGTTTCTCAGTCTTTTTCCTACTGCTGTTTTGAATTTCCTGAAATTATCACTTTAAAACCGTGTTGTAGCTTCTGCCTCCCCATATATATGTATGGGGTGTAGTATGCAAATAAAAGAAACTTTATTTTCCCAAAAAGCTAGTTGAAGGACGGCTTTCACATACACTTATCTCTCAGAAATGAGCATGTGTATAGACATTCGTTCATCTAGAACAAAGGAAACGTTTTGCAGGAGAAACTTTTACTCTGTTTTCTCAGTCTATTTCCTAGTGCCGGTTTCAAGTTCCTGCAGTTTTCACTGTAAAACCGAGTTGGAGCTTGTGCCTCCCCATATATATGTATGGAGTGTAGTTTGCAAGTGAAAAGAAACTTTGTGTTCCCAACAACTAGGTGAAATACTGCTTTCACACACACTTATATTCCAGAATGAGCATGTGAAGGGACGTTCGTTATTCTTCCACAAAGTGTTCGGGTTGCATGAGGAATTATTACTCTGGTTTCTCAGTCTTTTTCCTACTGCTGTTTTGAATTTCCTGAAATTTTCAGTGTAAAACCGTGTTGTAGCTTTTGTCAACACATATATATGTATGGGGTGCAGTATGCAAATGAAAAGAATCTTTATCTTCCCAAAAAGATAGATGAAGGACGGCTTTAACACAATTTTCTCTCAGAAATGAGCATGTGTATAAACTTTCGTTCATCTAGCATCAAGGGAACGGGTTGCAGGAGAAACTATTACTCTGCTTTCTCAGTCTATTTCCTAGTGCCGGTTTCAAGTTCCTGCAGTTTTCACTGTAAAACCGAGTAGGTGCTTGTGCGTCCCCATATATATGTATGGAGTGTAGTTTGTAACTGAAAAGAAACTTTGTGTTCCCAACAAGCTAGGTGTAATACTGCTTTCACACACACTTATCTCTCAGAATTGAGCATGTGGAGAGGCTTTCGTACATCTAGCACCAAAGGAACGGGTTGCAGATGAATCTTTTACTCTAGTCTCTCAGCCTGTTTCCTAGTGCCGGTTTGAAGTTCCTGCAGATTTCGCTATAACACAATGTTGGAGCTTGTGCATACCATTATGTATGTATAATTTGTAGTAAGCAACTGGAAAGTAACTTTGTGTTCCGAAAACCTAGGTGAAGGACAGCTTTCACACACAATTATCTCTCAGAAATTAGCTTGTGGAGAGACGTTCGTTCATCTACCACAAAGGAAACGGGTTGCAGTATAAACTTTTACTCTGGTTTCTCAGTCAGTTTCCCAGGGCCGTTTTGAAGTTCCTGCAGTTTTCACTGTAAAATCGAGTTGGGGCTTATGTATACCCATATATTTATGGAGTGTAGTTTGCAACTGAAAAGAAACATTGTGTTCCCAACAATCTAGGTTAAATACGGCTTTCACACACACTTATCTTTCAGATCTGAACATGTGGAGAGACTTTCGTTCTTCTAGCACAAAGGGATAGTGTTGCAGGAGAAACTTTTACAATTCTTTCTCAGTATGTTTCCTAGTGCCGGATAATGTTCCTGCAGTTTTCACTGTAAAATTTAGTTGGGGCTTGTGCCTCCCCATATATATGTATGGAGTGTAGTTTGCAACTGAAAAGAAACTTTTTGTTCCCCAAAACAAGGTGAAGGACGGCTTTCATACACAATTATCTCTCAGAACTGAGCATGTGGAGAGACGTTCTTTCACCTAGCACAAAGGGAACGGGTTGTAGGAGAAGCTATAACTCGGGATTCTCAGTCTGTTTCCAAGTGCCGGTTTGAAGTTCCTGCATTTTTCACTGTAAAAGTGTGTTGGAGTTGTGCCTCCCCATATATATTTATGGAGTGTAGTTTGCAAGTGAAAAGAAACATTGTGTTCCCAACAAATAGGTGAAATACTGCTTTCACACACACTTATCTTTCAGAATGAGCATGTGAAGGGAAGTTCGTTATTCTTGCACAAATTGTTCGGGTAGCAGGAGGAATTATTACTCTGGTTTCTCAGTCTGTTTCCTACTGCTGGTTTGAATTTCCTGAAATTATCACTTTAAAACCGTGTTGTAGCTTCTGCCTCCCCATATATATGTATGGGGTGTAGTATGCAAATGAAAAGAAACGTTATTTTCCCAAAAAGCTAGTTGAAGGACGGCTTTCACACACACTTATCTCTCAGAAATGAGCATGTGTATAGACGTTCGTTCATCTAGAACAAAGGAAACGTTTTGCAGGAGAAACTTTTACTCTGGTTTCTCAGTATGTTTCTTAGTGCCGGTTTGAATTTCCTGCAGTTTACACTTTAAAAAAGAGTTGTAGCTTGTACCTCCCCATATATATATATTGAGTGTAGTTTCCAACACAAAAGACACTTTGTGTTCCCAACAAGCTTGGTGAAGGACGGCTTTCACACACACTTATGTCTCAGAACTAAGCATGTGGAGAGACTTTCGTTCACCTAGGCACAAGGGAACTGGTTGCAGGAGAAACTTTTACTCTTCATTCTCAGTTGGTTTCCTAGTGCCAGTTTGAGGCTCCTGCAGATTTCGCTGTAAAATCGAGTTGGAATTTGTGCCTCGCCATATATATGTTTGGAGTGTAGTTTGCTACTGAAAAGAAATTTTGTGTTCACAACAATGTAGTTGAAGGACGGCTTTCACACACACTTATCTCTCAGAACTGATCATGTGGAGAGACTTTCGTTCATCTAGCACAAAGGGAACGGTTTGAAGGACAATCTTTTACTCTGGTCTCTCAGCCTACTTCCTAGTGCCGGTTTTAAGTTCCTGCAGTTTTCACTATAAAACAATGTTGGGGCTTGTGCAACCCATTATGTATGTATAATTTATAGTAAGCAACTTGAAAGTAAATTTGTGTTCCCAAAAAGCTAGGTGAAGTACGGCTTTGACACACAGTTATCGCTCAGAACTTAGCTTGTGGAGAGACGTTCGTTTATCTAGTAAAAAGTTAACGGGTTGCAGGAGAATCTTTTACTCTGGTTTCTCAGTCTGTTTCCCAGGGCCGTTTTGAAGTTCCTGCAGTTTTCACTATAATACAATGTAGGATCTTGTGGATACCATTATGTATGTATGATGTGTAGTATGCAACTTGAAATTAACTTTGTATTCCAAACAATCTAAGTGAAGGACGGCTTTCACACACAATTATCTCTCAGAACTTAGCTTGTGGAGAGACTTTCGTTCATCTAGCACAAAGGGAACGGTTTGCAGGAGAAATTTTACTCTGGTTTCTCAGTCTGTTTCCTAGTGCCGGGTTAAAGTTCCGGCAGTTTTCAGTGTAAAATCGAGTTAGGGCTTATGACTACCCATATATATTTATGGAGTCTAGTTTGCAACTGAAAAGAAACTTTGTGTTCCCAACAAACAAGGTGAAATGCGGCTTTTACACACACTTAAATTTCAGAACTGAGTATGCGGAGATACGTTCGTTCTTCTAGCAAAAATGGATAGGGTTGCAGGAGAAATTTTTACTCTGGATTCTCAGTCTCTTTCTGAGTGCTGATTTGAAGTTCCTGAAGTTTTCACTTTAAAACCGAGTAGGTGCTTATGCCTCCCCATATATATTTATGGAGTGAAGTTTGCAACTGAAAAGAAACTTTGTGTTCCCAACAAGCTAGGTGAAGGACGGCTTTCACACACACTTATCTCTCAGAACTGAGCATGTGGAGAGACGTTCGTTCATCTAGCACAAAGGGAACGGGTTGTAGGAGAAGCTTTTACTCTGGTTTCTCAGTCTGTTTCCTAGTGCCGGTTTGAAGTTCCTGAAGTCATCACTGTAAAAAAGTGTTGGAGCTTGTGCCTCTACTTATATATGTATGGAGTGTAGTTTGCAACTGAAAAAAACTTTGTGTTCCAAACAATCTAGGTGAAGGACGGCTTTCACACACACTTATCTCTCAGAACTGAGCATGTGGAGAGACGTTCGTTCATCTAGCACCAAGGGAACGTGTTGATGGGGAATATTTTACTCTGGTTTCTCAGTCTGTTTCCTAGTGCCGGTTTGAATTTCCTGCAGTTTTCACTATAAAACAATGTTGGAGCTTGTGCATCCCATCATGTATGTATGATGTGTAGTAAGCAACAGGAAAGTAACTTTTTATTCCCAACAAGCTAGGTGAAGGACGGCTTTCACACACCATTATCACTCAGAACTTAGCTTGTGGAGAGACGTTCGTTCATCTAGCAAAAAGGGAACGGCTTGCAGGAGAAACTTTTACTCTGGATTCTCAGTCTGTTTCCTAGTGCCGGTTTAATATTCCTGTAGTTTTCACTGTAAAATAGAGTTGGAGCTTGCGACTCCCCATTTACATTTATGGAGTGTTGTTTGCAACTTAAAATAAAATATGTGTTCCCAACAAGCTAGTTGAATGACGGCTTTCACACACACTTATCTCTTAGAACTGAGCATGTGGAGAGAATTTCATTCTTTTAGCACAAAGGGATCGGAATACAGGAGAAATTTTTAGTCTGGTTTCTCATTCTCCTTCCTACGCTGGTTTGAAGTTCCTGCAATTTTCACTAAAAAAGCGTGTTGTAGCTTCTGCCTACCCATATATATTTATGGGTTGTAGTTTGGAACTAAAAAGAAACATTATGTTCCCAACAAGATAGTTGAAGTACGGTTTTACACACAATAATCTCTCAGAACTGAGCATGTGAATAGTCGTTCGTTCACCTAGCTCAAAGTGAACGGGTTGCAAGAGAAGCTATAACTCTAGATTCTCATTCTGTTTCCCAGTGCCGGTTTGTAGTTCCTGCAGTTTTCACTGAAAAAAATTGTTGGAGTTTTGCTTCCCCATATATATGTATGGAGTGTAGTTTGCAACTAAATAGAAACTTTGTGTTCCCAAGAAACTAGGGGAAGGACGGATTTCACACACACTTACCCTCAGAACTGAGCATGTGGAGAGACGTTCGTTCATTTATCACAAAGGGAACGTTTTGCAGGAGAAACTATTACTCTGGATTCTCAGTCTTCTACTACCGGTTTGAAGTTCCTGCAGTTTACCCTGTAAAACAGTGTTGGAGCTTATACCTCTCCATATGTATTTATGGTATGTAGTTTGCAACTGAAAAGACTTTGTGTCCCAACAAGCTAGATGAAGGACGGCATTCACACACACTTATCTCTCAGAACTTAGCATGTGGAGAGACGTTCGTTCACCTAACACAAAGGGAACGTGTTGCAGTATAAAATTTTACTCCGGTTTTTCAGTCTGTTTCCTAGTGCTGATTTAAAATTCCTGCAGTTTTCATTGTAAAACAGATTTGGAGCTTGTGCCACACCATATATATGTATAGAGTGTAGTTTGTAAGTGAAAGGAAACTTTGTGTTCCCAACATCTAGGTGAAATACGGCTTACACACACACTTATCTCTCAAAACTGAGCAAGTGGAGAGACTTTCGTTCATGTAGTTCAAAGGGAACGAGTTGCAGTAAAAACTTTTACTCTGGTTTCTCAGTCTGTTTCCTAGTGCTGGTTTGAATTTCCTGCAGTTTTCACTGTAAAACCGTGTTGTAGCTTGTGACTCCCCATATATATATATGGGGTGTAATTTGCAACTGAAAGGAAATTTTATGTTCCCTAAAAGATAGTTGAAGTACGGTATCACAAACACTTATCTCACAGAAATAAGCATGTGGGGAGACGTTCTTTCATCTAGCAAAAAATGAACTAGTTGCAGGAGAAGCTTTTACTCTGGATTCTCAGTCTGTTTCCTAGTGCCGGTTTGAAGTACCTGCAGTTTTCACTGTAAAGCCGAGTAGGTGCTTGTGCCTCCCCATATATATGTATGGAGTGTAGTTTGCAACTGAATAAAATTTCAGTTCCCAACAAGCTAGTTGAAGGACGGCTTTCAAACTCACTTATCTCTCAGAACTGAGCATGTGGAGAGACGTTCGTTCACCTAGCACAAAGGGAACGGTTTGTAGGAGAATCTTTTACTATGGTTTCTCAGTCTGTTTCCTAGTGCCGGTTTGAAGTTCTTGCAGTTTTCACTATAAAACAATGTTGGAGCTTGTGCATCCCATTATGAATGAATGATGTGTAGTATGCAAATGGAAAGTAACTTTGTGTTCCCAACAAGCTAGTTGAAGGACGGCTTTCACACACAATTATATCTCAGAAATTAGCTTGTGGAGAGACTTTCATTCATCTAGCACAAATGGAACTGGTTGAAGGGGAAACTTTTACTCTGCTTTCTCAGTCGGTTTCCTAGTGCCTTTTTGAAGTTCCTGCAGTTTTCACTGTAAAAATAATTTGGAGCTTGTTCCTCGCCATATATATGTATGCAGTGTAGTATGCAACTGAAAAGAATCTTTGTTTTCCCAACATGATATATGAAGGACGGCTTTCACACACACTTATCTCTCACAACTGAGCATGTGGAGAGACTTTCGTTCATCTAGCACCAAGGGAACGTGTTGCAGGAGAATCTTTTACTCTGGTTTCTCAGTCTGTTTCCTAGTGCCGGTTTGAAGTTCCTGCAGTGTTCACTATAAACAAAGTTGGAGCTTGTGCATCCCATTATGTATTTATGATGTGTAGTATGCAACTGGAAAGTAACTTTGTATTCCCAAATAGCTAGGTGAAGAACTTCTTTCACACACAATTATCTCTCAGAACTGAGCATGTGGAGAGACGTTCGTTCACCTAGCACTAAGGGAACGAGTTGCAGGAGAAACTTTTACACTTGTTTCTCAGTCTCTTTCCGAGTGTCTGTTACAAGTTCCTGCCGTTTTCCCTTTAAAATCGAGTAGGTGCTTGAGCCTACCCATAAATATCTATGGAGTGTAGTTTTCAACTGAAAAGAAACTTTGTGTTCCCAAAAACATGGTGAAGGACGGCTTTCATACACAATTATCTCTCAGAACTGAACATGGGGAGAGGCGTTCGTTCACCTAGCACAAAGGGAATGGTTTGCAGGAGAAGCTTTTACTCTGGACTTTCAATCTGTTTCCTAGTGCCGGTTTGAAGTTCCTTCAGTTTTCACTATAAAAAAGAGTTGGAGCTTGTGCCTACCCATATATATGTTTGGAGTGTAGTTTGCAACTGAAAAAATCTTTGTGTTCCCTACAAGCTAGGTGAAGGACGGCTTTCACACACACTTATCTCTCAGAACTGAGCATGTGGAGAGACGTTCGTTCATCTAGCACCAAGGGCAAGGGTTGCAGGAGAATCTTTTACCCTGTTTTATCAGTCTGTTTCCTAGTGCCGGTTTGATGTTCCTGCAGTTTTCATTTTAAAATCGAGTAGGTGCTTGAACCTCCCCATATATATATATGGAGTGTAGATTGCAACTGAAAAGAAAATTTGTGTTCCCAAAAAGCTAGGTGAAATACGGCTTTCACACACACTTATCTTTCAGAACTGAGCATGTGGAGAGAGGTTCGTTCTTCTAGCACAAATGTATTGGTTTGCAACAGGAATTTTTACTGTGGTTTCTCAGTCTCTTTCTTAGTACTGGTTTGAAGTACCTGCAGTTTTCACTGTAAAACCGTGTTTTAGCTTCTGCCTCGCAATATTTATGTATGGCGTGTAGTTTTCAACTGAAAAGATACTTTATCTTCCAAAAAAAATGTTTGAAGTTCGGTTTCACAAACAATTTTCTCTTAGAAATGTGCATGTGGAGAGACGTTCTTTCATCTAGCACAAAGGGAACGAGTTGCAGAAGAAACTTTTACTATTGTTTCTAAGTCTGTTTCCTAGTGCAGGTTTGAATTTCCTGCAGTTTTCACTGTAAAACGAGTAGGTGCTTGTGCCTCCCATATATATGTATGGAGTGTAGTTTGCAACTGAAAAGAAACTTTGTTTTCCAAACATGCTAGGTGAAGGACTGCTTTCACACACACTTATCTCTCAGAACTGAGCATGTGGAGAGACGTTCTTTCATCTAGCACCAAGGGAACGGGTTGCAGGAGAATCTTTTACTCTGGTTTCTCAGTCTGTTTCCTAGTGCCTGTTTGAAGTTCCTGCAATTTTCACTATAAAGTTTTGTTGGAGCTTGTGCATCACGTTATGTATGTATGATGTGTAGTATGCAACTGGAAAGTAACTTTTTATTCCCAAATAGCTAGGTGAAGAACAGCTTTCACACACAATTATCTCTCACAACTGATCATGTGGAGAGACGTTCATTCATCTAGCACTAAGGGAACGAGTTGCAGGAGAAACTTTTACTCTTGTTTCTCAGTCTGTTTCCGAGTGCCGGTTTCAAGGTCCTGCAGTTTTCCCTTTAAAATCGAGTAGGTGCTTGTGCCTCCCCATATATATGTATGGAGTGTAGTTTGCAACTGAAAAGAAACTTGTGTTCCCAAAAACAAGGTGAAGGACGGCTTTCACACACAATTATCTCTCAGAACTGAGCATGTGGAGAGACGTTCCTTCATCTAGCACCAAGGGAACGGGTTGCATGAGAAACTTTTACACTGTTTTCTCATTCTGTTTCCTAGTGCCGGTTTGAATTTCCTGCAGTTTTCACTGTAAAATCGAATTGGCGTTTGTGCCTCGCCATATATATGTATGGAGTGTAGTATGCTACTGAAAACAAACTTTGTGTTCACAACAATCTAGTTGAAGGACGGCTTTCACTCACAGTTATCCCTCAGAACTGATCATGTTGAAAGACGTTCGTTCCTCAAACAGAAAGGCAACGGGTTGCCGGAGGAACTTTTACTCTGGTTCTTCAGTCTTTTTCCTAGTGCCGGTTTGAAGTTCCTGCAGTTTTCACTGTAAAACCGATTTGGAGCTTGTGCCTCCCCATATATATGTATGGAGCGTAGTTTGCAACTGAAAAGTATCTTTGTGTTCCCAACAAGCTAGGTGAAATACGGCTTTCACACACACTTATCACTCAGAACTGTGCATGTGGAGAGACGTTCGTTCATCTAGCCCAATTGGACCGGGTTGCAGGAGAAACTTTTACTCTGGTTTCTCAGTCTGTTTCCTAGGGCCGGTGTGAAGTTCCTGCAGTTTTCACTGTAGAACTGATTTGCAGCTTTTACCTCCCCTTATATATGTATCGAGTGTAGTTTGCAACTGAAAATAAACTTTGTGTTCCCAACAAGCTTGGTGAAGTAATGCTTTCACACACAATTATCTCTCAGAGCTGAGCATGTGGAGAGACGTACATTCATCTAGCACAAAGGGAACGGTTTGCAGGAGAATATTTTACTCTGGTTTCTCAGTCTGTTTCCTAGTGCCTGTTTGGAGTTCCTGCAGTTTTCCCTGTAAAACAGATTTGGAAATTTATCAAATCTCTGTATATATATGGAGTGTAGTTTTAAACTTAAAATAAACTTTGTGTTTCCAACAAGTTATGTGAAGTTCGCTTGTCTCACACAAATATTTCTTAGAACTTAGCATGCCGATAGACATTCGTTCAACTAGCACAGAAAAAAGAATTGCGGTGGATCCTTTACTCTGGTTTATCATTCTTTTTCCTAGTACCGGTTTTGATTTCCTGAATTTTTCACTGCAAATCGAGTTGGAGCTAGAACCTCTTCATATATATCTAAGGATTTTAGTTGAAAACTGAAAAGAAAATTTCTGGTCCCAAAATCCTAACTGAAGGACGGCTTTCAAACACACTTATTTCTCACAACTGAGCATGAGGAGAAATGTTCGTTCATCTAGCAGAAAGGGAACGGGTTGCAGGAGAAAATTTTACTCTGATTTCTCAGTCTGTTTCCTAGTGGCCTTTGAAGTTCCTGCAGTTTTCAGTGTAAAAGTGAGTTGGAGCTTGTGCCTCCCCATATAAATGTATGGAGTGTAGTTTGCACCTGAAAAGAAACTTTGTGTTCCCAACAAGCTTGGTGAAGTACTGCTTTCACACACACTTATCTCTCAGAACTGAGCATGTGGGGAGACTTTCGTTCATCTAGCACAAATGGAACGGGTTGCAGGAGAAACTTTTACTCTGGTTTCTCAGTCTGTTTCCTAGTGCCGGTTTGAATTTCTTGCAGTTTTCATTGTAAACAGATTTGGAAATTTATCAAATCTCTATATATATATGGAGTGTAGTTTTAAACTTAAAATAAACTTTGTGTTTCCAACAAGTTATGTGAAGTTCGCTTGTCTCACACAAATATTTCTTAGAACTTAGCATGCCGATAGACATTCGTTCAACTAGCACAGATAAAAAGAATTGCGGTGGAAACCTTTACTCTGGTTTCTCATTCTGTTTCCTAGTGCCGGTTTGGGCTTCCTGAATTTTTCACTGCAGATCGAGTTGGAGCTAGAACCTCCTCATGTATATCTATGGATTGTAGTTTGAAACTGACAAGAAAATTTCTGTTCCCAAACAGCTAAGTGAAGGACGGCTTTCACACACAATTTTCCCTCAGAACTGAGCATGTGGAGAGACGTTCGTTCATCTAGCACAAAGGTAACGTGTTGCAGGTGCAACTTTTACTCTTGTTTCTCAGTCTGTTTCCAAGTGCTGGTTTGAAGTTCCTGCAGTTTTCACTGTAAAACCGAGTTGGAGCTTGTGCCTCCCCATATATATCTATTGAGTGTAGTTTACAACTGAAAAGAAACTTTGTGTTCCCAAAAAGCTAGGTGAAGGACGGCTGTCACATACACTTATCTGTCAGAACTGAGCATGTGAAGAGACTTTCGTTCATCTAGCAGAAACGGAACGTGTTGGAGGAGAAACTTTTTCTCTGGTATCTCAGTCTCTTTCCTATTGCCGGTTTGAAGTTCGTGAAGATTTCACTCTAAAACAAATTTTGTCTTGTACCACCCTATATATATGTATGGATTGTAGTTCGAAACTGAAAAGAATCTTTGTGTTTTCAACAAGGTACTTGATCTACGGCTTTCTCACACACTTATCTCTCAGACCTGATCAAGCGGATCGACTTTCGTTCCTCTAGCACAAAAAATCGGATTGCAGTGGAAACCTTTCTCTGGTTTCTCATTCTGTTTCCTAGTGCCGGTTTGAAGTTTCTGAAATTTTCACTGCAAAATCGATTTGGAGCTAGTACCTCCTCATATATATCTATGGATTGATTGTAGTGAAATCTGAAAAGAAACTTTTTGTTCCCAAAAAGCTAGGTGAAGGACGACTTTCACACACTCTTATCTCTCAGGACTGAGCATGTGGGGAGACGTTCGTTCATCTAGCTCAAAGGGAATGTATTGCAGGAGAATCATTTACTCTGGTTTCTCAGTCTGTTTCATACTGCTGTTTTGAATTTCCTGCAGTTTTCACTGTAAAACCGAGTTGGAGCTAGTACCTTCCCATATATATGTATGGATTGATGTTTGCAACTGAAAAGAAACTTTGTTTTCCCAACAAGCTAAGTGAAGGACGGCTTTCACACACACTTATATCTCTGAAATTAGCATATATAGAGATGTTCGATCTTCTAGCACAGAGGGAACGTTTTGCAGCTAAAACTTTTACTCTGGTTTCTCTGTCTGTTTCCAAGTTCAGGTTTGAAGTTCCTGCATTTTTCATTGTAAACAGAGTTGGAGCTAGTACCTTCCTTTATATATTTATGGAGTGTAGTTTGAAACTGAAACGAAATTTTGTGTTCCTAACAAGCTAGGTGAAGAACGGCTTTCTCACACACTTAACTCTCAGAACTGAGCATGTGGATAGACTTTTTTTTTTTAATATAGCATAAAGTTCATAGGAAGCACTAGAAAACTTTACTCTGGTTTCTCATTATGTTTAATTCTGCCTGTTTGAAGTTCATGCAGTTTTCTTTGTAAAACCATTTTGGTCTTGTACCTCCACACATATATTTATGTAGTGTTTTTCTTCAATGGAAACGAACTTTGCGTTCCCAGGTGATAATTGATTTAAGGCTTTCACACACTTTCAATTCTCAGAATTGATAATTTGGTGTTTCATTCGTTCATCTTGCATGAGGAGAATGGTTTGCTTTAGATAGACTTTCTCTGGTTTCTCAGTATGTTTCTTAGTGCCGGTTTGAAGTTCATGCAGTTTTCACTGTAAAACCGAGTTGGAGCTAAAACCTCCCCTTATACATGTATCTAGTCTTTTTTCCCAGTGTAAAGAAAATCTGTGTTTCCTACAGGCTAGGTGATTGACAGCTTTCACACACACATAATTCTAAGAATTGAGCATGTGCGAGATGTTCGTTCATCTAACATATAGGGATTAGTTTCCACTAGAAACACTTACTCTGGTTTCTCAGTTTCTTTCCTAGTACCGGTTTGAATTTCATGCAGTTTTCACTGTAAATTCAACTTGGAAATATTACCTCCCCATATATATTTATACAGTGTATTTCCCCACTCAAAAGAAACTGTGTTCTCCCTATAAGCTAACGGATAGTTGGCTTTTGCACACAATCAGCTCTCAGAACTTATTATGGAGAAAGGCATTCGTTCATGTAGGATGAATTCATTGGGTTGTAGTAGAAACACTTACTCTGGTTTCTCATTATTTTTCCTAGGTCCAGTTTGAAGTTCATGCAGATTTCACTGTAAAACCAGGTTGGTGCTTGTATCTTGCCATATAGATATAGTGTAGTTTCCAATTGAAAAGAAACTGTGTGTTCCCAACAAGCTAGTTGATTGATGGTTTTCACACACATTCAACTCTCAGAATTGAACATGTGTAGAGGGGTTCGTTCATGTAGCATAAAGGGATTTTGTAACATTAGAAACACTTACTGTGATTTCTAAGTATGTTTCCTGGTGCTGGTTTGAAGTTCATGCAGTTTTCAGTGTAAAACCGTGTTGGAGCTACTACCTATCCATATATATATATATGTAGTTTAGTTCCACACTCTTAAGAAACTGTATGTTCCCAACAAGATAAGTCATTGACCGATTACACGCACATTCAACTCTCAGAATTGAGCATGTGGAGACGCGTTTGTTAATGTAGCATAAAGGGATTGAGGAGCCATAGAAACACTTAATGTGATTTCTCAGTATGTTTCTTAGTGCCAGTTTGAAGTTCATGCAGTTTTCTCTGAAAAACCGATTTGGAGCTATTACCTCCCCATATATATGTATGTCGTGTATTTTCCCACTGAAAAGAAACTGTGTGTTCCCAACAAGCTTGGTTATTGACGGCCTTCACACACATTCATCTGTCAGAATTGAGCATGCGGAGAGGCGTTCGTTCATTTAGCATAAATGGAATTTGAAAACGGTGATCATGGCCTATGCTGGTAGGAAAACAGTAAAGGGAGCACTAATTTAGAGCCTTTATAGTTGTGGTCAGCAGACATGACAGAATTTCATTTTCAGCGGTAGATTTCTTTTTTTAAGGTTCAGAAAATTTAATTCTTTCTGGTAACTGGATATAGATAATGAATGTCTTAAAGTCTTTGAGCAACTGCTTTAAAGTAGAATTGTTACTTTGCTTTTTGGTCTTTAACCTAAGGGAATATCCAGAATTCCAGTGGCAGTTCAAAAGCAAGGGCCTGAACCTTGCCTATTACTTGTTTTAAGTACAGTAAGAATAACTGTAGACTAGGGTACTGTGGATAACTGAAGAGCTGCTTGGATATGTTATATGTAAGTTATATTTTAAAAATTATAAATATCATGAAAGTCAATCAATCTTGGAGATCTATTTGGTATAATTTAATCTTTAATAATGTAGATTTAGATAGCCCTTTTGTTTATGTAACACTTATGAAAATAAGTTGGCTTTATATAACTCCTTTGTAGATAAATGATTAAATATTGGGGTTTTCTTTTATCATATGCTTCTTAAAAATAGGATATTAATTACACAATATGTATTTTCCTTCAAGTTCATACTTTTTGCCCTATACTATCTTGACTTGTTTAGATAAGTTAACCCATAGTCTGATTTATTTTAAACACTCAGTATGTGCTTCTGTCTGTTGCTTTATTAGAGAGCAAGAATTCTTTATTATTTTTAATAAAATATACTTGCGGGAAACTATACTGGGATTCTTTCATTCACAGAGTCAAGCAATGATACCTGTTTTGTTAGATCAGGTGTCTAAGCCTCTCAACTTCCAAAAGATTACATGGACAAAGTTAAAAATGCCATAAATGATCTACTAACAAAGTTTATTGTGTTCCTTGATTAAAAGTATAAATATGGGTCAGTCTTAAATTCGGATGTAAAGCTCTTATGAATTACATGAGTCTTCTCCAAAATTCTTTAGTTTGGGCTTTAAACACTCCAGTAAAAAACTGGTTTGAAGGAAGAAGTCGAGAATAGACTCAATCCAAATTCTATGGGAATAAACAAAGCTAAATGTTCCAGTCATTTTTTGAAGCAGAACAGATACATTTTCTGCAGCATATGATTTTAATTGTATTCACCTGAACATACGGTTTAGACACCATGAGACCACAAGCCAACAAACAAGATCTCAGGCAAAGCAAGGAAAACAACTGAGGGGATTTTCTACTGCAAAATTTCCCCTAACTTGAACTGTAATAGAGAACAAATCTGATGCCACATTGGATCTGTTCCTTTAGTTTGAAGCACTGTGCCCTGTTTTCCAGGCTTAATCTTGCTGGCTCTGCACCTTTTGTAAAACAACGTTGCCTTTAGCCTAAAACCTACAGGAAAGCCTATTCTCGGGGCTCTGACCTTTAAGGATGTTAGCCCTTCTGCACTTATGCAGAGATGGCAAGTTGCAAAATAGAGAATAGCCTTTGTTTTGTTGGAGGTTTACAGGGACATCACAGCCTGACCCACGTGGATGGCTGCAAGAACAAAGAAGGCCTGCAGCAAGAAGTTTTCACAACCAACCACACCCCGTCCCCTTTTTAGCTTAAAAGGAGCCTGAATTCTGACTTGGGCAAGATGATTCTCCAGGACATTAGTCCCCCATCTTCTTGGTCTGCCAGCTTTCTGAATAAAGTTACTATTCCTTGCCCCAAAACCTTGTCTCCTGATTTATTTGTTTATCACTGTTGTGCAGTGAGCAGAACAAGTTTGGCCTCGGTAACAGAACCAGCTTTGTCATTCCCTCTGATGTGAAATCTCTCTGGGTGTACACGTGCTTGCCTGGTGGTGGTGGTGGTGGTGGTAGGCAAAAATATTTCACTTCTCCTGATTTCAATAGGCTAAAATTTCCTGCTATTTAAGTCAACTCTAGACTTTTACAGAATCACCTGCAGATGTGCTTCTGGAAGCTACAAAAATTCCAACAATGAAAATAATTCTATTGTCTCCAGACAAGATAATTTTCCTCAAAACTGAGCAGCTCTGAGACACACTTCAGGAGTACAGATAGATGCAGTGTTCTTCATTTCCCATGCTGTTCCGACACAATTTTCCACTTATATCAAAGTAAATTAAAATCGGTCTTCAATAGCAGATGCTCTGGCATGATACAACAATGTCAATTCCACTTATTTATTGAGCCAGAGCAGCTTTAGAATAAATGATTTTATACCAAACTCCTGCTTGATGTCCTGTCTTCTCCCTGGTGGCTAATTCCTTCTTCTTTCTTCCTAAAAGTTCTCCTGTTATGGGAAGTTAGCCTTTACTGTGCACATTCAATTGGGAAGGCTCAAATTAGATATGTGAGGGGATCACATGCATATTTAATTCTTACTTATACATATATACAAGCACACAGGACCTGTGTCTTGGAAGACGTCACTTCCTAATGTGGGCAAGAGGATGGTCTATAGTTCAATCAATGATCTAAAAGCAGTTTTCTAGGATATAATAAAGCAATGCTTGAGTTATAAGACAGAACAACTCCTGGATATGAATCAGTGGCAGCAATCAGTGGGTGCACATGTGTGCACGCACACGCCCATGCACACGGAGCAGCCTTGGAGACACTCCATCTGTGCTGATGGAGCCAAGTCATGCTGGGGAGATGAGGAAAAGTGCCTAATACAATCAAACCAGGACACCTGAGTAATGGGTAATAGGAGTCAATTGAATTTTCTGGTTAGCTGAAGGTCAAACAAAAACACTTTTAGTTTCAAACGTCATTGCTAAAGTTTTCTTAAAGCACAGGAGCCTGTTTTCCTGCCTTGCTTAGTGTCATATGGCATATTAAACATGACAGATTCATACTTCTCTGACTGTGGAACGGGAAAGGCCTTGCTGTCATATTTCTGAACATTAGTCTATGATTTGCAGCACAGTGGATACTGAAAATGGGGCAATTTGAGTGAATGGGAATGGACATAACCTAGCAGTCATTGACTGTGTGTGATTTGCCAAGTTTCTCCAAAAAGTAGGGGTAGCAAGCAAATCAGATAAACTGAGGGTTCTTGGGGTGGGGAGTCGGGTGGGCTGACAGCTGGGTGGTCCCAGGAAGCTTATTTTACTGTGTAAAATTGTGACTATGATCCAGTGACACATTGTCAAATTCTTGTGCCTGCAGCTTTGATACCTGGCCAAGTCTGTGCAGCCAATTTTATCGATGGTGCATAATGAAGATAACTAACATTCCCTGAGGACCAGGTTGTGTGACTTCCATGCATTGACTCACTGAATTCCCTAAGCACCCTTTGTGGTACATAACAGTCTTAAAATATGCAGCAGGGATTTATTCTGTTTGCAGATTAAAGAATGAAGCTCTGAACTGTTGAAGCCTGGCCCGAAATCATGCAGATGGGAAGACGCCAGTGCTGGGAGCTGAGCTCGGGCCAGGCTACAGAACCTGAAGGGCCCAGCAAGTCCCCTCATCCAGGAACCTGGCCCACAGCCACTGCCAGGCCCTGTTCTGTTTCTATGAGTGCTCATAGGAAAATGCCAGGTACTCAGGTCAATGTGACTTGATTAAGAAATTCAAACTGGGATAGCCTTTTGTTGGGGACTGTAACCTGGGAGTGAAACTGGCAGTGAAGTAAGGGAGGAAACAGCCCTGGTTGTAAGAATATTTCTAGGGAAGAAGGTTCCCTGATGGGCTGGCATGGGAATCGCTGTGGTTGTGAGCCCCCTGTTGCCCTGTGGGGGTGTGGGCAGGGAAGGAGAGAGACTGTTCAGACTGGTCATAGTCAATACAGTTTGTAAACAGCTGAGTTCTGTTCCCTCACAGCTCAGACACATGCAGGACATGAGGATGCTTAGCTAATGACCAACAGTGGGTAGCAAAGGCCAAGAGTAGTGTGGGGAGGAGAGATGGGGCCACCTTCTGGAAGAACCTCTGCCCCAGGGGACCAGGAAGGTAACTGAATGATTGGGGATGCACAAAGGGTTTCTATGGCCTCATCAGGTAGTTCCTACTTTAAACTGATAGTCTGGAATATATGGTCAAATACGGTGGAATGACTGCTCTTATTTTAGGTTCTACAAACTCTTAAATGGATAGATTTCTATCTCCATTATACAAGCACTGCTGGGTGACCTTTATAGTCATGTGAGGATCAAAAGAGTGAGTACTTATTAATGCTATTACCACGCTTGTACTGAATTAACACTTCAGCAAGAGTATAATGGCCACGCTTCTTAACAACTGCCCCTGTAAGAGCTCTTGTAAGTCACAAATAATAATTATAAAAATATATATTAAAAATAATAACAATTACAGTTACAACAGCTATGTTGTTTATAACGATGATAGTGTTAGCATCTCCCTCTCATATTAAACAATACCCAAAACTGGATTCCTTAGGAAGCAACGCCAATGCATTTTTGGACTTTTCTAGGTCTTCACCGCATGAAGCCTTTTTACACACATGGGTCCACCACAGCCAGAATTGCTGTTCCTTGCATGGTGGGCTGCCACGCTGCGATGTCCTGGGCTTTTTCTGGCACCATGCGTCTGTACTTGGTAGTCAAGTTTCCACGTACCCACTCTGATTTCCAATATATTGTTCTCCAGTGCCAACAGAGGGTCCACTGGAAAGAGGCCACAGATAAGGTGGTGAACCCAAACTGAATACCTGTTGAAGGAATGGACACACAACATGGAGTGGTGGATGGATGGAAGGACAACATCAATTCCTTTACTCCTGTAAAGAGAGAGGGGCAAATGATGAACTAATTCCCAAAGAGAATAGACATTCATGGTAATAATAATGTTCAACAGTGAAAGAATCCAAACAAAAGGCAAATATAAAATCCCTGGGAAGAAGACTAATTACAACCTGTTTCTTTCATGTATATACCCTTAGTAGGAGTAACATGCTTAAAAATCTTCAACCAACCATAGTTATTTGCTGGTAATAAACTTGGGAATCTTGAGGCATATTATTCACTCTCAGTGTTGAAATAATACAATCTTGGAAGATGATTTGTAATTGATGATTAAAAAAGAATATTGTGGATGTATCTAACAATTTAAATAGAAATAAGAAATGTACCTTTGGGAAAGCTATGCATAGAGAACGTTGGAGGAAATACACTGAAAATAGGCAAGTGAGCAAGCTCCCTTGAGTCTGGGAAGGTGAGTGCAGCACATTCAGAGGGTCTATGAAGTTATTACAAGTCACAGAAAGGTATGCAATTAAAGTGTCTTCCTAAGCAAAATATCCTTCTTCAGGAATTTTTATCTTGATATTTCTATGGTCTGTGTGGTCACAGGAAGTCAAAGTTATGGTGGTGGCTTAGAAGTTCTTTTCTCTTTGTCTGTAATTTACAGGGCATTGCTACAGACGGGGCAGCAGAGATCTGTGGTAAGCTGTTCCATGGGGTGGGGGAGCGGTTAGAAATGATAAGGCCAGAGATCTAAAAGACTTTTAGACCCTCCCCTCCTAACTGGCAGACCTTTAAAGTAAACTAGCACAGGTATGTAACTAAGACAGTGGATGAGACGCAAATTTATAGCCCCTTTAGTGTTACTGCTCAGTCAAGGGGTAGGGACCACTCTGGCCAGGAACGGCAAGACCGTGGATGGGGTGGATGGGTAGGAGGAGCTGACATTTGCTTCTGACCTGAGAGGCAGGGGTGTGTTGCAGAAAAGCCGACAGTGCTGGAAAGATGCAGCAGGTCCACAGCCCAAAAGGAGCTGTCATATTCAGGGAGGTCAGAGAGCAAGAACCAGAGTTAGTGACACCACAGGGTCAGCAGCGTGGCAGCAGTGATGTCAGTATCTGTGTCCATAACCCACCTAACCCTACATGAACTCATCTGCCTACAGGGGGCAGGTAAGTAGCAGAAATGTGTGGAGTGGGTGCAGCCACTGGCAAATTGGCAAGTGGACATCCTAAGGAAACGCACTGCTCACAGTCACCATATTGGAAAGAGGGCCTCACACTGTCAGATCTCCTTCTTATTCAAGAGAAGCCAGAAATTAAGACTTTATTAGCAATCAACCCAGTTCAAAACCCAGGAAAGATATCATTTATAATGACAACAAATGCACAGACTATTCAGAAATAAATTAATGAAAAATGTTAAAATGATTCTGATAAATGACTTAAAAAAAGAAAAAAAATGATGATTGAATGAACAGTAGAATGCACCATACTCTTCACTGGGCAGACTCAAATTTGGGGGACATAGAACATTTTTTCTCCAAAATAAATTTAGAATCTGAATGCAAATATAGTTAATAATCCCAAATGGATTTAAGAAAAAAATCTGAAGGGTGATCCTAAAGTTCTTCCAGAAATATACACAAATCTACAAATAAATTAATGAGGAGGGATGGTTGAATTTGTAGTATTAGGGACATTCTGGAAAAGGATAAAATAGGACCAACTCTAGGAGGTATTAATCTATCATCATGGAAACAGTATAGAAATAGTGCACTGAGAGTATGAATGAAATAGAATACATTTCAAGAATAGACGTGGATATTTATGAGATTTTAGTAATATTAGAAACCTGACACTTCAAATCAGTGGATTCAAGTACTGGAGTAATTAGCTAAATCATTGGAAGACCTGGCACAGTGTCCTCACTTTTGACATTAAAATAAATTCCAGATAATTTTTTAATTAAAGAATAAAACACCAGAAATAACCCAACATGATTTAATCTGTTCAGATATTCAAGCGAGAAGAACTTTCTAAAAAGCTTTTGGAACAAAGACCAACAACAGCAAAGGCCTAGCAACTCAGCAAGGCCAGAAACGCCCACTGTAAAACAAAACTAACCCTCGCCCAAGCCTCTCTCACGGCCCTGTATTGCTCTCTTATACTTTCTACACTTTCTTCTTCCCTTTAAAGTCCAGTTTCTTGGAGAAGTACCTGCGCTGATGACTCCTCCAGGGCTCAGAGCCCTGCATCCCCCACGGCCCTCACCGCGGCACTGAGACAGGAGTTGCACTGCCGGTGGCTGCGTGTTTCAAACCAGTGGGCATTTTCAGCTCCTGTTTATTTGATTACCAGGTAGCTTTTGCCGTGGACAAATATTTTCCTCTCAGTGGAATGTTTTCCCCCCTTAATTTTTGTTTTACTTAAATAAATTTAAAAAGCCCAGGCAGAAAATGTGTGTGCACATATGCACACACACAGATACACACAGATCTGTTTTTTAAAGGCTACCTAACTATAGTCCTCCTCCTCCTTTTCCCCAGTCTTGGCAATTAAAGGTGGGCTTTAGCTCTTGCTTTATTGCCCCACACACCCCCCTTTCTCACTATGCTCCTTTTAGTCAGTGTTCAAATCCCTCTTAAGCCAGGTTACAGCCTTCTCTGTGTTGCCTCAGCTAGTTTTCTGCCAACTGCTCTGCTATTCTTCTTTCTCTTGGTGGATTTCTCTTCTCCCATTTGCCATGTACATGGCCCTTTTTCCCAGGCCTCGTCTTCAATCCTCCACTTGGCAGGACTGAATCGCCCCCACGGCCTCACCCACAGCTCCTCTGAGCTCCTGACTGGTGAATCCAGCTTAACAATGCAATCAACCCTCAGATGTCCCATAGACACTTTGCACTCAAAATGCCACACACAGAACCATCCCCTCGAAACCAGCTCCTCCCCTTACACTCCCCCTGCAGATCCGCTCTCCGGATGGGTCACTGGAAAGTCACCTCAGCAGCTCTGCTGGCCCGCCGCCCCGGCCCTGCAGTCCCCTCTGCAGCAGTCACCACTTCTGCCGCCCATGTCTCTCTCCCTCTGCCCAGGGCCTCTCTGCAGGCGTGTGCCACTTGTTGTCTGGGCTACCTGCGGTGGTCCCCAAAATATCCTTTCACCCCAAAATATGGGCCTCCCCCCAAAATAGTATCTTCCATTCTGCTGCCAGAATAACCAGATCTTCTTCAACATAAACATGCAATTCTCTTGCTTACAAATATTCCAATATATCCCTGTTTCTTTAAGGATACATTCAAGTCTAAGCACACAAGGCCCATCGTGACAGAGGCCTTGTGCACCTAATATTCCCACCTATGGATCCTTTGTTCTAGCCCTACTTGTTCTTCAGTCTGGCCAAGCCGCTTCATGCCGTGTACTCTTATATGTCTCTACCTCTCTGCATGAATTGTCCACTCCCTCTACCACATATTAGAGAGCTAACTTCCTTTCACCTTTCAAGATTCAGTTCAAATATTTCCAGCTCTAGGAAGTCCAATGTGTGTTCACCTGCTTAGCAATCCATCAACTACTCGCCATGCCTCACCTGGCCTGCGGAGTGCAGACACCAAGTCTTACCTGTCTTGGTCTCCCCAGCAGTTGATACAGTGTTTGGCACAGCAGGTGCTCAGTGTTTGTTGGATGGATAAACGAATGTATCAGTAAAGAGATGAGAGGTCTACAATCCCCCCCAGTTACTCAGCTGCCATTTTGGGAAGTTCATTCTGCGGAGTTAAGGAAATGTCAGTGCAGGTGGTGGGCAAACAGAACAGAAGTGAGGGCGTGGGGCAGACAGGCCTGGTCCTGGAGAGCGCAGGAGAGGCGTGGGTGGGAGAGCACTGGAGAGAGAGGGAATGGAGGGGGCGGGTGCAAGGAGATGTTGAAGAACAACTGATATTAAATGCAGTAAATTAAATGGAGAACATAATATATGAAGGGAAGATCAAGTTAACACCGCAAGGGTGGAAAAGGCAGCACCAGAGACGAAGAGCTCTCACTTCATCACTCACTGCATTTCACTTATGGCACCCGCCCTCTGGGAAGGCAGCGTCAAATTCTTGAGAGACTGGTGTTTGTGCTGTGGGTGCTCTAAGTACAAAACGGTATCTTATGGCTTCCAGATTTTAAGACTGATAGATTATTTCTCTTATGTCCCATGTCTGAGTTCTCAGACAGCAGGATCATTCGCTGGTGGGGGGAGAGCTATTGTGGTTAACAACTCAGGGTTACTCTAATAATCTCAAAGGACAGTGGGGAATTCACTAAAACAAATAAAAGAGAAATTTCACTCAGAAAAAAACATGTGCCATATAGAACCTTGTGGGGATCTTGGGGGCAATATTACCGCCAACTCATCTAACAGTTTTATGTGAGTGCGTTGAAACTCCAAGCTCAAGTCACTTAAACACGTATGAGAACCAGGGTCCAGGCTGTGGTGCTCCAGACATGGACGGGAAGGTGAAAAGCCTGACTACTGCCTCCGACAGGATCAGTCCAGACGGGGAGCACAATGGACACGGACATGATCACGCACCATCAAGACAAGAATCAAGTGCAATTCATGCCTAGAGAGGAGAGCAGAAAATCTCTAAAATGTGGCGGGGTTCCTGCCAAGGCTTGGCAAGAGTCCTTCCAGGCAGAAAAGCAGAGAAAGGTACTTCAGGCGAAGGAGACTAGGGTTGGTGGCTGGGTGCGAGGCCTAACGAAGCACGGGTGGAGGGCTCCAGGGTCATCTGTCAGAAGCTGTTCCCCTTCAGCAGCTAAGAGGCATAACTAAAAAGGCAGGTGGGGTGTCATTAATGATCATGGGGAAAACTGGGAGGAGGAAACTGAGGTCAGGAGATCAGCACCAAAGGCATTTTATTTTAGAGGAACCAAAATAATTCAAAAAGCACTTGGAAATTCTATCTCCCATGAACGAAAAGAACACAAAATAAGTTTCAATCCAGCATTGAATACAGAATAACAGACTGCCTACTCTCAGAAATGGATTGAATTTTCTAATTCGTTAGGGATTATTTAGAGAATAGGAAAACGAATAAATCTGAAAAATCTCTCTAGAATAGCTGTTTCTCCATCCTGTTCTGTAGGGTAGGGGGAGGCTTAATTATTTAATTGGTATTTTAATGAGACCATAAAGTTCTAAATGTCCTATCAATTTCTCCCAAAAGCGTACAACTTTTCCTTTCAATGACCTTTATTTGGCTTAACTAGAACACTCACTTTTTTTCCAAGGCTTTTTTCGTATGTGTTAAAATACCAAATGATCTGCTGCACTCAGAATGTTGTTGTTATTATTAATGCTGATAATAGCCCCAATAAGACATATTTACAATTATGACTCATTTTGGAATAACAGGTAATTGGCTTATAGTCCTTTTGAAAATAAGCAGAATAAACGAACATAACTTCTACACCAGGGACTGCAGCTGCACCCTTAATGGAACCTGGTCACGAAACACAACAAAAGCAAAGGTGAAACTCAAATCAGACACCAGGTCACAAAGCATAGCTGACTGAAGATGCCACAAGATGACCTTTCACTCTCCGAGGGAACCAGATGCATTTCCATGTATAATGTATATTTTTAAAGCAATTATTTTATATATAGAATGTAATTTAGGAAAATGAAAACTCCCTCTATCTGTAGACTTATAAACAGGAAGCACAAAGGGGTGCCTTTGCAGACATGAACCCGCATGTAAAATGCAATCCCTATTGACCAAAATCCTTTCCTGTCTCCTAAGCTTAAAAAAAAAAAAAACTATATAATTCAAGGCAGTGGTGAGCTGAAAGGGCTCAGATACAAAACGTGCACATCATCAGCCTTCTAGTAGATAAAAGTGCGCCATGCATAGTAGAAAAGATGACGTTTCCTATGGAAATCTATTTTGAGATGCAACCATTTAAAGGCAACCGAGAGCTCAAAACCAAGTTCAACCAAAGAGAAACAGAGCCCAAGCAAATGTACAGAAATGGACAAAGACATTGGAGAAGGAGGGGATCTGTGCTCAACCGACACTCCAGATCAGCAAATTCATCCTGAATTCAAGCCAGTGATGTGCCATGAGTTCACTCAAGGAACCAGGCAGAAACCATCGGCCAGAAGAAATAGGAACAATGTCAAAGGCAGGTGTGAGATGTGGAAGGGGTGACCCTGTGAACCTTGCTGCCATGAGGCAGGATGCTCTTGCGGGCTTTCTGCACAGGCTGGCGGGCTCACATGACTCTGTTTAGAAGGATATCAGCCAACAGCTGTGCCACACGGGCTGCAGCCCGAGCTGAGTCACATCTAGTAACGGTTCTGAGTTCATCCTTAGACGACATGACCAGAAGGATCTGAGAATCAATGGTGGAGACGTACCTGAATGAGTATTCCATTTCATTCCTTGGCAGTAAATCTTCAGCTTTGTACAACATAAATATTGACAAAGATACACACAGGCACCCTATTTGAAAGCCTGACTGCATAATTGCATCTATTGGAGAAAAGCGGGCTCCGTTTCGGTATGCTAGGTCATTGTTTGGCTCGGTAACCGATGCTTCTGAGACCCAAAACATACACTAGTATAACCGACAGCACCGAAATCTCCACTGATGACTTGCTCATTTCAAGGAATTCATAAAATAAACCCAGTTTGCCCATGGGATACAGATGGTTGTCCCGTTCCCATCGTGGGGTGGTCTGTTCTGCTCCTGAAACTGTGGCACCATTAGATTCATGACCCAGCTGCCAAACAGATCAAATTATAAGGCAGGGTATTATCAGACCAAGGTCATAAAAGTATTACTGATATCTCAAGCTGAACACATCATCTTCCCAAGAATTTAATTTCTTGTTTTCAGGATAAATTTCTTTTTATTGCTGCCTCCCTATCCCCAAATATTGTGGAAACTAGTCCTGACTACTTACCTTGGCTTTATCAAAATTTTAACGACTACTACTTTATCTCCTACCTCCTTTCCAGGTGGGCATTTTAGCTTTTAGAAGATACCTTCCCTCATTTGCCTTTTTCCCCCCATTTCTCTGCTATTATCCACCGTGGCCTTTCCAGTCTGAAAATCGTCAGAGAAAATAAGTAAAAGAAAGAAATACAGGGTATGTGAGCTGGTGATAAGTGCTGTGGGGAAAATAAAGGAGGACGAAGAATGTGTGGTAGGGAGGAGTGGGGATGGGGCAGTGACCTTTGAATAAGGCAAAGATGGAGGGAAGGGCCAGGCAGAGGAGGGGCAGAGGGAACGGTGATCACAGGCCTGGAGGTCCCTCACGCTGGACAGACAGCATGGAGGCTGGTGTGGGCCAGAGTGAATAGGAAATAAGTGGTGGTTTTGGGGGTGGAGCCTAAGAGACTGCAGTGAGGATGTGGGCATTTTTCCCTCTGAAGGAATTGCGGAGCCTTTGAGGGTCACCAAGCAGAAAAGTGATACTCTAACGTTGGATCAAACAGGTCCAAGACCCTAATTTAAGCTGAACAAATCAAGGGCCAAAGAAGTGACATGCCGCCTCAAAGTCAGTGCAGAGCTTGAAAGAAACACAGCCTCGACTCGCAGCCCAGTGCTCTGCCCCCTCCTGGATGCTGTCCCACAGAGCTGTCTCTAAGGTTATCTTTTATCCTCACTCAGAGGCTTGTGGGCCAACTGAATGCTTCCCCCTTTTTCAAATGGCAATTTGTCCTGAAATGAAATCGGAGTTGGCAGTGAAACAAGGCATGGACCTGTAGCCTACAGAGCTGTTGTCCCTGAAAGCAACAGCCGGTGCGTGGTTTACTCGTGGAGTCCAGCAGAATAGAGAGAGCAACAACAGACAGCTTAGCGTCTGGCTGAGGTTCGGCTGACTGCACTGCACGTTTGGATGGTTTTCAAATTTGGACAGTGAGGCGGCTTCACACGAAATGCAGGTGTATACATCATACATGCCCACACGTCTGTATGCACACACACGTGGACACACACAGATTATATGATGTGTCTTGTAAAGAGCTGCCCCTTCTAGCTTTCCCACTGCCTCTGATCTCAGCATTAACCTTTCACTGGCCATGCCCAGGTTTGCTACGAGATTTCTTTACAATGGAACATGCCCTTCACTTCAAAACTTTCCCCAATTCTTTCTTTCAATGACATTAGGGGAAGAGGAGGGAGCTCTGGGAATTGGTGTGGATATGGACTCGAGATACCCCTGAATCTGAATCCACACTTCATGGCTTATTTGTTATTTAACTTTATTTACATTCCAAATGCAATTTTTGCGGATCTCAGATGATTTACACTTACGGCTATGGCAGAATATTGCGGTTAGTAGACCCACCACTGGATCCTCTTATTCAACACGTTCTTCCAATAATTCAGATATTACTATATCACAAGTGCCCATTTCTATATTTTGATATCTGCTTTTCAGTATAATTATCTTTCTTCTTTATTCTCTAAATCTTATGATTTTAAAACATTTTTCTGAGAAGTGGTCCACAGGCTCTTTACTTATGATAAGTTGATAAAGAGATCCTGGAGATCAAAACCACATTTAAATTCTGAGATAAACTCAACTCTGTCATACATGGCTAGGTTTAGTCTGCAAATACTTTGTTTACTAATTTTTGCATCAAACAACAAGGTCCTACTGTATAGCACAGGGAACTACATTCAGTAACTTTTAATAGCCTATAGTGAAAAAGAATATGACAAGGAATATATATATATATGTATGTATAACTGAATCACTATGCTGTACACCAAGAATTAACACAATATTGTAAACCAACTATACTTTCAACAAAAAACGTTGAAATAAAATTGGGAGATGAAACTTCCACTGCCTAGGCTGCTGTCAGGATGAAACGATTCAAAGCAGGCCAGGTATTAGCAACCCCCCTAACACATCAAAACCCCATGTGGGACCTTCCTTTTGAGCAGCACAGGCTAACCGGCTGTGGTCACCTGTAAATAGGGTTGAAGTCACTAAGAACCTTGGCTTGGGAACGCCGTGGCCACAGGGGTGGGAGTCACTGCAGCACCTACGAGAATGACGGGGACAGCCTGCTGCTCAAGCCGCTCCCCAGGCCGCAGCCCGGAGCGCTGCAGTCAGGTCTGAGGTCCAGCCTGGAGCACGCAGCTCCACAGCCCCTCGGAGCCCTGCGGTGCGGGTGGAGCTGGGACCGCACTCGTCCATCACCCTCCCTGGCACCCAGACTCGGGAGTCTCCTGGGGGAATTTTTCTCTGCCTCATACTTCCTGTCTCAGCCTCCTGTGGAATCCGGTCCATGCCCCAGGGAAGCAGGGCTTTTACCCTCCGGGACCCAAATCCATCACGGTTTGGATACAGGATGAAACTTCCATGTTAACTCAACTGGCGTTCCCTTCTTGTGCTGAACTGCCCTCCCCCGTCAATGGCATTAGGTCGTATTAGAAGTCCCGACTTGCTTGTCCTTAGCTAAGACTCTGAGCCTCTTGCTCAGTCTTCCTGAGTGGAACCACTCTTCTGTGGCAGAAAAGCTTGGGTGGTCATCTACGCATCATTGTCCTCGGTCTTTTGGATTTTCTGTTGGGATATGGTTCTCGTGCAGGGATATCAATTTGCACATGAGAAGCACCTGTAGACATTTTAAAAAATACAGACACTGGATCCGCCCCCCTCTCCAGCCAAGGCTGGAAGCTTTCTCCCTCTAGCAGGGGTTACACAATCATTTGCTTGGGAATTGACCACACATGTTGGCATAATCACAGTAAATTTCCCTTTACTCAGTGCTTGCCACGTGGCATTTTCTACTTCATGTTGTCTTTGTACCCTCATTATCACATTTAATCCCTGCATTATAGATTATCACCATTTCGGTTGAGGACACTCCCACTTGCTAATCTTGAATACAAGTATCTTTGATTCTCTTAATCTATTTCATTCCTGAGTTTCCTGTTCCTGAAATTAAAGAGTGAATTATGGACACATGTATTTAAGATTCTCTTATTATATCTATCTGACACATCCTCTAACCAACTCATATCTGGAAAGAGAGATTTTCTCTTTTAAACATTTGCATTTTCTTACTATATAGTAGTGCATACACACGGTGGAAAATGTAGAAAACATATAAAGTAAGAAAATTACAGCCATACATTATCTAAACACCAAAGGACAACGCTATGTCATTTTGGGCATTTAACTATTTTTCTTAATATTTTATCATAAAATTTCCCTAGGGCAAGTTGCTTAAGCCTGGAATTTTACTAGCCTTTTTTCAAGTACAGAATAACATTCCCAGAAATGACCCCAATATCAAAATAGTATGTGAGGCTCGGAAGGCCACAGGGCTCTCAGCTTATGCTCTGAGTCCTACAAAGAATGCTGTTAATTCACTGATGTCACGCATCTGATGCCTGTGAGTCACTCACCCACTCAGCTGGCTCGGACTGAGACCTACTTTATACCAGCTGCCGATCCAAGTGCTGGGGAGACCCCAGAGGGAGCCTGGATCACTGCATCACTGTCCTTCTTCATTTGCTCCCAGAATCCTACTCAAGAAATCCACATGGAATTTGGGGTGTGGAGGCAGGTGAGTTATGGTGAAATTCATTTCATTATGTTCCTTTAGACATATTTAAATAGCATGAAAATAGTCGCTAACTTTGATAAGTTTTCTTTTCCCTTCCTATGTATTTTTGAGGATGGGTATAGTTTTGGGGCAGCAAGAGTAATTGATAGATCTCTGGTATGTTAGGATTTTCTATGAAAAATTAAGAAGGAAACTGGCACCTTATACAAAGAGAAGAGGCAGTGAGGAAAACGCAAGCCACCCTCGAACTTGGCTACCATTCAGCATTCCTGGTTTTCAAACAAGGGAAACATAATTCAAAACATTTTCCCTAAATATTTCAGCCCAGAGTAGAAATACATGGAGGCAAAGTTCAGCTCACTGGAACCTACAGCAATGTGCTTACTTAAGCAAAGGTATAAAAAGACCACAGATACTATAATGCATCCTTTACTTTAAACTAGTTCATGTGAGCAAGTTTCATTTCACAGGAATGAGCTCAGTACCAATTTTGACGAAAATAAATCCTTCTCCTTGATTGGTAAAAATAGCTCACTGATAACCAGATTCAACCAAAATTAGTGTTAAATAATGAAACTAATTTCCTTCAGGAAATGCTT